>NW_024037051.1:13856817-14137138 GCF_015706575.1 Patiria miniata
CTTACAATTTGAAAGGTTTCATAAACATCTAACCCCATGATTTTTCCCGATTTTGCCCCAAAAATGCAAGGTTAACCCCTTACAATTTGATTTTTTTCATAAACATCTAATTTTGCCCAATTTACATCAGCTTATGCTAACAAATTATCAGGTAACTGGATCATTAAAGGGACAGGTGCACATCGGCCTTGGAGCTCAGACCATGTGTCATGCACTCCTCAATGCATAGATGATGCACATAACACTATGGGTATTAGTACAGGCACAGCTGTGGTTACTGCCAAACAATGATGAACGCATTGCGTATGCTTAAAGAATTACCCACAATTCCGGTTTTTACCGTTTAGGTCTGGCTCTAATCGTTTACGCGATCCCCTGACGTCTCAAACACTGACTTTAGGCAAAATAGTCAGACTTTCGCGGTCTAGTAACCAGACTTTGACTCTTAAAGAAACAACGAATGAAAGGGAAATATCAAATGCATATTGCAAAAGATCGAATGCAAAATACCGATGAAACATCGAATAGTAATAGCTCGAAATGTCAAACATATGTGGCGAAACATTGCTCACATATTTGAGAATATCGCAAATATATTGTAGAACAACACACACAATTGTAGCGAAAAACATCGCACATTTAATGCAAAAAAATCGAACATAATATTGAAAACTTCGCACATATATATCGTCAAAAACATCGCACATATAAATTGAAAATCGCATATAAATGTAAAACATCGCACACATATATTGAACATCGCACATATATTGTAAAACATCGCACAAATATATTAAACATCGCGCAAATAATGAAAAACATCGCACACTTATATTAAACATCGCACATAAATGTAAAAGATAACAAACACATATTGAACATCCAACATATATATTGCAAAATATTGAATATTGCAACGTTTGACACGCCATTCTGAACGACCCTTGCATGTGCTTTGTCTGCACGTACGCCCCATACACAAACATATCCGTAAACAGCCGACATGCAGTAAGTCGGGGCACACTTATTACTTGGTTTCTTGGTTAATTCATCTCCTAAATACTCCGCGTGGGAGTCTCCTAAATACTCCGCGTGGGAGTTTATACAGGAGGCCAGAAACACCGGGGCAAACCCCTTCTCTAATAGCGGTAAGTGTTTACTGGGTTCTCTTACGTGCATTTATGCAACACACGGGACCTCCGGCTTAACGTCCCATCCGCAGGACGAAGCGCATGGTTAAGTGCCTAGCTTAAGAGCACAAGTGTCCGGCGGGCTCCAACCCACGTCACTGTTGCCTCTGAAACACCAGAATATGAGTCCGGTGGTGCTCTTAACCGCTAGGCCATGACACTCCATATCAAAGGGAGTTGCAATCGTGCCTGTCGGAAAAAATGAGAAAACAAAGAAGTATTTTTTTAATAAAAATGCCATTGACCCTTGTCCTTGGAGCAAGAAAATGAACTCTGATTACTTCTAGACCGCCATCAATCGATTCCTTGAAGCTTTTTATCCACTTGCTAGATAATATATATCTTAAGATTTCCAAATATTGGGTCAATATCCAAAATTTAGGGGGTGGGGTCTAATATTGAGCCATAACTCCAAAATAAAATACCATAATGTCTGCCTCTTGTTTTGGCTACTAGACGACTTTGGGAAAAAAACAACATTTGACTGATTTGCAATTTTAGGGTTTTTGTTTTCTTTTTGTTTATTTTGTTTTTGTGTGCACTCAAAATCCACTGGTATGCTCCACCACGGGCCGGTCAGCCCATGTAGGTAACATTTTGTGTGGGTTTTGTTGCATGACGTGCAACTGAGAAGTCTTGAATTCACAAGCCATTGAGACTTTGACTGCTCTGGGAACTTGGTAACATAAAGCCACCAGTATTACGACAGGTTCAGCCACACTTCAGACAAGCTGTTTTATCAATGAAGAATGTAGATTCTTTAGATGTGACAATTCGGTTAGAGAATATCAATGAATTTGCAGGATTTTGCGTAAACTTTAATATCTTAACAAAATGATAGAACCGAAATGATACATGTTGTTTGAAAGCATCTGCGTACTTCAATATGTATCAGTTTCTAATTTGAAATGCAAAAGATTGAATACGTCTCCACAAGGTTATCATGAAACAGATATATGTATTTTACCTAAGGTGTTTACGTCGCAAAATGAAGTATTTTATATACGGGATATTCAGTCCGAATTTCAGCCCATCATTAATTTTGGTTAAAATAGAAGCATTTTGAACCTAGATTTTCACGAATAAAATTTTAGTACACGAGAACAAAGACATGACTCCACAAGAATACATATTCGAGTATGTGTGCCAGATACACACAAAAGATTGGGGCTCGCCAACCCACAAACTCACGATCATGATCCCTGTGCTCTACTGCTAGACCACACGAGCCCGTGGTCATTATAAGTTAAATTTAGCAGTCTGTTTGAATTAGGCTTATCTGCAAAAGAATCTTATTTTCGTTTCATATCCGCGTATTCTATTTAGAATTTTCTGCTTTCAAAATAATGGGAAACGAGGTCTGTCCATTAAGTGTAAAAGCCTTTCATCTCAATTTTAAGGTTTATTTCTCTGTCTTTTTCTCTCCAAGAAACAAACTGACCGAAGCTACAAAACATGGATTTTTAAATAGTTTCATCAATGTTGCCTAGGAAATTATTATTGATAACCTGGACCTAAATACACTTAGAAAATCCTATGTCGAATCAGATTATTAAACAGTGAATGGAAGCAAAGACAATTAAAACGCGGCACAGTGACAAACAAAAAAGGTGTGATTGGATGAGTTTCTCGGTGATGAAGCATTTGTTGTCAGTATATCAGGCGGATTTCGCGATCGCATAAGCAAATAAGATCGTGAGATGGAACACCTTTAGCCCAGCATAAAGCTTAGAGTAAGTTACAAAGTACTTTTTTTTCTTTTCTACTTAGAGTAAATTACAAAGTAGTTTTGGTTGTTTTCTTTTTTGAATATAAAAATGCTACTAAAATACTACTGATTGCTCTCTTTTCCCCAAAACTCAAAAAGTGAAAAACATCATAAACATACATATTCCCCTGCGTCGCGCGCACACAATGATTAATTTTATTTCCCAAGTTTCGAGGGAAAACATTGATTAAAAATTACGCTACATTCCTTCGAAAATGAAAATTCTCCAGTAAATTAATAAGTCCCATTTGTGTAGATTGAATAAAAGCATGGGTAAGTCTTACTTTTGATCTCACAAAATAGCGCAGTGAACGTACGTCGTCCTAGATCCGCAAAGTTTTGACCTGAAAAAAATAGTTGTCACACTGTACACTATTGGTCAACAGAGGGCGTTACTCCACAGCAGCGAGTAAAACTCCAGAATAGCAAAATCTGTACCGTTTTGACAAAGATGCACGTACTAATGAATTTGAAAAATATTTTACATGGTAAATGATTGCATTTGAATTCGTTTTCAATGATATTTTTGATGATAATTCAAGAATATTGATGATGTCTGGGTCATATATGGTTTTAAACTACTGTGCATTTGCCCTTAAATTACGATCTTGGTTTCTTATATCTCTGACCTTTTTCTCAATGAGGCCCTAAGTTGATCTTAAACATGGTTCATTTCAGTAACATGTGCTTGTTTTTATGCAAAAAAAGTGATCAAAATATGGTCATTTGTGGCTGCTGCTATGTAGCTGTATCCGATGGGAAATAGTATTAAGCATTTTCAAATTGGAACAAAGAAACACAGACAAACAAAGTAATTACATGAACCGGTTTCGAATTCCATTGCTTACATTTCACAAATGTTGCTTAATGGCGAATTCGAATTCCCAAACTGACCCAACGTGAATTAGCTCCTGCAAATTTGAACAATGATGAAAATGTGATGTTTAGCCCAGAAAACAAAAAAAACGGGGAAAGAGGTGTCTGTATAATTGGATTAAAAAACAGGTGGGTGCCTAAACGTTCAAGAAAATTCAAAAATTACTGGTAAGAAAACATTTTGACGTTGACAGTATTATTGTAAGCAACAATAATCCTTTATTTTGTTCGTTAGGCAACCCGTCGCCTACTGTGTTTAGCCCAATTTACCATGAACACCACATTTCCCCCTCCCCCCGGTATTTTGGCATATGATCAAGAATTTTTAATTTTTTTCACATAATTCACCGTTTATTTTTGTTAGTAGATAGAAGTTTGTGCCAGTAGATAGAAGTTTGTGAATTTGAAGCTCATCAGTACTGACCTTTGAGAATGTATGAGTAAAAGGTATTTGCGCGCAACTTAATTTAAGGTATTAATAACAGCCATTTTGTATCTTTATTATGTCCTTATCCGGTCTCTGATATTGATTTCCCTTAGAAAATTTTATTCAAACAAGGAAATGTAGATAGAATTCCAAATTCTGTTGCAGTTTGTATGTGTGAGTTTCACTAAAAATTTAAGTATTTTGCCTGGACTATAATTAACGAGACAGGAGATCCTTGCACAGTCCGCTATACAGTACGCAGTACCTATACAGATGTTCGTGTATATCAGGTGTGTTTGTGCAGGGTCACTTTGATATTTAGTTGTGCAAATGAGGTAGAATTTCAACCTCAATGCAGGTTAAATTTCTACTTCTATGCAATTAAGCCATAAGGTTCATTGTGCCATTTAGTTTGTGCGTTGGTGCATAGTTTATTAGTTTGTTTGCACAGAAAAAAAAAATTCCCAAGGACGAAAGCCAATGCTTTCACGGTGGAAATAACCAAGTCTGTTCAACCGTGGGCGGAGGTGAAAGCGACCATATCGCGATCGCCACTACTTACTGTTTCGTGTCCTCGCCATGAAAACACTCTACTCTCTCAGTGCATCGGTGTGACTGGATAGCGTACAGAGAGCCGCAGAAAAAAGACAGCTACTCGGAGCCCCTCGTGGAGATCGGTTGGTGTTTAGTAAAGCGCAAGTTGCCGCCTTATTATTGTGACTCACTTTTGTAACATCGGGTAAGTGCACCTGGTTTTCTTTTCTTTTTCCACCGGACTTCCAGCTCCATTGACCACGAACGGTTCACAGGTTTTCAAACGTAAATATATGTATCTGAACTGAACTGAACTGAACGTCGTGGCTTTTTGAATGCCGCACACTGAGTTTCAAACCTGCACTGTAAAAAAACAAGTTGGGCAAAAGGGTTGATTATTCGACCAACGATTGGCGAATAGTTAACACGTTCAACATATTGCGTTCTTTATATTTTGCCCAACAAAATTATTTGCCAAACATGTTTACATTGTAGTTTGGAGTTTAATTAACGTGTGATTCAGGAAGGGGTCAATGTACATTGTATATTAGCCTACCAATGCTGGCCCGCATGCACACACTAGAGCAACGTTCACGACGACAAGGCCTAATGTCCTGCTAATCCCCAGAGCTTACGGCGACTTAAAGGACTGTACATGTCGGTTTCGGGGTGAGAAGAACAGGTGTTTCAATGGATAACTTTCGTTTTGGGCGTCCCTGTTCCAAATTAACCTTTCAAAAACTCAGACGAGATTGAAAATATGAACTCATTCCCATTACTTCAGTCAGGTTGGCGTAGCAGTACTGTCCTCGCCTTCCACCAATGTGACCCGGGTCACAGCGGTGACACACCGAGTTTGGGTTTGTCCCTGCCCGATTCGGTTGCTTTTCCCTCGAAGTATTCTGTCTTCTCCTCTAAAACTGTAATTATTACTCACTACTATCCTTTCTACAGGTTTCTTAAAGGGACAACTAGGTCCTGGAACAGCCCAAATGGACTACAAAACACGCTTTGAACGAGATGATGATAATCGGAAATAACTTTTAAAAGTAGGATATAAACATCCACACAACTATCCTTTCGTGTTAATCGAAAGGCGTTTTGTGTTAATCCTGTATTATTATTCGTGCGAGAACGAATTTCGGGGTCCACTTTTGCGACCCCATAAATTCGAGCTGTTTGGATGCTAGTTGTGATTTCATTCGTCATGTTCGTAGGCGTAAATTGTTTGCCTTTTGCGGACTTTGAAGAAACCACAATTTTTTTGCATTGGTGATTGGTCACCGCGCGCTGTTCCCGAGACACACACGAAAAACGTATTCGTATACTCCGTCATGTCCGATGTAAACAAGCGGATTTTTTCGTCTTTTCTCGGGAACGGTAAGACATTAGGTTGGTTTCCTTTCAACCAGATGTTTGAAATAGGCTTAGTAAACAATCCAAAACATAACATTTTCGGGGATTTCCGGACCTAGTGCCCCTTTAACGCTTGCAAGTTACAGTACCTTTAGGGCGCTCTTTGGGAATCTTTGGTATACTAATTATAATAAGTATTATTATAATAGGTATAATAAAAAAAAAAACTCAGGCCGAATCCCTAATCCTATAGTGTTTATCAACACAGACAAGCATATGTGACCAGTAATGACTATGAGTATAATTATGTTACCACTTATCCTCTATAATCCCTAATTATGCAGCACCGACCACAAACGTTGCATTTATGCACCGAAGTGGCCCATTCAACCTGTTTCTTATAAGGCCAACTTGGTGTGTTTTAAGCAAACATCATTACTCGTGGAACAGCAAAACGTTGAACATTAAAAAATAACATTTGAAATAACATTAATGAAATGCCATATCCCGTACCATCACGCATTCATCACCAGTGTACAAAGCTTAACTGATAGAACACAAGACCCCGGATGTCATGACCGGAATTGTAAACAGGGAGGAGGTCATGACATCGAAGCCCACAGTGTGGTTGCGTGTTCCATTGTAATTACTGTTTACCGTAACGGCCTGAAAAAACAATCCAGGTAGGTATAGGTATATAGGGAAATAATTTTATTTTGTATTTTTTTTCATTTAAGTTCTGCATGCCCATAAACCATGCGTGTTCTTTCGCAAAAAAAATGTATAAAAACATTATTCAAGCATTCAAGCATTCAAGATACTCAATCGATACATTTCATTCCAAATTAATTTGTACCGTCCAGGCGCGGTTCTAGAACCAATATTTTTTTTTTTTTTTTTTTTTGGGGGGGGGGGCAGCACGGAGGATCCAGAATTATTTTCAGGGAGGCGTGCTGAAATGTAGATCGGTTATTTTTTCCAGACACTTAGGCCTCGGGGTGGGGGTGGGGGGGGGGGGGGGGGCTCATGCCCTATTTTCAATGGGGAGCGCCAATAAAATCCTAAAATCATTCACACTATATTAACTAATGCACCCTTGTCACGGCTATTTCTTCTTTAGGAGGAGACAGTTTGCATGTACATCACAATCCTTTTTTTGCTAATGCAATTTTTTGGGGGGGCTAATGCAATTTTTTTTTTTTTTTACGGAATTTACCGCGCCTGGTACTGTCCAAGGGTTCTCCACGGGATTTTTAAAAACCTCAGTGTTGGGGAAGTTTTGCTGTGATTTAACAACCTGCGAAGCCATGGCGAGGGGTTAAACATTTTGAACTTTAGAAGCTCTCTTAGCTGCTGCATTTTAGAGCAAATTTGGGGGCTCTTTAACTTAAGAAATTTCCTTTAAATTCTTAAAGTGCGATTTTTCGCACTTTTAACACAGGTATGTTTGTGTCAAAACATGGTCAGTTTCAAGTGTGGAATATGGTTTATGCCCGTGGCAAATTATTAAAAGTACTTGAAATGTTTGAAATTTGTTCGTTTAAAATTATCAATATCAACCTTCAAAATGGCAATAAAAAGTTTGAGGTCATCAATTTGGCCGTAAAAATTCCAGGTCGGTCGAGTTACCGTAAACACACCATTTTTTTGTGTGCCTAACCTGAAGTTGATTCCGCCGCGCTGGAGGAGAGTTTTCATGAACGCATTGTTTGTATGCATGACCGTCCACTGACCCCGCCTGATTAATTCCCCATGCCCCCTATTAGTGGGGCTGTTAAGGTCAGATATGTGATAAAATTGTGCACTTTGTGACTAAAGCATGAAACTTCGCACGTTGGTTCTTCATGCAATGAAGAAAATTTTCAGATGTGGAGACATTTCATATTTGACCTCTTGTGACCTTTGAGAGGTCAATTAACTTTCCTATGACCTCAGTCTGCGTCATAGGTCTTCAGGCCATGGAAATAGTGAAAAAATATCATACTTGACCTTCGGTGACCTTTCAGAGGTCAATGACCTATATATACAGTATTTATAGTTATTTATAAGATTAACACTTTAAACCCCAACTTTTTCAAGACCCAACTCTAAAAGTTAGGTGTTGATGCTATGAATAGCATTTTCATATGAAGGGCATTTCATATCTGACCTCTGGTGACCTTCAAGAGGTCAATGAACTTTGTATGCCC
Source organism: Patiria miniata (assembly GCF_015706575.1). Classification (NCBI taxonomy): domain Eukaryota; kingdom Metazoa; phylum Echinodermata; class Asteroidea; order Valvatida; family Asterinidae; genus Patiria; species Patiria miniata. Next base: position 13,865,158 of record NW_024037051.1, read on the forward strand.
TTTTTATAGACATTTATTAGATTTACTATTCAAAACCCCACTATTTTATGATTCAAGTCTAAAAGTTGGCTTTTCGTGACATAAACAGAATTTTCAGATGTGTGAGCATTTATATTTGACCCTTGGTGACCTTTAAGAGGTCAATAAACTTTGCATACCCTTTTTGCCGCTATTTATCATATTTAATATTCCAAATGCCAATTTTCCATGACCCACTGAAGTCTAAATATAGTTTTAAAAAATGTATTTTAAGTATTATTCTACAGCATGTCATGAATTCAGACCCTAAAGACAATTTTGTTATGACCTCTGATCTCCATTTCCCTTATTGAAGGGCAGACAGGGGTGCAACAGAATACAAGAGGTCCACTGGACAATAATCAAACTCCAACAGTGACCAGTGGGCTTGGTAAAAGGCTAAACATGATTTGACCCATACCACAGAGTGTGATAAGTACACAAGCTTACGTGACTATTGTTAGACATTTGTACATATTACATTGTAAAGAAAGTCCAACAGTCTTCTATCCCAGTCGCAACATGTTGCGTCTGCCAATTGAAAAAAGGAAATGGAGGTCAGATATCACCCCAAATTTTTTGTGGGATTTGAATTCATTACATGACTGTATAATAATATGTGCAATACCTTTCTTTTGCAATATGGAGGCTCCAGTCACGAAAAAGGCGTTTTGACGAATAAGTATGAAAAATAGCGAAAAATACTTTCATTGACCTATCAAAGGATACCAAGGGTCAGATATGATGTCCCCATGTCTGAAAATTCCTTTCATGTCACAAAGAGCTAACTTTTAGACTTGGGTCAGGAAATAGTTGGGTTTTGAATAATAAATCATATAAATATCTATAAACAGGGCATACGAAATTTATTGACCTTTTGAAGGTCATCACAGGTCTGATATGAAATGCCTTACTTATGAAAAAAAAAATCATAGCATGAACACGTAACATTCACATGTAGACTTGGTCTTAAAAAAAGTTGGGGTTTAAAGATTAAATCATTATAACGATAAACATGTATACAAAGGTCATTGACCTCTGGAAGGTCTCTAAAGGTCAAATATTTTTTTGCTTTCGCATCTGATCTTTATTTTCATGGTCTGAAGACCTATGACATAGACTTGGGTCATAGGAAAGTAGTGTTTTCAAGAACAATTGTTATAAATAGTGTATTTAAAGGTCATTGACCCTCAAAGGTCACAGAGGTCAAATATGAAATGTCTCTACATCTGAAAATTTTCTTCAGGGCATGAAGAACCAATGTGTGAAGTTTCATGCTTTAGTCACAAAATCGTATCACTCAACAGCCCCACTATACAGGCCTTACGTGTGCCAGCTATAACAACGAGAGGAAATTTGGAAACAATACTCGTGTCTCTGAATGTTTTCAGTCTCTGGCAGGAGCTTTTACATGTCACTTGGTGGTCGGTCAGTCTGTCCCCGGGAAATTGACCAAAATATGCCCACTACATTCCCCATCAATTATAACTTCCAAATTTCAATTCTCAAAAACATCAAAGTACATAAATTAAACACTTAACCAAAATTGTTAGTTACAATTCGGAAAGATGTTTCAGAGAAATGTTTGTAAACGGAGGCAAAATATGTGCAATAATGTTATAGTCACGCTGTATTTATCACAAATCGCTATAAATCTAGGCATAAATCTAGAGTATGGTGTTCCATATGTTTGATATATTTCATGCAAGACTTTCTTGTCGAGACGTACAGAGCTTACTGTGCGTGCTAATCGCACTCGTTCACTTTAATAGTTATTTGCGGTCTGCATGTTTTCTAGCGCACATACACACCAGTGTTTTAATTTCTGTCAAATGTTTGAGTTGGGATTTAGTAGCAGTCTGGTGACCACGTGGTTTTGCAGGATGGAGGGTACCACAAGTATGGACTTTGAGTGATTGTCCTTCAAATGAGGTGGTTCTTGTAATGTGTTTTGATGGTATAGCAAAATGCACCAACACTGACAAACAACTTAGTAGTAACACTTTTGTTACTTACTAATGCAGTGCCCGTTGAAAATGTGCCTGTTCGAAAAGGGCAAACTGCTCGCCCGCTGCTGCCGCTGGCATTGATTGCTTGCAGCGTTTTTGAAAACTGCTCATGAAAACAATGCAGACGATTCAATGGTGTTGTTTTCACAGGTTGAATGCACACTCATAGGTTGAACGCATATTTTTAACATGTGAACAGATTGTTCGGTCGATCAAAACTCGGGTACAAGCGCTGTGAGAAATGCAAATACAGGGCGTCGCCTTACCAATGTTAATTTTAATGGAGGGTGTGGACAACAAATCGTTGACAGGCCGTCTGTACTGGAAGCTAGGCCGGGGTGGACACCATCCAACTTTTGGGGCATGTCGATCAGTGCCCCCAAAAGTTGGATGGCGTCTACCCCTGGCCGCACTATTCAAAGCGAACGATCTTCAAACAATTATGGGAAGAAAGGTTGCGCCATTCGTCATTCGCTCGTACCCCCGCCCTGCAAACAGGACGATGGGAAGGGCTGACGAATTAACGCTCTGATTGGATAGATTTTGCGTGACATATGACCTGCAAGTCGTCACGACCACGACCCTGCAAGGTTTGAAACGGCCGTTAACCCTAAAGGGGCCGGGGGGGGCGGAATCCGCCCCCCCCCTCAACATTTTCCGCGATAGCTTCTAAAAAAATTTTTTCGCGACCCGAGCTGTTATGACTTTTTAGCCTCGAGCTTTGCGCATCTCTTGATACCAAAAACATAAAAATCGGACCACGGGTTGGCCCGTAGCGAAAACTGATTTTTCGCATATACGTCGTGTACGCCGAGCAGAATTGCCATTCATACATATGAATAATTAATTAGCCATAATTCCAAAACCCTTTGACCTATAGTCATGAAATTTCTTGGGCATGTTTAGGAAGAGTTGCTCTATGCATGTGCTGAGTTTCAAAATTTTTCGTCACTCGATGGCCGAGATCTTAGGGGGGGGGGCGGAATCCGCCCCCCCCCCCCCCCCCCGGCTGAGAGATGGTCAAAATAACCCGGCCCCTTTCATAAATGCGGCGCCCTTCTTTGGTTGATAAAGCATAACAATGTAGGAAAATCTGTAACAATGTAGGAAAATCGACCCCTGTCAGTTGCTCAGGCTCCGTTTCGAATTCATGAAGGGTCGAAAATGCATATCATTCGACGCTCATAATTTGTCCACATGGTCCGCAATGAAAAAGAAATCACATCCGGTGTGGTGTGTATGCATTTCTATGGCAAACTTTTCGGATAGTATTTGCGCGCATTGGCTAACCGCGGTCTACAGCTGCAGCCAGATGCTTTATACATAGGTCGTGATAAATTACCCAGAATGCCATCACCACTTCCTTCACAAGATTCTGTGAAACTCATTTGCCCTTCCCAACGCCCTGTTTGCAGAACGGGGGTACGAGCGAACATTCGACAAAGCATATATTGGACAGGACCACAATTTTGCCAAAATGTATGGGGGTGTCACCCCAACCCTTCTCTAGTGGTACTCGTGTGTACACAAACCAAAGTATATTTACCGACAGGACGACAATCTTTCCGACAAAACCAATTGATGGGGGGTTCACACACCCCTTCAATAGTGGCACTCGTGTATATATACACAACCTTCAAAACTAAAGTATATTTGCCGACAGGACGACAGTTTTGCCGACAAACCGATTGATTGGATGGATGGACCCAACATCCCTTCTCTAGCGACATCCGTGTGTACAATTAAAGCAAAGATGGGTGATGGGACTTTTCACTTCCCATGGTCACTTCCACGGTGTATCAATACAAACGTCTTTCCAACATGACTGCCCCCATTTTTTTTTCGTTACAAAAGAACAGAAGAGACTTGAAATGAAGGGACACGCCTGTGTGATTCTCTTGATGTGCCTCAGCTGTGTATGCGCGACGGCACTTCAAGGTATGTACATGTTCAGGTGATTGTAAGATAGACCCTATGTAAGACTTAAAGTGGGACAGATAGGGAAATATTTGAGGGAATTGTGCCTTTGATGATACAAGCATGGCATTTGGCACACAATCTTTTTGACCCCGTCTTTATCCTCTAACTGCGCTTTGTCTATACGATTGGGAATTAAACTATTCGCAAACACATGTATTTCCTCGTATAACGGCAGAAATGAGGAATAATACTAGTCTTGGTTAAGATGTAAAGACTGGTAGAGGTAGCAAAAATTGTATTGTGTGGTAGCTTGTTTTAAGTATGCCATTGCACAAAAACAGACGAATTATTTATACTTCTAAGCATCAAACACAGTAAATGAGTATTCATAAATACCTCAGACAGTTTACGCATTCCTATTGGTCGAGAGCCCGTCACGTGGCCGGTCTTAAACGGATGATAAAGACATGGCTAGCTGGTCTTTAACACTTTTCAAGTGTCACAATAAAATGTGGACTCCTAAAAATCCAGTGCCTCTTATCGTTTCATTGGTTGAACGTTCACAATCCTCACGTAGGCATGCGCAACACTACCAGGGAGTCAGAATTTTATAGTTCATAATTCAAAACGCAACGCACCAGGTGCGTTCTGCGCGACATCGCGCAGAACATGATACGCGCGCGTCAATCTCCATAAAAGGGTTGTTTACATCTTACTCGCCAGCTGAACACTCCATTATTTTGCAAGAGGGATGTTTCAAAAAGCATAAGGTGAATTTGTTGAACAAAATCACGATGTTTTGAACGAATTATATGATTTTTTTTTACCGAAAAGGTATTTATGAATGGGAATAAATATGTGCTCCGTCGGTATTTATCACTCTGTTTAAGACCACTTAGAGTCTGGGTGCTGATAATTACCCTCGCCTCCGGCTCGGGTAATTATCAGCACCCAGACTCTAAGTGGTCTTAAACAGAGTGATAAAAACCTCCGAAGCACACATTTATTCCCTTAATAATGGCTTACGAGTATAGAACAGCCATACCATAAATATTCAAAGGACGGAGACATATTAAGTATTATATTAAATAACATTAAAGGTACAATTCAAGTTTGCGTTTACAAAATATATGACGAACATCTTAGAGAAAACATAACAATAACATTACACAACTATAACATTTGTATGTCTATCCACTTTTTTGACTTGGTTTGGATTTCACTTTTTGTTTACTTTTCTCAGAGAAATCGGCCAAAGATGAGTTGCTTCTGGAATACCTGCGGCAATACCTGACCGAGTGTAGGTTTGCGTGATTGTTTGTATCTGTCATCTTTACTAATCTCACTTATAAGCATAGAGCTATATTAAATTACTAGAGTGCTAACTCCTTATTCTTGCGCGTGTGAAGCCGCTCTGGGCGCAGACACTTTGAATATATGTGCGTGTTTGTAGAACACAATCAAAATAGATGGATTGAATTTTAAATGTGTACTCTAAAAATGCAACGCGCAAGTAGAAGATACGCAAATATCTTAAGCGCGTCATGACGGTTCAAAAAACGTCACGGCAAAAAGCATCTGCAGCGGAGGGACGAGCATACGTTGCGCTGTTTGCGTAGAGCAAAATGAAACGCTCATTTGCTGATCGTGCGTTTCTGTTTTGGGCGTATCGGTTTCGATGACGCACCGGTATGGAATACAAACTCATTAACGCCCTGGTTACCGTGCGCACGACGCTTGCGGTGTTAAAGTTATAGTCCATCATTTGTAATTTGTGCATTTTGTTCGTTTGAAGCAATAAAAGTGCTCAAAATCTGAAGAAGGGTGCTGAACAACTAACCTGATGAAGTTTCAGTTCAGTTTCAGCTGTATATTTGGAGAAAAACATCATGCTAGGATCTCGATTTCAAATCAAAAATTGCTGAATCATGTTTTGAATTGCGCCTGAATTCAGCGTCCGAGACACATTCTCGCTAAGCCGAATGCCGCGCACTGATCCGACGAATTATAGCAACCGGGGGTGCGTGTGCGTTGTGCGTATTATTGCGCGCTCTTCGCTGCATAACAAAACGAACTACTAATTTAAATTTTCCTACGGTGCGTCTTAAGAAGCACCGTTGGAAAGGCCTTTTTTCGTTGATTACTTCAAAATGACAGCTTGCCAGAAAGAACAATTTCACAGGGAATTAAGTCCCTTTACTATCTTTCAGCCAAGTATGTTTTTCAACAATAATTACGCTAGCTACTTTTTGGATAGCTGCAAATGATGGACTCGGGCTTTAATATGAAGGTCTTCCGAAAAAAGTTCGAGTACAAACAAAAGAGGGACAACAGAACGTCCGAGGTGGGAGGTCGATGCTCGACTATCAGCCTGCACGTATGCAGTATACTGTTCCTCCCTGGGGATCTCAAAAGTGGTCAAAATGTGCCATCTACTGACATGTACAAAGCCCATTACCATTAGTGTTTTTTTAGCATTTGGTACTGCATCCCCAATACATTCTTTGGAGATCAGGGTTAAAGAAGCATGTTTCCTGGCTCTTATTTTTTTTTAATTTAGTGAAAATTGTACTTCATCCCTTTTTTAGGCATTTTGCAACCCACTAAAAATGGGCGTTTTGCCTAAATTAAACACTCCCTGACAAATTGTCTAGCAGCTAATAATTCAAGTTTTATGAAGAAATAATTAAATAACTAAATGTCGCTTTTGGACGAAATCTCATTCAAAAAATGAGTAGGTTTTGCATTTAATCTTGACAAAAAAAGGAAATAAAATTCTGCCGTACCTGTTTTATTACTGCTTTAATAAAAGGACATCTCTTCGTGGAGAATGAGCGTGCGACTTTTAAGAGATTCACAACAGAAATATCAGATGAAGCCAAACTGCCAAACACACTAATGTGTCACATGGTCACACGGACCTACCTCGATTTGTCATGGCCACATTGCCAAACATGTCCAAATATTTGAAAATAGAGTAAACTTTTAAAATATGCAATTCTTTGCCATGCGGAGTTAGTGTGTGTTCTCGGTTAATTAAAGCACACCCTTAAATGTATCCTTAAGCAGTGTAAAGACAATGGACAACATTAAAAAAAAGTTACAAACAAAACAATCCCTCTTCATTCCTGAAAGTCTGTGAAATGTTTACGAAAAATAGCACATAGATTTGTATAATTTCAGGCAGTTGTAGTTGGAAGCAGTCTCTGCCATTTCAGACATTGACATTTGCTTGTAGTAATTTAAATCTTCGGAATAGTTTTGGTACAGTCCAACTCTGAAACGCCATGTCTGGAAAAGGTACGTGTTAACCCATGCATCCCTGTACCGCGTCAGTCTACAGAAAACAACTGCTATTCTTTGTAAGGTACTGCCCAAAACCACGGAAAGTTCTTTTTATTATCATTTTCAGCAGGGAATCTTCTTAAATGTAGTATAATGTAATACAAGCGTTAAAGTTAATTCTGTCTCTCCTTGTCGGAGTGCAGTAAAGAGGGGAGATGAACCAGAAGCCGTGCCAGCTCAGAGGGGTACTGAAGAGCTTACCCGCGACTACAAACCGCCCAAAGAAGTGGACTTGCAGACGCTTCAAGAACTTGACGCCGATGACGAAACTCTGGTCAAGTACAAGGAAGCTCTACTGGGTAGCACTGCAGATGTTTTAGGTACTGTGCAAATACATTCAAACAAAAAAAAAGAACAAGACAAAGTCTATATCTGTCTAAGAACAGAATATATAGGACCTTTCAGCGTTATGATTTTGTTACTGGTTTATGCTTTTCTGTGGAAGTGTATATGCGTGTAAATGATCGAAATAAAAAAAGAAAGTCATGTTTTGGATGACATTATAACGAGTCACAACTTTCTAACACAATTGGGCTGATAGTTGTGACTATCAATTTTGAGTTGAGCATGTTGTGTTCGTGAGATATGATTATAATCTTCAAAATTTAAAAGATCTGAATAAAATCACATTATGACGTCATAATAATCTCATTTAAATTTTCGTCTATAACACATCCCTGTCCATGTACCTTCAAGGTTTCAACCCAATCGAACTTGTAGTTCTCTAGATATAAAACTTAAAATCTTCTTTAAGATGACGTCACCTGTTTGGTTTATGTTAATTCAAAAGCGCCCGCCTATGTGCGGCTATGCGCTATATCTCTTTTGTTGCTGGCACAAAATGGATAAGCCAGTTGAATACGTATACATGTACTTTAGATGACCTTTTTAATTTCTTAAATTTCAGATGAAGGCGGACAAAATGTACTATTGAAGGCCTTGGTATTTGCTCCAGTAGACCACGAGGAAACTGTTCTGGATCTGACAGGTAAACGCAAAAACAGGGCAGTTCCACAGTTATATTAAGAGGGGGTCTTTCGTAAACTCTGTGCTGTCATTCTATAAATTCAAAGCATTGAGGGTTGATTTTTCGGGGACGTCTCTATAGTCCGAAGTCCCATTGGTCCGAAGTCCCATTGGTCCGAAGTCCCATTGGTCCGAAGTCCCATTGGTCCGAAGTCCCATTGGTCCGAAGTCCCATTGGTCTATACGTTCCATTGGTATAAACGTCCCATTGGTCCGAAGTCCCATTGGTCCGAGGTACCATTGGCCCGAAGTCAAATTGGTCCGAAGTCCCATTGGTCCGAAGTCCCATTGGTCAGAAGTACCATTGGTCCGAAGTACCATTGGTCCGAAGTCCCATTGGTCCGAAGTCCCATTGGTCCGGAGTCCCATTGGTCCGGAGTCCCATTGGTCCGAAGTCCTATTGGTCCGACGCCCCATAGGATTAGGGTTAGGGTTAGAGTCAGTCAACCTGAACAAGTGGAACTACACAGTATTGTGACGAAACAGGGGTACATGTATATGAAGACTTGTGTAGGAGTCTAAGTCCTAGGAATTATTTATGAGCGTGATCTGGGACATTTGGTGCGTGCTTATAATGCCAAAGTGCGCTTGGACCAATCAGCAATAAATTGTTCTGCGTGATCAGGAGATTAATAATTCATGGTGAACAGTGACCAATCAGCAACGCGTATTGTGAAGGCTGTGCGCGAATTAGCATGCTTTAGCGTGGGGTCCTGAGATCATCTCGTGAGTTCGCAAGATGACGTCAATGTAGTAGGAACGCGTTCTGGTGCTGTTGCCAAGTTGCAAGAAGCCAAGCTTCGGGGTTCAGGGACGAGTCAAGTCGCGGTGCCGTTTCTGGGGTCTTCGTTGCTGTTGCGTACTCCCCGGTCGGGAGTAGGAGCTCATCTCTGACGGTGGACGCTCTGGTGCGGCCGGGTTCGGGAGCTGTAGCTCCGGGTTAGGTAGCAGTAAGCTAAGTGTTATGTAATATATATTGAGTGAAGTTGTAGCTCAAGGTCTGTCGACTGTCTAAGATAATTGGGGACAAAGATTTAGATGAAATCTAGTAGGGAAATTAAGACTGATTATTGTGTCTTGATTAATGCTAGAACAAAAGGGCAAGGAGTTGTAGAACTTGGTTTGAGAGGCTAGTGAGACTGTGATTCAGTGGTAGATTGCCTGTCGTGGGTTGGACACCATTCGGTGGGGTTTTACGACTAAGGCAATCATTGCCGTAATCATTGGATTAGCTTGCCTAACGAGTTTACTCTTTGCCGTGTTCTGAGCACTTGTGAAGGCTACCTGTTTCATTTGAGATTTATTGCACGTAAGGTATATATTGTATAACTCACTGTGAGGGTTACTGGTTTCCTGAGAGGGTTATTAGGACCGCTCAGATCGTGTGAGGGTTATTTGGATTACATAGTACAGCCTGCTCTGACGATAAATCGTGTTGAGGGTTACCTTTCTTGTGCGAGGGCTATATGTACATCGGGCTCATAGTGTAAATTGGGTTGAGGGTTACCTTTCCTCTGTGAGGGTTATTGGGACAGCTCAATCTGTGTGAGGGTTATTGGAACTGTGATAGTAACAGGGATTATACTTGTATAAGTTTGTAATCATGTGGTGCAGTTGACCACGTGAGGGTTACCTAAGGCTAAGTTTACTACAAAGGGTGCAGTAACTGCAGTTGACCCTTGTTATAACTATTCTTGAATAAGTCCTATTGATAATCGTCTTTGGAATAACTGTCTATGTGAGGGATACTCAGGTTCACCTTGAGGGTTACTAGGTTCACTGTGATGGTTACCAAGTTCACTGAGGGTTACCTAGGTCTGTTGTGAGGGTTACCTGAGTTCACTTTGAGGCCTATCGTCGCTACTTGTCTTGCTCTAATTACATTCAATGAATTACTCAATCACAAAACGGTGGTAAATCTCCACCAAACGAACAGCCCCATGGCTTAGTCCACCGTTCGTTAATTGTCCCCCCCCCCCTTTCGTATGGGTAGCCGCTCACCCGTTCGTTAGGCTAATACAATGTAGATATTTTTGTGGGATAATTGGTGTGGGTTGGAGTCCTGGGATAAAAAAGACCAGTCCCCTCGGGTTCCCGCCAACACCCGCCGGTTCCGCTACAAATGGTGTCAGGATCGGTTCCGCCACAGTATTCTGTTTCGGACCAATGGGACTTCGGACCAATGGGACTTCGGACCCATGTTACTTCGGAATATTTTTCTCACAGAAAATCTTTTGAAATTAAGCGCACATTCTGCAGAAAGGGCAACAAAACCAACTTCTGTTGGTCTGGCAATATTTTTTTGTCATTAGTAGGCATAACTCACGCTACCAGAAAAGGACAAGGCAAAACAATTATGAAAGTTGCACCACACTGCCCCATGTACGGCGAAGTGGTTGTCGGCGAAGTGACCGACACCCGGGTGTAGGTCGGGTGTCGGGTGTCATGTGCAAGCTACCAGTTCAATTATCCCCCCCCCCCCCAAAAAAAAAAAAAAAAAAAAAAAACAATCGTAACCTTTCTAGACGGATATTAATATTGGTAACTCACGTTATGGTAGGGATCTTACAATGCAGTCCGTCCACGTTGGTAAATATATAATATTTTGTTTGTAACTATATTCCCAAAATTGGTATAGCGAGGACACGAACGACAAATGCATTACAATGCGCCCTGAAAATCGCCAAGTTTGCATAATCGTCGGTTTTAAAGACCGCCCCCATTGGAAGATGGTATACCAGCCCCCTCCCCACCATTTTCTGATATAATTACGGATGCCAGAAAATGTCCGGAAAAAAGTGTCTATATTTCAGCATGGATGTGCGAGTGTCCCATGTTGCCCCCCCCCCCCCCCCCCCCCCCCCCCGACATCAACAACAACAACATTAAAAGCCAACCCCCCAAAAGACTATTCGCATACAAAAAATGAACCTTTCTCTGCCTTAAAAAAAGAAACTCACATTACATGTAACACTTTGTATGTGAAAAAGGTGCCTAAATAACTTCCAAACGGCCATATTTTTTTAAACACTCCTCCCCCTCCCCCCAAAAAATATTTAGTAAACATGCACTTTACCATATTCTTACTTAAGTCCCCCTTAAAAAATAGTGGACTCGCAGGTGCCTGCCTAGGAGTTTAACCCTGGTTACGCCACACTGGTAAGGACTTAGCCTTGGCACGATCGCAACAAACAATTTTATCGGGTACTTGGGCACTCCCTGTGACCTATGGGTTCTATGTACAACAAATTCTACGAGCTGCATTTTGACGGCTGAAAATGTACAGTGGGTTTTGTTAGGAGATGGGTTGATTTTTTTTTTTTTGCAGCAAGGTGTTCACAAAGGATTTGATAGCTCGGAATCGAACGATTTCTGCTATTAATTAACAGCCTTTCAATTGGTCCATTTCATAAAATATCAACAAATGATAGTGATGCTATGTGGCTTTAAACTCAAGGTTGTCTTCTTTTGAAATTGTTTTGGTTTCCCAATTTTCACTTGGATTGTCACTTGGATGTTTCATCCTCTTTGCTTTGTTCAAAGGTGATCTTTCTCAATTCAAGCATAGACCAATTGTGGTTAAGGAAGGCGCCGAGTACAAGATTAAACTCATATTCAGGGTGAGTTGATTCTAATTTATATTGTCAGTGCCTGCCTTTCAAGAATTGCATCAATGGAAATGCAACAGCCACATTATGGATCGCGCTATTGTGCGTAGCATGAAGATTAAAATCAAATTTAGGATTAGTAAAATCAAATTCAAGGTGTCTCTGAGTAGATTATATTATATCGGAGCCTGCGTTTGAAATATTGCATCAAGGAAAACACACCAACCAGAAAATTTTGGGGATCATGTTCTTGCTAATGTGTACACCATGGGGCATGCTTGGAATTTTCTAAAAGGGAATATATAGACCTTAATCATTTGCAACAAATAAAAAATGAATAATAGTCCAGGGCCCATGCGTCATGTGAAATCATGGCACCTGGTGTGCTGTCATTTTCAAGAAAAGTGGATTATTTTGTACTGACCATCATTGGGAAAAAAATGCTTTTTAGATTCAAATACTGCCCCCATTTTACCAAGTTTAATGAGTCCACATTTTGTTTGAAGCTACACATCCGTGAACGGGTGGAGATCAGCTGATTCAGTTCCCTGACAATTCCCCGTCCTCTATAAATTGGTCTGTTTCGTCTGAAGTAAGGTCAGGCAACTAGACTACAAGAACAGCTTTCGTTTTTTCTTTCTTTCAGCATCTGCATGTATAAACACAAACTTTAACAGGTCAGTTCAATGACGATATTTGCTGCAATATACTCCGCCCAACTACATTGTGTACATCCTTTCTGAAAAGTACAGCAAAAGCAAAGGTTGTGTATTTCCTTTAACTCCCAATGCCGACATAACGCCCTTTACCTTTCAGGCAGCTTGGCTGCACTTGCCATGAATTAGCTGCATTGCCATCAAATAGGCATCAAATGGTCATCAAAAAGGCATCACATTCTTTAGTATTTTTGAGTAGCAATTTGAGCAAAGTTTATAAAGAAAAACATTACAGGCGTACATTAATCAGTCATCAAGAAACATATAATTGATGTAAAATTTATGACTGCTGATGTTCATCTATAGCTCATGGCATTGTTTAGGCATCAATATGAGGTATCGGGAAGGCATCAGAAGTCATCACTGAGCATCAGGCATCACAGGCAGGCATCAAACAGGCATCAAACGGGCATCAAACAGGCATCAGAAGTCATCACTGACTGTCAGGCATCAAAGGGGCATCAAAGAGGCATCAGGAAGGCATCATTAGTCATGACTGACTATCGAGCACTGAGGAATAAAGAGGCATCATAAAACCTGACTGGCATTCGAGCATTGAGGCATCAACGAGGCAGCAGCAAGGCATCAAAATTAAGTCATCACTAGCCATCAGGCATCAAAGGGGCATCAAAGAGGCATCCGGAAATCATTAAAAGTTATGACTGAACATAGAGGAATTGAGGCATTAAAGAGGCATCGATCAGCAAGGCATCAGAATTAAGTCATCACTTGCCATCAGGCATCAAAGGTGTATCAAAGAGGCACCAGGAAGGCAGCATAAAGGCAGCAGAAGTCATGACTAACCATCGAGCGTTGAGTCATCCAAGAGGCATCAGCAAGGCATCAAAAGTATGTCATCACTAGCTATCAGGCATCCAAGGGAGATCAATTAAAGAGGAACCAGGTATTAGATATTATGACTGACAATCTAGCATTGACGCATCAAAGAGGCATCAACAACACATTAGCGTTAAGTCATCACTAGCCATCAGGCATCAAAGTGGCATCAATTAGGCACCAGGAAGGCATTCGAGGTCATGACAGACCATCAGGCATCAGCAAGGCATCACGAAGGCATCACGAAGGCATCATAAGTTATGACTGACCATCGAGCATTGAGGCATCAAAGAGGCATCACCAAGGCATCAGAGTTAAGTCATCACTAGCCATCAGACCTCAAAGAAGCACCAGGAAGGCATTAGAAGCTACGACTGACCATCGAACATTGAGGCATCCAAGAGGCCTCAGCAAGGCAACAAAATTAGGTCATAACTAGCCATCAGGCATCAAAGGGGCATGGATGAGGCACCAGGAAGGCATTTGAGGTCATGGCAGACCATCAGGCATAAAAGTGGCATCAAAGATCACGAGGAAGGTATCAGAAGTCACGACTGACCATCGAGCATTGAGGCATCAATGAGGCACCAGCAAGGCATCAGAATAAAGTCATCTCTAGCCATCAGGCATCAAAGGGGCATCAAAGAGGCACCAGGAAGGCAATAGAAGTCATGACTGACCATCGAGCATTGAGGCATCAAAGAGTCATCAGTATTAGGCATCAGAATTAAGTCATCACTAGTCATTTGGCATCAAAGTGACATCAAAGAGGCAACAGGAGGCATTAGAAGGCATTAGAATACATCAAAGTTATATACAGATTATTAAGAAAATCTATAGCTAGGGAATATCATCCAAAAGACTTTACACCGAAAGCGAAAAGATCAATATTCAAAAAGGAGTCAAATAAGACAATTGTGTACAATATTGCATAAACTCTTCAGTGCCGCAAGGCCCTATTTCGGTAAATTGATGTATTCGGTAAATATGATGGGCTCATGCCATGTTTTTAATGGGGAGCGCCAATAAAATCCTAAAATCATTCACACTATATTAACTAATGCACCCTCGTCACGGCTATTTCTTCTTTAGGGGGAGACCGTTCGCATGTACATCACAATCCTTCTTTTTGCTAATGCAATTTTTTTTTTACGGAATTTATTTTGGGGAGGCTTGACAAAAAAATGGGGGGGGGGGGCTGTAGCCCCCCCCCCTAGCCCCCGTAGAACCGCGCCTGCCTGACCTATATATACACGAGCTGCAGAGAAACGCGCTCTTAGGGCTGTTAAAATGTGGGTCTATCGCAGGATTCTCCGCATTACCTGGAGAGACAAACGGACCAATGACAGCATCCTCTAGGAGCTCAGCACCACAAGATCCCTGCTCGCCAATGTGAAAACCAAGAAATAGCTTTTTTGGCCACGCGCGAAGGACAGGTGGTTTGGCTTGGGACATAATTGCTGGATACCATCCTGGGAAGAGGCGGAGAGGCCGGCCATGGCGACAGTATATAGCTGACATCCGCAACTGGACAGGTCTGTCGCTTGGGGCTGCAGCCCGATCGGGCAAGGAGAAAACATCTCGGAGGAATCTGGTGCGGTTGGCTGCCAGAGACGGGGAAGGCTAATCTCCGTTAGCGGAGGCATACAGAAGATCAAGGATGAGAGCGGCACAGGCCCTCGCCAGCTTGGGAAGGCCTTCACCTTGCAGTGGGCAGATAACGGTTGAGAATGATAATGATGATGACTTCTGCACTCAGGCGTGCGGTCCGAACAGAATAGACTTAAAGTAAGGTTTTTCGTGATTCTTGAATAATTGTTGTCTTTATTTTTTTTGGTCTGTATCCAATAAAGGTCCAACGTGAGATTGTCTCTGGACTGCGGTATTTTGAAGCTGTTTACAGAAAGGGCATCAGAGGTGAGTGAATGTACGGACATGCAATTTGTCGCTCACCCGGTGTTGCATTTCGATTTAAGTCACACAATGACCCACATATCGTCTTTTTATATATTGTCTTCGGATGTTTTCATTTCATATTATGCGTTGTTTTTGTGGCCCCTACACTTACACTTACACTTATAAAGTGTCGTCTTTTGTGATTATTTGTTTTATTTTGTATTTCGTAGCTTTCATACATTTTTGTTTATTTTTTGTTTTTCATACCGTGTTTGTTCATTGTGTATTGTTTTGGTCGAATAAATCATAATAATAATAATAATAATAATATCCAGTCCAGTCCCAAGGCCTTTCACAAGCTGTTGAAATGACCTCTGACTAATGCATTCTTTTGTTATTAGTCATCCTCTACTACTTATGACCAGATTTTTAAAATGTATTTGTGATTTTTTGTGAATGGGCTTGTAATGAAATGAACTTGAATAGAACACTGCATGGGTGCGCCTTTTTGTGAGAAAACACCCGTAGTACAGGGCAACCATCTTTTTTCTGGACCCCCCCCTCCAAAAAAGTCTCAATGTGACGCGACATGGTGCCCTAATTAATAGCTGCCTTTTCTTTGTTTGTGCTGAGGAACCATCGCAGTTAAGGGTATTGCTTAGGGATGCAAAATCCATGATCACTTGTAAATCTACTTTAATTAATGCTGAAAATGGATAGAACAAAATAGGGTGTAGGGAATTTCTAGAAATGCTTGAATTTTAAGTTCTAAATAGGCTAGAAGGATGTTCTGGCAATGTTTAAGACCGTACACATTGAAACACAAAATATCCACACACACAAAAATGTGCCCAACCTAAAAATTGATTGAAATTTTTATTACAAATTCAGTCATGTACCCACAAAACCCCACTTAGACCAAAAAGTAATACCTATGGCGATTTTAGGGACTTTTCACTTTTTGCCTCCCGGCCCATTGATGCACATGTGTGCAAGAGTTTGAATTTGTTAGGAAACTGGTCTATTTCGAAGCCCCATACAAGGGCGGATCCAGAACAATTTGTTTGGGAGGGGCAAGAAATCTTCTTCCCCCCAAAAGTGGGTCCAAAATTTTACGGCGTGGGTTTCGGTGCCCGCTTAGGGGCCCCGATTTGTTTAGGGGGATTTTAGATGCTCTGTGTGCAATCTGAGGCAATTTCTGACTACTTTGTCCAATTTATTTTCGAGCAAAACGTAGTGGTGTACGCAGTAGCTGCCTTTTTACGACTGCGCTTTAAAAAATTATGGGCACTTTTTTGGAGAAGGGGGGGGGGGGCAGGGAGCATGACCTCCGGCCCCATCCCCCACCCTTTCGACTGCAAAAAAGAAGTGATGCCAGAACCACCACTGATCAAAACAAAATATGAAATGAAGAATTTAACCCAAATACAGATAAAACTCATCATCATACCAAAGTATTGCTTTCACACAAAAAGCTACATGCAGTCAGTGATGCACTAAGACAAAGTAACGCCAGGCAGAGTGCTCAGCAGATCAACGGGATGTAGTGAGAGACTGTAGCATTTAGATTAAGGATGAAAATAGCGTGGCGAAACCGATCCCGCTTATACTTCTAACACCATTTGCGGAACCGGCGGGTTGGCGGAACCCAGGTGGACTGGTCTTATTTATCCCAGGCCTCAACCAACACCTATTATCCCCCCAAAAATATGTTTTGGCCTCGCGCAAGGATGACCTCAATTACCCTTGTTATTGCCTGAACATCCTGTTCTCCTTGTCAGTATGGTGCAAATTCAAACTTGTTGAGAAATTTATTATCCGCTCTGTTCACAAGTACCCCGTCGCCGGCAAAGACCATACAGTTTGGGGTGACCAACCGACGCCATCTTGCCTGACTGCAATTTTGCCGTAAAGCACAGCCACTGCGTACCGTGTACATAGTTCAATTGATTCAGCACCCGATTTCACGAAGCGCTGCGACGCGTCGCAACACGAGTTACGACGTGTAACACGTCGCAACTCGCGACGCGTCGTATCTTCCATTTCACCAAAGTTGCGATGTGTTGAACGCGTCGTAAGTTCCTTGACAACGGCTTAAAACACGTCGCAAGTTAAGACGTGTCTAGTGGTCGTCGCAAAATAAGAAGAGTCATTTCTAAGCCAGTTTTATGCCATAAACATTACATTAACGAGATTATAATACCGAGGCAATGTGTGTAAAGTTGTAAATAGAAAATTCATTGAATAATTATGAATTAGACCGGAATATTAGAATTGAAATTTCAAAGTAGCTATACAGTCCAATGAGAGTTTGTTTTCCTTCAAAATTGCATCGCACGGCCGCCATTTTGTTTTACGTTTTAACAAATATCGAGCTGAGATTCGACGACTCTTTGTTGAATATCAGACGACTATTTACTGTACGCTGACTAAATACATAAAACAGTCACCGAGTTGTGCTATACATACACCTACGACGCGTCGTACTTACGACGTGTTTAGTGAAATGGATCACAGGACGCGTCGCAGCTGCGACGCATCGTAGAGATACGACGCGTCGCAGAGCTGCGATGCATCGTAAGTTACGAAGAGTTTGATGAAATCGGGTGCTGATTTCATCAAACTCTTCGTAACTTACGATGCATCTCAGCGCTGCGACGCGTCATATCCCTACGATGCATCGCAGCTACGACGCGTCCTGCGATCCATTATACAAAACACGTCGTTAGTGCGACGCGTCGCATGTGTATTTATAGCACAACTCGGTGACTGTTTTGTGAATTCAGTAGTCAGCGTACAGTAAATAGTTGTCTGATATTCAACAAAGAGTCGTCGGATCTCAGCTCGAAAAATATTCCAGTCTAATTCATAATTGTTCAATGAATTTTCTATTTACAATTTTACACACATTGCCTCAGTATTATAATCTACTTTATGTAATGTTTGTGGCATAAAACTGGCTAAAAAAGGACTCTTCTTATTTTGCGGTGACTACTACACACGTCGTAATTTGCGACGTGTTTTAAGCTGTTGTCAAGGAACTTACGACGCGTTCAACACATCACAACTTTCGTGAAAAGGATGATTCTACGCGTCGCGAGTTGCAACCACTGATCTCTATGTTGCGACGTGTTACACGTCGTAACTCGAGTTGCGACGCGACGCAGCGCTTCGTGAAATCGGGTGCAGCTGCACCGACGCGTCGTATCTTCCATTTCACGAAAGTTGCGATGTGTTGAATGCGTCGTAAGTTCCTTGACAACGGCTTAAAACACGTCGCAAGTTACGACGTGTCTAGTGGTCATCGCAAAATAAGAAGAGTAATTTCTAAGCCAGTTTTATGCCATGAACATTACATTAACGAGATTATAATACCGAAGCAATGTGTGTAAAGTTGTAAATATGAAATTCATTGAATGATTATGAATTAGACCAGAATATTAGAGTTGAAATTTCAAAGGAGCTATACAGTCCAATGAGAGCTTGTTTTCCTTTTAACACATTTCGAGCTGAGATCCGACGACCGTTTGTTGAATATCAGACGACTTTTTACTGTACGCTGACTAAATACATAAAACAGTCATCGAGTTGTGCTATTAATACACCTACGACGCGTCGCACTTACGACGTGTTTCGTGAAATGGATCGCAGGACGCGTCGCAGCTGCGACGCATCGTAGAGATACGACGTGTCGCATCACTGCGATGCATCGTAAAATACGAAGAGTTTGATGAAATCGGTCGCTTGCACCCTTGTTAGTTTATGACTCTTCTTATTTTGCGATGACCACTAGACACGTCGTAACTTGCGACGTGTTTTAAGCCGTTGTCAAAGAACGTACGACGCGTTCAACACATCGCAACTTTCGTGTAATGGAAGATACGACGCGTCGCGAGTTGCGACGTGTTACACGTCGTAACTCGAGTTGCGACGC
Organism: Patiria miniata; assembly: GCF_015706575.1. Taxonomy (NCBI): domain Eukaryota; kingdom Metazoa; phylum Echinodermata; class Asteroidea; order Valvatida; family Asterinidae; genus Patiria; species Patiria miniata. The sequence goes on from NW_024037051.1 coordinate 13,884,467, forward strand.
GTCGCAGCGCTTCGTGAAATCGGGTGCTGAATGCGACGTGTTACACATCGTAACTCGAGTTGCGACGCGTCTCAGCGCTTCGTGAAATCGGGTGCAGCAGATGTGCAAAAATGTATCACACACAAGGAACGGTGCGCGTCAACCAGCGAAATGTCCCGCCCATGGGAAGTTGTTGCTAGGTAAAATGGCGCCCTCTTGTCGGCGCACGGAGCCCATCCCCAAGAACACATCACGACAGGTGATCGACAAATGGAAAATAACAAACCTATGAGCTTGCATATTTAAGCAGGGCTCGAAAGGTTCACGGCTGGTCAGTTGGACATTGCAGTCAGGCAGTCCAATTAATCATTTTCAGTCGAGCTGGTAATAAAGCTGGTCGGTCAGTCGGTCGGTCGGTTGGCTGGCTCCTCAAATCCAGGATATGCAAATAACATGTACAGTTTGAGTAAAAAAAAAAAGCGGAACGCCAGCCCCCCAAAACATATTTTATATTTGAAATAGTATGTAGCACCGAAACTAATAATGACTGGAAAGCTAATTTCATAGAAGGCAATTTTAGATTTAAAAAAGTACTGAAATTGCTCGAACCTTTCAAAGAATATTACCATTTCAATACGGTGACCCTAAAACTAAAAATGCGATTTCAAGAATAGTCGTCACAATTGTCTTCAAACATCATCAGCGATAAAACCTTAATTTAACACTCAAAAATATTAAACAAAGCTCTTTTGAAGGCCCGTCTTCTTTGCTTTATTTTAAAGTGGATTGTAGAAGTGATATTGTTTGCCTAAGCAGGGTTGTTAGTAAAGATATTGTGTACTAAAGTTGTTGACAGTTGTTAAAACAGGTATTCCGTGTCATTATCTTTGTTGTTCCAAACAGGACACAATATATTGCTCTCTCTTTTTGGACAAAACGCTTTTTAGGGTCATTGCGTTTAAATGGTGATATAGGCCTATTCTACGAACGGATTATGCAATTTCATTTTTTTTTTATCTAAAAGCAGTTTCTGAAATTGGCTTTCCAGTCGTTATTATTTTCGGTGCTTCAAATTTTTACTATTTTTTTTGGGGGGGGGGTTGGATTCCGCTTTTTTTGACTCACCCTGCATAAGCCAGAGTTATAATGAGTCACTGATTTTAGTGACTCGAGTCGAGTCGAGTCATTTTAAAGAAGTGACTCGAGTCGAGTCATGTCATTAGGTCAAGACGGTCGAATTGAGTCGAGTCGAGTCACAGCGTGTGGACGAGTCGAGTCGAGTCGAGTCGAGTCAAGTATTTAGCTCTAGTTAATTCGAGTCACATATATTTGAGCACTATACAATCAATAAACACAAGAGTGAAAGTCATTTTTTTTAGCTTTTTAAATTTTACATTCGGGCTACTGCTAAGGGGGTGCCAGCTGATCGTCATTCAACTAATGGGGACACTGATCAAACCACGTATGTACATGTATATGTATACATTATTCGCGAACATTCTAACGTGACGTGAAAAAAACCGGCACCGGCGTAAGTCATTGCAAATATTTTTCGCAAAGTTTTGCTTATGTTCTTGGGATTCGAGTCTCAATAGCCTTCCTCGAGTCGAGTCATTCTGATGAGGGACTCGAGTCGAGTCGAGTCATTTGCTCGCAGAGACTCGAGTCGAGTCGAGTCATTTGCCCTTAGGGACTCGAGTCACCAAAAATTGTGACTTGAGTCGGACTCGAGTCGAGTCATTACAACTCTGGCATAACCCCAATCAACCACTTGTTCTTTGTAGTGGACAAGGCCAATTTTATGGTTGGGAATTACGGACCCAAAACGGAGGAGCACATCTTCCAGAGTCCCGTGGATGAGTTACCCGTGGGTATGATGAGACGTGGTGTCTATATTGTCAAGAGTAAATTCACAGACGATGACAAGAATATCTACTTGGAGTGGGAGTGGAGTTTCTCCGTTAAGAGAGATTGGGAATAAGATTATTGTGATGATTTCCTACAAAGGAAATTGGTCTACTGGAAGTGCGGTTTACTTGTAGATGATGCTGTTGGTTTTTGAAGGGGTACATCATGAATGTGAAATTCTTAATTGAATTTATGTTATCATGGTTCAGCAAGTATAGGGATTATGTTAGTTAAATGTATGCCACAACATATACAATGAATATGTAATTGATTTTTTTCCCAAAGTGGCACTTTTTTTTTGAAGGAATTAATTGTGGCATTAGTCATCAGCATTGCCAATGATGACTTTTTTTTAGTCTCTCAGAAAAAGGAACTGCATGTTTCCCCCCCCCCCAAAAAAAAATGTGTACATGTATATGGATGCCATCATCTATGTACAGAACAAAACAAATGACGTATACTTGTTTTGTATGAACATTGCCTTTTCTCATTTTATCAGAGCAACTTGTACAACTCTTTCATTTTGTGGAAGTCTATAAAACAACGCATTTATTAGGAAATACATTTTGATGATGCTATTTGTTGTAATCGATTATTAAGTTACTTTTGGGAATTAATGATACATGTTAGTTGTATAGCAGGCTTTATTTTATCTTTGCAGCCTGCCTCAGGCTGTAATTAGACTATTTTGCCATAGATATAGATATTTTCTGTTGTTATATTTTAATTGTTAAAGGTTTGGTTTAATATATGGTTTTGCTTTAGGTGCATAATATGATGTTATATTTCCGCAATGATGTATGGCTTGTTTGCCATAGTAGTGATCTGGTGTCTTCTATGTTGTCATCTAATTCATGGAGATTTTGACCAAGCGCTTTGGGAACCTGGTAACATAAAGCCACCAGTATTATAACAGTTGCATGCCTACCACCTGGCAAGCTTTTTTTGTCAGCACTAGAATGTAGTTTCTTTAATGAAAGCATGGAATACATTACCTCATCAAATAACGATCAGCCCATGTTGGCATAAATCTCAAGATGAGGACAACAAACGAGGACCAAAATGACACGTTATTTGAAAGCATCTGTGTACTTTAACAATGTAGTAGTTTCCATTTTGGATTGGCGAAGCCCCCTATACCTTGGAAGTGGGCCAGAGGCATGCGTATTGATTTTTGTGAAGCCCTTTCAAAGAAGTCTGTTAATGGTCATTGTCTATAAGCCATTTGCATTCTGCACACAAATGGTAATGTTATATATTTGGTTAGTTTTGAATCAATATCAGGTACAATGTAGAATAATTTTACACTGAAACTTTGTCTACCATGTCTATATAGAAAGTAATCTTGATTCTATATAGTTTAGCATACTCAGGAACAAGTCGGTTAGGGTCGGGTAGTGAGTAGCAAATGAGTAGCACTTCAACTTTCAGGGGTGTTTTGTTTGGTTTATTTAAAGAAACCTCGTGCTTCCCGTCATTGAACTTTAACCAAGTTCAAAAAAAGTCGAACATTCCATTTTCAAAGTGCTGACTAAGTTCAGCACGAAATCCAATCAGCACCTGCAAGTTATCCAATGATATTTAAAACTACAAAAGCCTATGTTACACAAGGCTCTATACAGGGAAAATCACCATCGTGCGCTTGACAAAAACAACTTACAAAACTGTCATACTTTTTATATCAAGTTATCCATATTGGGCCTTTTAGTTTTGAAAATAATTTCAACTGGATTCAAGTTTTCTGTGCCTCTTCTGTTAGATTAGCCTATATGACTTAATTGGATGCAGTCGCAAATAAAAAGAAAGTCAATGTCTACCTTATACTCGTAATCATGTTTTAGTTTGGTACAGGAATGGATAGATAAATAAATAAATAATGCTTATATCTTTTTGTGAAAGAGTGTTTTAATTTGTTCCATATAAGGTCTGCAAACATCTGTTTAAAATCTGTTAGTTGGGGACGCTAGTTTGGTGCACAAACAGCAACACCCCGCCCCTACATTATCGATGCTGATAGTGGCGGGTTTAATTATGGTCTACCCTACGAGAACTGACCCGCTTACCGTGGTCAATGTTGACCGTTGGCTTCGCGACCGTCAGACCGTTGGTCTGGCGAAATATTAAACGTTGGATATGTTGGTTCGGCAATTCTTCTGGACGTTGGGCCATCAACGTTGGATTAACAAAAAACAAGTTGGCGCAACATTATTTCGCCAACTTTAGGCGACGTATCCCCCCATCCTGCCAACTACGCTCATACATACGACGCATTGTAACGTCGGCCCGACCAATTTTTGACGTTTGGCCAACGTCGAATACATGCAACTGTTTCGTCTGAACAATGTTGACAGCCGACGTCAAATATTACTAATAACTTCTGAACAACAACGTTGGCAAATCAACCTCATAATAGTATACGAACCGATCGTCAACGATGGCATATTATAATAGCAGGCCGACGTCGAAAATTAGGCCTACAGACTTTTTACTAACTATATTGAACAACGTTGGCAGGCCAACCTCAAAATACAAACTGATCGTCAGTGTCGGCACAATTAACGTACGTTGGAAGGCTGTCCTCGAAACTGTTTACCGTCGTCACCGGCAGCTGTCTTTAATTAACGTAAGTACAACGTTGGCAGGCCGACATTAAAACATATATACACCCGACCGATCGTCGACATCAAAATATATACACACCCGACAGATCGTCAAAGTCGGCAATAATATAACGCGGAACTAAAAACAGATCAGGGGCGTCAATCGCTTCTTAAAAGTTGGGGATATACCTTGATCAGAACTAATGCGAGCGCGAAGCGCGAAGCCCCTACAGCGTGGGGGGGGGGGGGGGTTCGGGGCCAAGTGCCGCGAAAAATTTGATTCTAGACACTCTCCGTGGTGCGATCTGAGGCAATTTCTGACCACTTTATTTTTTTTGTTAGCAAAAGACAATCGTTTAAACCACATTTTCGAGGTTGAAGTCATTGAATCAGCTATATTCTGAGCTATAGACGTGGGGTTCGGGGCAAGCGCTTAAAAGGGTCCTGTAGGTCCTGAAATCCCCGGAAAACTGTTTTGGGTCGTTTACTCATCCTAATTCGAACATCTTGTTCAAAAGAAAACAACCTCATGTCTTACCGTTCCCGAGAAAAGACGATAAAACCCCGGGTGTTTACAGCGGACCCTACGGAGTACACTCTAAAAAAGCATTAGTCAGTTTCGACTAGAAACCAGTGAAATTCGACTAGCTATTCAGGGTCAGCTGGGTGCAACTGAAAATCAGGCAATCTGACTAGATATTTCCAGTCAGTATTAATATGGGGAAAAATAGTTATGCAAATAACTGAATTTGGAGTCGAACCCAACTACATTTCAGTATGAAACTTTGCATGTTTAATTAAATTCCTACAGTCAATTTTCAATAACTAGGAAAACCAGTCAATATTTTGACTAGGTAGTTTTAAGAGTGTAAAAATACACATTTCCTGTCGCTTGGTCAATGTACTTTGTACGATACACGTTGTGTGTGTCAATACAGCACCGTGCTCGCGAGCAGTGACCAATCACCAATGCTCAAAATGAGGGTTCTACGGTCTGCAAAAGGCGAACACTTGTTTCAAACATTTGATATTGTAAGTGGGGGATTGACGCCCATGATGCAGACTGTTGGCGTACCATTCCGATTGTAAGTTTACACAACGTTGGCAGGCCGGGAAAAAAAATACCGTCACCAACGCCGCGTCGGCACAACGTTGGCAGGCTGTCGTCGAATATACACTTTTTACCAACGACAGAACAACGATGTCGGGTCGACTTTAATGGACCGCCAGCGTCGGCATATCCGCATACGTCTGCAAGCCGACTGCGACTGTTCCAACATTGACCGATGTTGGGCCAACGTATATTCACCTGACGTTGGTTAACATATTAAAGTATGGCAAATTCGACATCGGTCCCTTTGAAACTAATCTGAGTATCACCCGTTATCCACGGAGCCAAATCCTGTACAACGTCTGATATCTCCTGACATTTAAATTTATGCAAGCCGTGCGCCAGCCAATCGGAGTCAACTTTACTAAATCGTGACGTCATTTCATTCCTAAATCAGGACTAAACGATTTGATTGGTCAATTCGAATGCAGTGTTTTGTAATGCAACAACTGCCGGGCACGATATCGCGTATTACTATACCTCATACATATTCATGATTGAGAGCCGAACTCTCACTGGTCAATTCAGCACCACGTGCCAGATGTTATTTTTTGCTGTTTACCAAGTGCGCGCGAGGATTCACGCACAGGGTAAATGCGCATGCGTAGTAGACCGTCGCACGGGTTCGCTCGTACCCCCACCCTGCAAACAGGACACCTCACAGAATCTTGTGAAGGAATTGGCCTATATATGACATATGTATAAAGCATCTGGCTGCAGCTGTTCAAAACCGCAGTTAGACAATGTGCGAAAATATTATCCGAAAACTACCCATAGAAATGCACACGTTCCATACCGGATGTGATTTCTGTTTCATTGCGGACCATGTGGACAAAATTTTGAGCGTCGAATATTCGCTCGTACCCCCTGCCCTGAAAACAGGGCGCTGGGAAGGGCAGATGAGCTTCACAAAATGTTGTGAGGGAAGTGGGGATGGCATTCTGGGTAATTTATCATGACCTATGTATAAAGCATGTGGCTGCAGTTGTAGACCGCGGTTAGCCAATGCGTGCAAATGCTATCCGAAAAGTTTGCCATTGAAATGCATACACACAATACCGGATGTAATTTCTTTTTCATTGCGGACCATTTTGAGCGTCGAATGATATGCATTTCGATCCTTCGTACGTGAATTCGAAACGGAGCCTGATTTGAGCAACTGACGGGAGTTGAAAATTTACAAAACAGATACGTTTTACAGATTTTCCTACATTATACTACAACGGAAGATTGAGGGTTCGAGTCCCTTCGTGGTCGCCAAATGTTAACCCCCCCCCCCCAACGGCCACGGGAGCAGCCGCTGCAGAGTGTTCATTAAAAAGACTGCAAAACTGCAAGAATAAAGACAAATGGACACTGGTTTAGCTTGGTGTGTGGTAAATGTTCCTGACTCATCGAAGTCTTAAATCAGAATCACAACACAATAGTAAAAACAAATGCAAAAAAAAACTCAATAAGGCCAACAAAAAAAAGTCTCCGGTTTCTGGTATGGAGCTTGCCCAAAAAGTGGTGCGGCGACGCGGCTTTTTTTTTTTTTAACCTGACTTTTTTGCTTCAAATGTCGGCTGATGACTTCAAATGGTGCCCGAGTCCAGAGAGGCCACACAATGCTTATTCTCGATCATAACCCCATCTAAAATCAGCAGCAGGATTCCAGTCAAACCAGTGAGTTTGGCGGTTTTGAGACATCATCTTTCATTGAAAAAAAAAACTTTTTCATTTTGCCGACGCGCATGGCTACGGCGACGCGCGCGCATACCAGAAACCGGAGACTTTTTTTTTGGCCTAAGCATGATTCGAAAATCGACTCTGGTATCGATAATAATATCGATTCTGTCCTGTTTCTGAATAAACATAATCGATTCTATCACCTAAATCGATACTGACCATGTCTCAACCTCACTGTTTATCTCTAGTCCAGGACTGACTCACTACTAATTGTTATGCATGAGTGCTTCCCATGCTGTGCTCTAACTATCAAAGAACTCATGCACATGTACAATACATACATGTCATCTAGCAGTACAAAATGTCCCGAAGTACATGTATGGAATAAGCCAAAAAAGGGTAAAGTCTATCAGGCCAAAAAAAAGTCTCCGGTTTCTGGTGTGGAGCTTGCCCAAAAAGTGGTGCGGCGACGCGGATTTATTATTTTTTTTACCTGTTTTTTTTTTTGGCTTCAAATGTCGGCTGATGACGGCAAATGGTGCCCGACTAAACTTAGAGTGCAAATATATGGGTGTCCAGAGAGGCCACATAAAGCTTATTCTCGATCATAACCCCATCTAAAAACACATTAAAATTGTGCAGGAGCAGGATTCCAGTCAAACCAGTGAGTTTTGCGGTTTTGAGACATCATCTTATATTTAAAAAAAAAAAAAAAAAAAACATTTTGCCGACGCGCATGGCTACGGCGACGCGCGCGCATACCGGAAACCGGAGACTTTTTGGGGGCCTAATAGGGAAATCACTGTCGTCAATAAAATAAAATAAAAAGGAGTAAGCAAAGAAATTGTTCTTAATTATTCTGAACAATATCAAGCGTGAAAGCTTGTCACAATGTCACTCTCCATAGAGTGGGACAATATAAAAGTTATAAATGGCACCGTCAAAACTAGCTCTGAAGAACCTGGCAACTTCAGTCTAGTATAAGCAAGTCAAAAGCTACTTAATATCTCTAGGAGCAATCTCGATTAAACCTGGGCGGAAAGTACTTTCTTGTAAGTACCAAGTTACAAAATAGTTGAAGGGAACGCCGTACCTTTCCAACTTATCTTTTCCATTAAAAGACAATCCAGAAATTAACAATGACTACACATAATTAGCAGGCAAAACAGGAAACATTTATGAAGGCAAAATTGAGTAAAGGCTAAAGTATTTGTCTATGTACTCTGGCACACTCTGACCGTGTGTTTTCTTAAAGACAAAGAAGCTAAGAGTTTAGCAGACTCTGGCATTACTTTTAACTAAACTTTACATTCTGACACAAAATGTACATGTTTCCTCTCTTCACTTCCATTATCTGTCATCAAGATAAAAGTGACAAAGAATACAACATACCTGCAAGAATAAAGACAAATGGACACTGGTTTAGTTTGGTTATGGTGGTCAATGTTCCGTACTCATCGAGGTCTCAGATCAGAATGACCCAAGAACAAAGACCATCACACAGCCCTCCAGTACCCCACAGGAAGTGACATCATATCCTGCAACATGTACCCACAGCTGTTTCCTGTGACGGTAGGGTATCTCACATGAAACAGAAGTTGGTAGACTCATGTACTGATAAACATTGAATGCAAATGTGGTTCCACGAAAAGTGGGGGAGGCGGTACATTAAACAAAATGGGGGGGGGGGGTCCCAATACTACAACACTATACTTTATTAACCAAAAAAAGGGCGCTTCATTTATGAAAGGGCTTTAACGGCAATTTCAAATCTTGCAGGGTCGTGGTCGTGATGACTTGCAGGTCACAGGTCACACAAAATCTATCCAATCAGAGCGTTAATTCGTCAGCCCTTCCCAGCGTCCTTTTTGCAGGGCGGGGGATACGAACGAACGTCGCATAATGCAATCCGACCGTTCGTGATTCGAAAAGGAGCCTTAACAAGTGACAGGAATTGTAAATTTAAAACACAGATAAGTTTTACAGAATTTCCTACATTATTACGCTTTTCAACGAAAAAAAAATCTCCAAACTGGCATACTGAATCAGAATGTGAGGGCAATAGCGTTGCTGCTGGCAGCAGAATTTTTGTGCAGTAAATCCCATAGCAAGGCCTGTCAGCGCCACTGCGACATGGCTCTCATGTATCGCGGTCTAAAAGTACCTTAACATGGATGGATTTGGACAAACTATAGCTTGCTGGAAAGCAGATGAATAGGCAAACAAGCTGACAAATCGGCAAGGCTTCAGATTTGAGACCTTTGGAGTGAGCGTCAGATGTAGGTACATGATGCCACTATTTTCGTTTTTGTGCAGTAAATCTCATAGCAAGGCCTGTCAGCGCCAGCCGACATGGCTCTCATGTATCGCGGTCTAAAGGTACCTTAAAATAGATCGATTTGGACAATATAGCTTGTTGGAAAGTGGATATATAGGCCAACAAGCTTTCAAATCGGCAAGGCTTCGCACTTGAAAGTCTCGGAGGAGGCGTCAGAATTATGTACATGTTGCCACTAGTTTCGTTTTTGTGCAGTAAATCTCATAGCAAGGCCTGTCAGCGCAAGCCGACATGGCTCTCACGTATCGCAGTCTAAAGGTACCTTAACATGGATGGATTTGGACAAATATGGCTTGTTGGAAAGTAGATGAATACGCCAACAAGCTGTCAAATTGGCAAGGCTTCAGACTTGAAACTTTTGGAGTGAGCGTCAGATGTAGGTACATGATGCCACTAATTTCGTTTTTGTGCAGTGAATCCCAAAGCAAGGCCTTTCAGCGGCAGCCGACATAGCTCTAATTAATGTATCGCGGTCTAAAGGTACCTTAACATGGATGCATTTTTTAAAGCAAAATAGGACACAATCAGATGATTCTGGAAAATTGCAGATTGTTAGGGCAAAACCCTGTATTTCTAGCAAAATTGGGCAAAAAGAAATGTTTATGAAACATTTTAAATTTTAAGAGGTGTACCTTGTATATTTAGTAAAATTTGGCAAAATCAGATTTGTATGAAAAATCTAAAATGGTAAGGGGTTAACCTTGCTTTTTTAGCAAAATTTGGATTCGCTGAAAGTCTCTATTTTTCTTTTTAAGAAAGTCGAAATAGCTGAAGAGGGAGGTGAGAATCCATATGTGCCCAGATACAAAGAGTAGAAATCTACGCGTCTGCCTTTTGAAAATACACAATTGCGGTGTTCATTGTTGCGTAATGATCCGCCTAGCACACGACTGTTTTGCAAATTAGGCTGTGTTATGCAGCTTCCTAACAAACCAAACACACTGGGCTCATTATATCGACTTGTTTTTACCCATTAAGGTAAAGCAAATGGACCCAGTAATCTTCCTGGCGCGTTTGCTCACCTATAAAGATAACTTTTCTCAGTTTAAGGAAAATTCTAAGGTAACGAAATGGCCGAGTGGTTACGATTCGTCGTCCACGGTTAGCGGGGTCCCTGGTTCGAATCCCGCTGGTGTCTTTTTGGTTTTTAACGAATGAGTTCAATTATTCACTATAAGAGATTTAATTTCCCGTCGTAAAGTACCAACAGTACCTTAGCTTAATCGGTAAGCACTGCTGCTGGTACTGTCCGCCAGTTCCAGGTTGGCGCCTTCGTACAGGTTTAGGGCATGTGGTCCACTCGGAGGATCAGGGCTTAGGGGCCGCCCTGTTCCTCCCTTAGCTCTTTGCTTTTACATGGTGCCTGGCCCTCCGGGGTTATATGGATGGATAGGGAAGAAAGTGTGTATTGGTCGGGGACGCCGAGACCCCGGAAGAGAACTAAGGGATCGGCTGGGGCATTGTTATGGCTCAGACCGATCCCTGAAAGCTTGACTAGCACATAACTTTTTATTTTTTTTTACCCTCTATCTTTTATACTTTGGTTTAGTTTGATATCTACAGCTGCTCGGCAGGTCTACGGGTAGTATCAAAATTGAAACAAAGGTGTATGTCATAAATCAATGAATATTTCATAATTGACTATAATCAAAACGCAGTTTCGTTTAATCAATTTGACTATCATTATATAATGACGCGATTGCCAATTGACGTAAGAAACGCCATAAATTATACCGGGAAAGAATAAAGATGTACATTGTAGTATAAATATTATTTATACATCTTTCAAATAACGTGTCTTTAATTGTGAGCATTCCAAACAATACAGTAATTCGCAATAGTAATAGAATGGTATATGATAGCACGATCAATGCGTCTCTATTAAATTTAAAAAAAATATATAATTTAGGCCCCTGTGTGTGAACTTCTTTGATTGACTATGAGCATTCCATACGAATGAGTTAATTCGCAAAATATAGCAACAACAAAAGAGAAAGGAAAAAGAGAAAATTCCTTTACCCTAAAAACTGGAAAAATAATTTGTTTTGAAAAAGTCAAATGGGACACTTCATGTATTGATTTAACAGTTTGCAAGGGGTTAACCTTACATTTTAGCAAAATTGGGAAAAATCAGATGTTTCTGGAAAATTGCAGCTTGTAAGGGGTTAACCTTGCATTTTTAGTAAAAATGGGCAATATCAGATTTTTATGAAAAATCTCAAATTGTAAGGGGTGAACCTTGCATTTTTAGCAAAATTGGGCAAAATCAGATGTTTCTGGAAAATTTCAGATTGTAAGGGGTTAACCTTGCTTTTTTTTTAGTGATATTTGGCAAATAAGATGTGAATGAAACATTTCAAATTGTAAGGGATTAACCTTGCTTTTTTAGTAATATTGGGCAAATTTAAATGTTAATGAAAAATCTCAAATTGTAAGGGGTGAACCTTGCATTTTTTAGCAAAATAGGGCAAAATCAGGTGTTTATGAAAAATGTCAGATTGTAAGGGGTTCACCTTGCATTTTTAGCAAAATTGTGAAAAATCAGATTTGTATGAAAAATTAAAAATTGTAAGAGGTTAACCTTTGCCCAATTAGGGCAAAATCAAATGTTTCTGGAAAATTGCAGATTGAAAGGGGTTAACCTTGCATTTTAAGCAAAATTTGGCAATATCAGATTTTTATGAAAAATCTCAAATTGTAAGGGGTAAACCTTGCATTTTTAGCAAAATTGGGCAAAATCAGATGTTAACCTTTGCCAAATTAGGGCACTAAAAAAGCAAGGTTAACCCCCTTACATCTGAAAATTTCAAATTGTTAGGGGTTAACCTTGCATTTTTTAGCAAAATAGGGCAAAACCAGGTGTTCATGAAAAAAATCAGATTGTAAAGGGTTCACCTTGCATTTTTAGCAAAATTGGGAAAAATCAGATTTGTATGAAAAATCAAAAATTGTAAGGGGTTAACCTTTGCCCAATTAGGGCAAAATCAAATGTTTCTTGAAAATTGCAGATTGAAAGGGGTTAACCTTGCATTATACTTGGACGCAAATGAGATAAAGGGGAAACAAATAATCTTGGCTCTTTGCTGCAGCCAAAAGCAGCCATTTATTAGACTAAAACGTCTTGAGATAACCAAACGATGGACCATCACTATGGTCCCTTAAACTTGTTAGTGGGCACACCTGACCCAAACCAATTGGACCTTTACCTTGGTCATCTTTTTGTGGGCACACCTGACCCGAACCAGTTGGACCTTTACCTTGGTCATCTTTTGCGGGCACACCTGACCCAAACCAATTGGACCTTAACCTTGGTCATCTTTTTTAGCGGGCACACCTGACCCAAAACCATGGACGTTACTTTTGGTCCTAATTTTATTGTGTTTTTAATTGTGATATTAACACAGATGTGCTGTTCAATCGTCGTACGGCTGGATCGAACAATATAATCTCTCGTGGAACAGCAGGAGAGATTGCAAGTCTGTGTAATTCATAAATCTCTAATTAACATAAAACGTTATTAAACACTACATTCTACAAAAACAGTTTTTCAAAACAAAATACCATGGCTGTCTGAATCCCGCAAATAAGGCCGATGCATTCATTAAGGCGGAATGAAGGGGAGGAGGCGGGATGACGAAAAATAGAAGTTTTGGTCAGGTTTCTTGCTGAAAAGCTGCAACGCAATGATGGCCGCCAAGCCTCGTGGTCTTGGCTAAATACCCAGGCCATTGGACAGACCTTTCATCTGATTGGTCAGGGTAAGATATCATGAATCTTCATTGGTCAATCTAAACCTCACAATCTGCATATCAGCAAAACAAGACCATATTTGGTAAGGAATTTGTTTCCTTCGGTTTCTTGCGCAATTGGTCAACGCAACTTCTTCAGATTTCGCAACCAACTCGAGACAAAGGCTGAACGTTGTTTGTTGCGCAACTCAAAAACGACATAAAAACTTAAAGTGCACCAAGTATAACGCATTTTATCTTTTAGAGACAAAATCAGATGTTTCTGAAAAAAATTCCAATGTAAGGAATTAACCTTACTTTTTTTAGTGAAATTTTGTAAAAATTTGATGTTTATGGAAAATTTCAAATTGTAAGGTGTTAACCTTGCTTTTTTAGTAAAATTGGGAAAATTTAAATGTTTATGAAAAATTTCAAATTGTCATTGGTTAACCTTGCATTTTTAGCAAAATAGGGCAAAATCAGGTGTTTATGGAAAATTTCAGATTGTAAGGGGTTAACTTTGCAGTTTTAGCAAAATTGGGCAAAATCAGATTTGTATGAAGAATCAAAAATTGTAAGGGGTTAACGTTGCCAAATTAGGGCAAAATCAGATGTTTCTGGAAAATTGCAGATTGAAAGGGGTTAACCTTGCTTTTTTAAGCGAAATTGGGGAAAAATCAGATGTTTCTTAAAAATTGAAGATTGTAAGGGGTTAACTTGGCATTTTTAGCATAACTGGGCAATATCAGATTTATATGAAAAAAAATCTCAAATTCTAGGGGGTGAACCTTGTATTTTTAGCGGAAACTTTACATCTGAATTTATAGAAGCATCTGATTCTGCCCAATTTTAGTAAAATATGCTCCAAATTTTGCTAAAAAGCAGGGGTTAACCCCTTACCATTTAAGATTTTCCATACAAATCTGATTTTGCCAAATTTTACTAAATATACAAGGTACACTTCTTACAGTTTAAAATTTTTAATAAACATTTCTTTTTGCCCAATTTTGCTAGAAATACAAGGTTAAGCCCTAACAATCTGCAATTTTCCAGAATCATCTGATTGTGTCCTATTTTGCTAAAAAAATGCAAGGTTAACCCCTTACAATTTGAATTTTTTTCATGAACATCTAATTTTTCCCAATCTTATTCAAAAAGCAAGGTTAACCCCTTACAATCTGCAATTTTCCAGAAACATCAGATTTTTCCCAAATTTCATCCGATTGTGTCCTATTTTGCTAAAAAAAATGCAAGGTTAACCCCTTACAATTTGAATTTTTTTTCATGAACATCTAATTTTCCCCAATCTTATTCAAAAAGCAAGGTTTACCCCTTAGAATCTGCAATTTTCCAGAAACATCAGATTTTTTCCCCAATTTCGCTTACAAAATGCTAGGTTAACCCTTTATAATTTGAAATTTTCCATAAACATCTAACTTTACCAAATTTCACTAAAAAAGCAAGGATAATCCCTTACATCTGAAATTTTCCATAAACATCTGATTTTGCCCAATTTTGCTAAAATGCAAGGTTAACCCCTAACAATTTGAAATTTTCCATAAACATCTGATTTTGCCCTGTTTTGCTAAAAAAAAATGCAATCTTAACCCCTTACAATTTGAAATTTTTCATAAACACCAAATTTTACCAAATTTCACTTAAGAAAAGGGTAAGATTTATTCCTTACATCTGAAATTTTTTTTCAAAAACATCTGATTTTGCCATATTTTGCTAATATATGCAAGGTTCACCCCTTACAATATGAGATTTTTCATAAAAATCTCATTTTGACCAATTTTGCTTAAAATGCAAGGTTAACCCCTTTCAATCTGCAATTTTCAAGAAACATCTGATTTTGCCCTAATTTGGCAAAGGTTAACCCCTTACAATTTTAGATTTTTCATACAAATCAGATTTTTCCCAATTTTGCTAAAAATGCAGGGTGAACCCTTTACAATCTGAAATTTTTCATGAACACCTGGTTTTGCCGTATTTTGCTAAAAATGCAAGGTTAACCCCTAACAACTGAAAATTTCAGATGTAAGGGGGTTCACCTTGCTTTTTTAGTGCCCTAATTTGGCAAAGGTTAACCCCTTACAATTTTTGATTTTTCATACAAAACTGATTTTCCCAATTTTGCTAAAAGAGCAAGGTTAACTTCCTTACATCTGAAATTTTTCAGAAACATCTGATTTTGCCCAACTTTGCTAAAAATGCAAGGTTCCCTTACAATTTGAGATTTTTCATAAAAATCTGATTTTGCCCAGTTTTGCTAAAAATGCAAGGTTAACCCCTTTCAATCTGCAATTTTCAAGATACATCTGATTTTGCCCTAATTGGGCAAAGGTTAACCCCTTACAATTTTTGATTTTTCATACAAATCTGATTTTTCCCAATTTTGCTAAAAATGCAAAGTGAACCCTTTACAATCTGACATTTTTCATACACATCTTATTTTGCCAAATTTTACTACAAAAGCAAGGTTAACCCCTGAAATTTTCCAGAAAGATCTGATTTTGCCCAATTTCGCTAAAAAATGCAAGGTTCACCCCTTACTATTTGAAATGTTTCATAAACATCTAAATTTTACTAAAAATGCAAGGTTAACCCCTTACAAGCTGCAATTATCCAGAAACATCTGATTTTTCCCAATTTTGCTAAAATGTAAGGCTAACTCCTTGCAAACTGTTAAATCAACACATGAAGTGTCCCAGTGACTTTTTTAAACAAATTATTTTTCCAGTTTTTAGGGTAAAGGAATTTTCTCTTTTTCCGTTCTCTTTTGTTGTTGCAATATTTTGCGAATTAACTCATTCGTATGGAATGCTCATAGTCAATCAAAGAATATTTCACACATAGGGGCCTAAATTATATATTTTTAAATTTAATAGAGACGCATTGATCGTGCTTTCATAAACTGTTTTAATACCATTGCGAATTACTGTATTGTTTGGAATGCTCACAATTAAAGACACGTTATTTGAAAGATGTATAAATAATATTTATATTACAATGTACATCTTTATTCTTTCCCGGTATAATTTATGGCGTTTCTTACGTCAATTGGCAATCGCGTCATTATATAATGATAGTCAAATTGATCAAACGAAACTCCGTTTTGATTATAGTCAATTATGAAATATTCATTGATTAATGACATACACCTTTGTTTCAATTTTGATACTACCCGTAGACCTGCCGAGCAGCTGTAGATATCAAACTAAACCATAGTATAAAAGATAGAGGGTAAAACAATCAAAAAGTTATGTGCTAGTCAAGCTTTCAGGGATCGGTCTGAGCCATAACAATGCCCCAGCCGATCCCTTAGTTCTCTTCCGGGGTCTCGGCGTCCCCGACCAATACACACTTCCTTCCCTATCCATCCATATAACCCCGGAGGGCCAGGCACCATGTAAAAGCAAAGAGCTAAGGGAGGAACAGGGCGGCCCCTAAGCCCTGATCCTCCGAGTGGACCACATGCCCTGAACCTGTACGAAGGCGCCAACCTGGAACTCGCGGACAGTACCAGCAGCAGTGCTTACCGATTAAGCTAAGGTACTGTTGGTACTTTTCGACGGGAAATTAAATCTCTTATAGTGAATAATTGAACTCATTCGTTAAAAACCAAAAAGACACCAGCGGGATTCGAACCAGGGACCCCGCTAACCGTGGACGACGAATCGTAACCACTCGGCCATTTCGTTACCTTAGAATTTTCCTTAAACTGAGAAAAGTTATCTTTATAGGTGAGCAAACGCGCCAGGAAGATTACTGGGTCCATTTGCTTTACCTTAATGGGTAAAAACAAGTCGATATAATGAGCCCAGTGTGTTTGGTTTGTTCGGAAGCTGCATAACACAGCCTAATGTGCAAAACAGTCGTGTGCTAGGCGGATCATTACGCAACAATGAACACCGCAATTGTGTATTTTCAAAAGGCAGACGCGTAGATTTCTACTCTTTGTATCTGGGCACATATAGATTCTCACCTCCCTCTTCAGCTATTTCGACTTTTATACGTTCGCCCAATCGGTTAATGTTGGAACGGTCGCAGTCGGCTTGCAAACGTAATATGCGCATATGCCGACGCTGGCGATCGGTGTACACCTGACGTTGGTAAACATATTAAAGAAGGCATATTCGACATATCGGTCCATTGAAGTCGACCCGACATCGTTGGTCCGTCGTTGGTAAACAGTGTATATTCGACGACAGCCTGCCAATGTTGTGCCGACGCGGCGTTAGTGACGGTATGGTTTGTTTGATTTTTCCCGGCCTGACAACGTTGTGTAAACTTACAAGTCGGAATGGTACGCCAACAGTCTGCATCAAGGGCGTCAATCCTTGGGGGACAGGGGGACATGTCCTCCTACTTTTTGAAGGATGGGGGACACAATATTAAATGTTAAAAAAAAGTGTTCGCCTTTTGCGGACCATAGAAACCTCATTTTGTGCATTGGTGATTGGTCACTGCTCGCGAGCACGGTGCTGTATTGACACACACAACGTGTAACGTACTAAGTACATTGATCAAACGACAGGAAAAGCGTATTCTTACACTCTAAAAACTACCTAGTCAAAATAGTGACTGGTTTTCCTAGTTATTGAAAATTGACTAGGAATGTAATTAAACATGCAAAGTTTCATACTATGACTAGAAAAAGTAGGTTCGATTCCAATTTCAATTATTTGCATAACTATTTTTCCAAAGTCAATAATACTGACTGGAAGTATCTAGTTATACTGCCTGATTTTCAGTTGCACCCAGCTGACCCTGAATATCTAGTCAAATTTCACTGGTTTCTAGTCGAAACTGACTAATGCTTTTTTAGAGTGTACTCCGTAGGGTCCGCTGTAAACACCCGGGGTTTTATCGTCTTTTCTCGGGAACGGTAAGACATGAGGTTGTTTTCTTTTGAACAAGATGTTCGAATTAGGATGAGTAAACGACCCAAAACAGTTTTCCGGGGATTTCAGGACCTACAGGACCCTTTTAAGCGCTTGCCCCGAACCCCACGTCTATAGCACAGAATATAGCTGATTCAATGACTCCAAACTCGAAAATGTGGTTTAAACGATTATCTTTTGCAGACAAAAAAAATTAAGTTGTCAGAAATTGCCTCAGATCGCACAACGCAGAGTGTCAAGAACCAAATTTTTCGCGGCACTTGCCCCCCCCCCCCACGCTGTAGGGGCTTCGCGCTTCGCGCTCGCATTAGTTCTGATCAAGGTATATCCCCAACTTTTGAGAAGCGATTGACACCCCTGGTCTGTTTTTAGTTCCGCGTAATATTATTGCCGACTTTGACGATCTGTCGGGTGTGTATATATTTTGATGTCGACGATCGGTCGGGTGTGTATATGTTTTGATGTCGGCCTGACAACGTTGTACTTACGTTAACTGAAGACGTCGCATGCAAACGTTTTGCCGACGTCGGCCTGGCCTGCCCGTTCTGGCTAACACTTGGTGATCGGTAATGACGCTGGCCGGCTGGCAGCTGCCGGTGACTACGGTAAACAGTTTCGAGGACAGCCTGCCAACGTACGTTAATTGTGCCGACACTGACGATCAGTTTGTATTTTGAGGTTTGCCTGCCAACGTTGTTCAATATAGTTAGTAAAAAGTCTGTAGGCCTAATATTCGACGTCGGCCTGCTATTATTATATGCCATCGTTGACGATCGGTTTACATACTAGTATAAAGTTGGTTTGCCAACGTTGTTGTTCAGAAGTTATTAGTAATATTTGACGTCGGCTTCCAACATTGTTCAGACGAAACAGTTTGCACGTATTCGAATTTGGCCTAACGTCAAAAATTGGTCGGGCCGACGTTACTCCAATGCGTCGTATATATGAGCGTAATTGGCAGGATGGGGGGATACGTCGCCCAAAGTTGGCGAAATAACGTTGCGCCAACTTGTTTTTTGTTAATCCAACGTTGATGGCCAAACGTCCAAAAGAATTGTCGAACCAACATATCCAACGTTTAATATTTCGCCAGACCAACGGTCCGACGGTCGCGAAGCCAACGGTCAACGTTGACCACGGTAAGCGGGTCAGTTCTCGAAGGGTAGACCGTAATTATACCCGCCACTATCAGCATCGATAATGTAGGGGAGGGGTGTTGCTGTTAGTGCACCAAACTAGCGTCCCCAAATAGCAGATTTTAAACAGATGTTTGCAGACCTTATATGGAACAAATTAAAACACTCTCTCACAAAAAGATATAAGCATTATTTATTTATTTACCTATCCATTCCTGTACCAAACTGAAACATGATTACGAGTATAAGGTAGACATTGACTTTCTTGTCAATTGCGACTGCATCCAATTAAGTCATATAGGCTAATCTAACAGAAGAGGCACAGAAAACTTGAATCCAGTTGAAATAATTTTCAAAACTAAAAGGCCCAATATGGATAACTTGATATAAAAAGTATGACAGTTTTGTAAATTGTTTTTGTTAAGCGCACGATGGTGATATTTCCCTGTATAGAGCCTTGTGTAACATAGACTTTTGTACTTTTTAAATATCATTGGATAACGTTACATTTTGCAGGTGTTGATTGGATTTCGTACTGATACTGAGTCAGCACTTTGAAAATGGAATGTTCGACTTTTTTCAACTTGGTTAAAGTTCAATGACGTAGACGGGAAGCACAAGGTAAACAAACAAAACAAAACATCCCTGAAAGTTGAACTGCTACTCATTACCGACCCTAACCGACTTGTTCCTGAGTATGCTAAACTATAGAATCAAGATTGCTTTCTATATAGACATGGAAGACAAAGTATCAATGTGGAATGATTCTACATTGTACCTGATATTGATTCAAAACTAACCTAGTGAAATATATAACATTACCATTTGTGTGCAGAATGCAAATGGCTTATAGACAATTACCATTAACAAACGACTTCTTTGAAGGGGCTTCACAAAAATCAATACGCATGCCTCTGGCCCACTTCCAAGGTATAGGGGGCTTCGCCAATCCAAAATGGAAACTACTACATTGTTAAAGTACACAGATGCTTTCAAATAACGTGTCATTTTGGTCCTCGTTTTTTGCCTTCATCTTGAGATTTATGCCAACATGGGCTGATCGTTATTTGATGAGGTAATGTATTTCATTTTTTCATTAAAGAAACTACATTCTAGTGCTGACAAAAATAGCTTGTCGGATGGTAGGCATGCAACTGTCGTAATACTGGTGGCTTTATGTTACCAAGTTCCCAAAGCGCTTGGTCAAAATCTCCATTAATTAGATGACAACATAGAAGACACCAGGTCACTACTATGGCAAACAAGCCATACATCATTGCGGAAATATAACATTATATTATGCACTTAAAGCAAAACCACATATTAAACCAAACCTTTAGCAATTAAAATATAACAAAAGAAAATATCTATATCTATGGCAGAATAGTCTAATTACAGCCTAAAATAAAGATAAAAATAAGATAAAACAAAGCCTGCTATACAACCAACATGTATCATTAATTCCCAAAAGTAATTTAATAAGCGATT
Organism: Patiria miniata; assembly: GCF_015706575.1. Lineage (NCBI taxonomy): Eukaryota > Metazoa > Echinodermata > Asteroidea > Valvatida > Asterinidae > Patiria > Patiria miniata. The sequence goes on from NW_024037051.1 coordinate 13,905,330, forward strand.
ACATTAAATAGCATCATCAAAATGTATTTTCTAATAAATGCGTTGTTTTATAGACTTCCACAAAGAGTTGTACAAGTTGCTCTGATAAACTTTGAGAAAAGGCAATGTTCATACAAAACAAGTATATACGTCATTTGTTTTGTTCTGTACATGGATGATGGATCCATAGGCCTATACATGTACACATTTTTTGGGGAAAACATGCAGTTCCTTTTTCTGAGAGACTAAAAAAGGTCATCACTGGCAATGCTGATGACTTATGCCACAATTAATTCCTTCAAAAAAAAGTGCCACTTTGGGAAAAAAATCAATTACATGTTCATTGTATATGTTGTGGCATACATTTAACTAACATAATCCCTATACTTGCTGAACCATGATAAATAAATTCTATTAAGAATTTCACATTCATGATGTACCCCTCAAAAACCAACAGCATCATCTACAGTAAACCGCACTTCCAATATACCAATTTCCTTTGTAGGAAATCATCACTCTAATCTTATTCCCAATCTTTCTTAACGGAGTAACTCCACTCCCACTCCAAGTAGATATTCTTGTCATCGTCTAAGAATTTACCCTTGACAATGTAGACACCACGGCTTATCATACCCGCGGGTAACTCATCCACAGGAGTCTGGAAGATCTGCTCTTCCGTTTTGGGTCCGTAACTCCCAACCATAGAATTTGCGTTGTCCACTGCAAAGAACAAGTGGTTGATTGAGGTTATACCAGAGTTGTAATGACTCGAGTCAATGACTCGACTCGAGTCCGAATCGAGTCACATATTTTGGTGACCCGACTCAACTCGAGTCCCTAAGGGCAAATGACTCGACTCGACTCGAGTCCTTGCGAGCAAATTACTCGACTCGACTCGAGTCCCTCATCAGAATGACTCGACTCGACTCGAGGAAGGCTATTGAGACTCGAGTCCCAAAAATATAAGCAAAACTTTGCGAAAAATATTTGCAATGACGTTGGCGAATAATGTATACATATACATACGTGGTTCGATCAGTGTCCCCATTAGTTGAATGACGATCAGCTGGCACCCACTTAGTAGTAGCCCGAATGTAAAAATTAAAAAGCCAAAAAATGACTTCTCTCTTGTGTTTATTTATTGTATAGTGTATGCAGTGCTCAAATATCTGTGACTCGAGCTAAATACTTTGACTCGACTCGACCACACACTGTGACTCGACTCGACTCAATTCGACCGTCTTGACCTAATGACTTGACTCGACTCGAGTCACTTCTTTCAAATGACTCGACTCGACTCGAGTCACTAAAATTAGTGACTCATTACAACTCTGGCTTATGCAGGGTGAGTCCAAAAAAGCGGAATCCACCCCCCCCAATATATATAGTAAAAATGTGTAGCACCGAAAATAATAATGACTGGAAAGCCAATTTCAGAAACTGCTTTTAGATAAAAAAAAAAAAAAAATGAAATTGCATAATCCGTTCGAAGAATAGGCCTATATCACCATTTAAACGCAATGACCCTAAAAAGCGTTTCGTCCAAAAAAAGAGAGCAATATATTGTGTCCTGTTTGGAACAACAAAGATAATGACACGGAAAACTTGTTTTAACAACTGTCAACAATTTTAGTACATAATATCTTTACTAACAACCCTGCTTAGGCAAACAATATCACTTCTACAATCCACTTTAAAATAAAACAAAGAAGACGGGCCTTCAAAAGAACCTTGTGAAATATTTTAAAGTTTTAAAATTAGGTTTTATCGCTGATGATGTTTGTAGACAAATGTGACGACTATTCTTGAAATCGCATTTTAAGTTTTATGGTCACCGTATTTAAATGGTAATATTCTTTGAAAAATGTTTGAGCAATTTTTTTAAATCTAAAAGTGCCTTCTATGAAACAAGCTTTCCAGTCATTATTAGTTTCGGTGCTACATACTATTTAAAATATGAAATATGTTTTTGGGGGTTGGCGTTCCGCTTTTTTTTTGAGTCAAACTGTACATGTTATTTGCATTTCCTGGATTTGAAGAGCCAGCCAACCGACCGACCGACTGACCAGTATTATTACCAGCTCGACTGAAAATGATTAATTGGACTGCCTGACTGCAATGTCCAACTGACCAGCCGTGAACCTTTCGAGCCCTGCTTAAGTATGCAAGCTTATAGGTTTGTTATTTTCCATTTGTCGATCACCTGTCGTGATGTGTTCTTGGGGATGGTCGTAAGTTCCTTGACAACAGCTTAAAACACGTCGCAAATTACGACGTGTCTAGTAGTCATCGCAAAATAAGAAGAGTCCTTTTTTTAGCCAGTTTTATGCCAAAAACATTACATAAAGTAGATTATAATACTGAGGCAATGTGTGTAAAATTGTAAATAGAAAATTCATTGAATAAATATGAATTAGACTGGAATATTGATTTGAAATTTCAAAGTAGCTATACAGTCCACTTACAGCTTGTTTTCCTTCAAAATTGCATCTCACGACCGCCATTTTGTTTTAAGCTTTAACAAATATCGAGCTGAGATCCGACGACTCTTTGTTGAATATCAGACGACTATTTACTGTACGCTGACTACTGAATACATAAAACAGTCACCGAGTTGTGCTATAAATACACATGCGACGCGTCGCACTAACGACGTGTTTTGTGAAATGGATCGCAGGACGCGTCGTAGCTGCGATGCATCGTAGGGATACGACGCGTCGCAGCGCTCCGATGCATCTTAAGTTACGAAGAGTTTGATGAAATCAGGATCAATTGAACTATGTACACGGAACGCAGTGGCTGCGCTTTGCGGCAAAATTGCAGTCAGGCAAGATGGCGTCGGTTGGTCACCCCAAACTGTATGGTCTTTGCTGATGACGGGGTACTTGCGAACGGAGCGGATAATAAATTTCTCAACAAGTTTGAATTTGCAACATACTGACAAGGATAAAAGGATGTTCAGGCAATAACAAGGGTAATTGAGGTCATCCTTGCGCGAGGCCAATAAATATTTTTTTATGGGATAATAGGTGTTGGTTGAGTCCTGAAATAAATAAGACCAGTCCACCTGGGTTCCGCCAAGCCGCCGGTTCCGCCACAAATGGTATTAGAAGTGTAAGCGGGAACGGTTTCGCCACGCTATTTTCATCCTTAATCTAAATGCTACAGTCTCTCACTACATCCCGTTGATCTGCTGAGCACTCTGCCTGGCGTTACTTTGTCTTAGTGCATCACTGACTGTAGCTATGTGTGAAAGCAATACTTTGGTATGATGATGAGTTTTATCTGTATTTGGGTTAAATTCTTCATTTCATAATTTGTTTTGATCAGTGGTGGTTCTGGCATCACTTCTTTTTTGCAGTCGGAAGGGGGGGGGGCGGAGGTCATGCCCCCAGCCCCCCCCCCTCCCCGTCTCCAAAAAAGTGCCCATATTCTAGCCTATTTAGAACTTAAAATTCAATCATTTCTAGAAATTTCCTTCCCCCCTTTATTGTTCTGTCCATTTTCATCATTAATTAAAGTAGATTTACAAGTGATCATAGATTTTGCATCCCTAAGCAATACCCTTAACCGCGATGGTTCCTCAGCACAAACAAAGAAAAGGCAGCTATTAATTAGGGCACCATGTCGCGTCACATTGAGACTTTTTTTGGAGGGGGGTCCAGAAAAATTGTGCCAGATGGTTAACCTGTACTACGGGTGTTTTCTCACAAAAAGGCGCATCCATGCAGTGTTCTATTCAAGTTCAGTACATTACAAGTCCATTCACAAAAAATCACAAATACATTTTAAAAATCTGGTCATAAGTAGTAGAGGATGACTAATAACAAAAGAATGCATTAGTCAGAGGTCATTTCAACAGCTTGTGAAAGGACTTGGGACTGGATTGGATATTGTGTGACTAAAATCAAAATGCAACACCGTACATTCACTCACCTCTGATGCCCTTTCTGGAAACAGCGTAAACAAACCGCAGTCCAGAGACAATCTGACGTTGGACCTTTATTGGATACAGACCCAAAAAAACCCAAAGACAACAATTCAAGAATCACGAAAAACCTTACTATTAAATCTATTCTGTTCGGACCGCACGCCTGAGTGCAGAAGTCATCATCATAACGACAGGTCTGATTGGGTTGAAGCTTGGTGCGTACCTAAACCTGGATGTGTTATAGATGAAAATGTAAGTGACGTCATGATGACGTCATCACGTGACAAGTGACGTCATATGCTTTGAAGGCATATATCTACAGAACGACAGGTCCGATTGGGTTGAAAGTTGGTATGTGCCTAGAACGGGATGTGTTATAGATGAAAAATGAAGTGGCATCATGATGACGTCATCATGGGTCACGTGACGTCACGTTTAAGATAAATAGATTTAATCTTTGAAAATAAATCTTAAATCAACCGTGACAAACCTGAAGATGACTTTTTCGAGAATCGATAGTGAACTTGCTTTCAACGATGTATGCTCTGCCTTAATTATTATTTACAGAACAATTAATATAGATGAAAATTGATGTGACGTCATCATGACGTCATCACGTGACATGTGTCATAATTCAAAGCCCTATGAGAATGTGATCACATATTATATGCAATGTAATCACGTATCATATGCAATTCAAAGCCCTATGAGAATGTAATCACATATTATATGCCACCATTTAGTATAAACAGAACTACACATCCTACCTGGATGGAACTTTACTTTACATGTCACATGTCACAAAAAGTTACCGAAACAGCCCTGTGTTTGTCCACAAACATAAGTCTAGTTATGACTTAATTTCGTTGCCTTGCTGATGCCTCTTGGATGTCTCAATGTTCGATGGTCAGTCGTAGCTTCTAATGCCTTCCTGGTGCTTCTTTGATGCCTGATGGCTAGTGATGACTTAATTCTGATGCCTTGGTGATGCCTCTTTGATGCCTCAATGCTCGATGGTCAGTCATAACTTATGATGCCTTCGTGATGCCTTGCTGATGCCTGATGGTCTGTCATGACCACCGAATGCCTTCCTGGTGCTTCATTGATGCCGCTTCGATGCCTGATGGCTAGTGATGACTTAATGCTATTGTGTTGCTGATGCCTCTTTGATGCGTCAATGCTCGATTGTCAGTCATAACTTCTAATACCTGGTTCCTCTTTAATTGATGCCCCTTGGATGCCTGATTGTTAGTGATGACATACTTCTGATGCCTTGCTGATGCCTCATTGATGACTCAACGCTCGATGGTTAGTAATGACTTCTACTGCCTTTGTGCTGCCTTTCTGGTGCCTCGTTGATACACCTTTGATGCCTGATGGCAAGTGATGACTTAATTCTGATTCCTTGCTGATCGATGCCTCTTTGATGCCTTAAATCCTCGATGTTCAGTCATAACTTTCAATGATTTCCTGAAGCCTCTTTGATGCCCCTTTGGTGCCTGATGGCTAGTGATGACTTAATTTTGATGCCTTGCTGCTGCCTCGTTGATGCCTCAATGCTCGAAGGCCAGTCATGTTTTATGATGCCTCTTTATTCCTCAGTGCTCGATGGTCAGTCATGACTAATGATGCCCTCCCTGATGCCTCTTTGATGCCCTTTGATGCCTGACAGTCAGTGATGACTTCTGATCGATGTCTGTTTGATGCCCGTTTGATGCTCGTTTGATGCCCGTTTGATGCCTGCCTGTGATGCCTGATGCTCAGTGATGACTTCTGATGCCTTCCCGATACCTCCTATTGATGCCTAAACAATGCCATGAGCTTCAGATTAATATCAGCAGTCATAATGTTTACATCAATTATATGTTTCTTGATGACTGATTAATGTACGCCTTCAATGTTTTTCTTTATAAACTTTGCTCAAATTGCTACTCTTTTGATGTCCAATGATGCCTAAAAGAATGTGATGCCTTTTGATGACCATTTGATGCCTATTTGATGGCAAAGCAGCTAATTCATGGCAAGTGCAGCCAAGCCGCCTGAAAGGTAAAGGGCGTTATCTCGGCATTGGGAGTTAAAGGAAATACACAACTTTTGCTTTTGCTGTACTTTTCAGAAAGGATGTAGTTTTGCGGAGTATATTGCAGCAAATATCGTCATTGAACTGACCTGTTAAAGTTTGTGTTTATACATGCAGATGCTGAAAGAAAAAAAAACCGAAAGCTGTTCTTGTAGTCTAGTTGCCTGACCTTACTTCAGACGAAACAGACCAATTTATAGAGGACGGGGAATTGTCAGGTCAGGGAACTGAATAACTGGTCTCCACCCGTTCACGGATGTGTAACTTCAAACAAAATGTGGACTTATTAAACCTTTTAAATTGGGGCAGTATTTGAACCAAAATAGTATTTTTTTCCACTGATGGGCAGTACAAAATAATCCACTTTTCTTGAAAATGACAGCACACCAGGTGCAATGATTTCACATGACGCATGGGCCCTGGACTATTATTTTTATTGTGTTTATGTTGCAAATGATTAAGGTGTATATATTCCCTTTTAGAAAATTCCAAGCATGCCCCATGGTGTGCACATTAGCAAGAACATGATCCCCAAAATTTTCTGGTTGGTGTGTTTTCCATGATTCAATATTTCAAACGCAAGCTCCGATATAATAGAATCTACTCACCTTGAATTGGATTTTATTAATCCTAAATTTGATTTTAATCTTCATGCTACGCACAATAGCGAGATCCATAATGTGGCTGTTGCATTTCCAATGATGCAATTCTTGAAAGGCAGGCACTGACAATATAAATTAGAATCAACTCACTCTGAATTTGAGTTTAATCCTGTACTCGGTGCCTTCCTTAACCACAATTGGTTGATGTTTCAATTGAGAAAGATCACCTTTGAACAAAGCAAAGAGGATGAAAAAAGTGTGACAATGCAAGTGAAAATTGGGAAAACAAAACAATTTCAAAAGAAGACAACCTTCAGTTTAAAGCCACATAGGATCACTTGCATTTGTTGTTGTTTATGAAATGGACCAATTTAAAGTCTGTTAATTAATAGCAGACATCGTTCGATTCTGAGCTATCAAATCCTTTGTGAACACTTTGCTGCAAAAAAAATCATAAAAAAAATCAACCCATCCCCCCCAAAAAAACACTGTATATTTTCAACCATCAAAATGCAGCTCTTAGAATTTGTTGTACATAGAACCCATAGGTCACAGGGAGTGCCCGAGTATCCGAGAAAATTGTTTGTTGCGATCATGCCAAGGCTAAGTCCTAACCAGTGGCGTAACTAGGGTTAAACGTCTGAGCAGGCACCTGCGGGTCAACTATTTTTTAAGGGGGGACTGAAGTGAGAATATGGTTAAGTGCATTTTTGTTAAATATTTTTTGGGGGGAGGGGGAGGGTTGTTAAAAAAATGATGGCTGTTAGGAAGTTATTTAGGCACCTTTTTCACATACAAAGTGTCAATGTAATGTGAGTTTCTTTTTTTAAGGCAAAGAAGTAAGGTTCATTTTTTTAATGCGAATAGCCTTTTGGGGGGTTGGCTTTTAGTATTGTTTTTGTTGATGTCGGGGGGGGGGGGCAACACGGGACACTCGCACATCCATGCTGAAATGTAGACACTTTTTTCCGGACATTTTTTGGCATCCGTAATATCAGAAAATGGTGGGGGAGGGGGCTGGTATACCATCTTCCAATGGGGGCGGTCTTCAAAACTGACGATTATGCAAACGTGGCGATTTTCAGGGCGCATTGTAATGCATTTGTCGTTCGTGTCCTCGCTATACCAATTTTGGGAATATAGTTACAAACAAAATATTATATATTTACCAACGTGGACAGACTGCATTGTGAGATACCTACCATAACGTGAATTACCAATATTAATATCCCTCTAGAAACTTTACGATAGTTTTTTTTTTTTTTTTTTTTTTGGGGGGGGGGATAATTGAACTGGTAGCTTGCACATGACACCCGACACCCGACCGACACCCGGGTGTCGGTCACTTCGCCGAGAACCACTTAGTCGACAACCACTTCGCCGTTCATGGGGCAGTGTGGTGCAACTTTCATAATTGTTTTGCCTTGTCCTTTTCTGGTAGCGTGAGTTATGCCTACTAATGACAAAAAATATTGCCAGACCAACAGAAGTTGGTTTTGTTGCCCTTTCTGTAGAATGTGCGCCTAATTTCAAAAGATTTTCTGTGAGAAAAATATTCCGAAGTACCATGGGTCCGAAGTCCCATTGGTCCGAAGTCCCATTGGTCCGAAGTCCCATTGGTCCGAAGTCCCATTGGTCCGAAGTTCCATTGGTCCGAAGTCCCATTGGTCCGAAGTCCCATTGGTCCGAAGTCCCATTGGTCCGAAGTCCTATTGGTCCGAAGTCCCATTGGTCCGAAGTCCCATTGGTCCGAAACAGAATACTGTGGCGGAACCGATCCTGACACCATTTGTAACGGAACCGGCGGGTGTTGACGGGAACCCGAGGGGACTGGTCTTTTTTATCCCAGGACTCCAACCCACACCAATTATCCCACAAAAATATCTATTAGCCTAACGAACGTGTGAGCGGCTACCCATACGAAAGGGGGGGGGGGACAATTAACGAACGGTGGACTAAGCCTAGGAGTTGTTCGTTTGGTGGAAATTTACCACCGTTTAGTGATTGAGTAATTCATTGAATGTAATTAGAGCAAGACAAGTAGCAACGATAGGCCTCAAAGTTAACTCAAGTAACCATCACAGTGAACCTAGTAACCCTCAAGGTGAACCTGAGTAAACCTCAAATAGACGAGTTATTCCAAAGACGATTATCAATAGGATTTATTCAAGAATAGTTATAACAAGGGTCAACTGCAGTTACTGCACCCTTTGTAGTAAACTTAGCCTTAGGTAACCCTCACGTGGTCAACTGCACCACATGATTATAAACTTATACAAGTATAATCCCTGTTATTATTACAGTTCCAATACCTCACACAGATTGAGTTGTCCCAATAACCCTCACAGAGGAAAGGTAACCCTCAAACCAATTTACACTATGAGCCCAATGAACATATAGCCCTCGCACAAGAAAGGTAACCCTCAACACGATTTATCGTCAGAGCAGGCTGTACTATGTAATCCAAATAACCCTCACACGATCTGAGCGGTCCTAATAATTAACCCTCACAGAAAACCAGTAACCCTCACAGTGAGTTATACTATATAAACCTTACGTGCAGTAAATCTCACATGAAACAGGTAACCCTCACAAGTGCTCAGAACACGGCAAAGAGTAAACTCGTTAGGCAAGCTAATCCAATGATTACGGCAATGATTGCCTCAGTCGTAAAACCCCACCGAATGGTGTCCAACCCACGACAAGCAATCTACCACCGAATCTCAGTCTCACTAGCCTCTCAAACCAAGTTCTACAACTCCTAGTCCTTTTGTTCTAGCATTTAATCAAGACACAATAATCAGTCTTAATTTCCCTACTAGATTCCATCTAAATCTTTGTCCCCAATTATCTTAGACAGTCGACACTGAATAACAGACCTTGAGCTACAACTTCACTCAATGATATATTAGATAACACTTAGCTTACTGCTAACTTGACTCGTCCCTGAACCCCGAAGCTTGGCTTCTTGCAACTTGGCAACAGCCTCAGAACGCGTTCCTACTGCATTGACGCCATCTTGCGAACTCACGAGATGATCTCAAGACCCCACGCTAAAGCATGCTAATTCGCGAACAGCCTTCACAATACGCGTTGCTGATTAGTCACTGTACACCATGAATTATTAATCTCCTGATCACGCAGACCAATTTATTGCTGATTGGTCCACGCGCACTTTGGCATTATAAGCACGCACCAAATGTCCTAGATCACACGCATAAATAATTCCTAGGACTTAGACTCCTACACAAGTCTTCATATACATGTACCCCTGGGCCTGTTTCGTCACAATACTGTGTAGTTCCACTTGTTCAGGTTGACTGACTCTAACCCTAACCCTAATCCTATGGGGCGTCGGACCAATAGGACTTCGGACCAATGGGACTTCGGACCAATGGTACTTCGGACCAATGGGACGTCGGACCAATGGAACGTTTATACCAATGGAACGTATAGACCAATGGGACTTCGGACCAATGGGACTTCGGACCAATAGGACTTCGGACCAATGGGACTTCGGACTGTAGAGACGTCCCCGAAAAATCAACCCTAAATGCTTTGAATTTATAGAATGACAGCACAGAATTTACGAAAGACCCCCTCTAAATATAACTGTGGAACTGCCCTGTGTTTTCGTTTACCTGTCAGATTCAGAACAGTTTCCTCGTGGTCTACTGGAGCAAATACCATGGCCTTCAATAGTACATTTTGTCCGCCTTCATCTAAAATTTAAGGAATTAAAAAGGTCATCTAAAGCACATGTTCAGTATACGTATTTAACTGGCTTATCCATTTTGTGCCAGCAACAAAAGAGATATAGCGCACAGCCGCACATAGGCGGGCGCTTTCGAATTAACATAAACCAAACAGGTGACGTCATCTTAAAGAAGATTTTAAGTTTTATATCGTTCGATTGGGTTGAAATCTTGAAGGTACATGGACAGGGATGTGTTATAGACGAAAATTTAAATGAGATTATTATGACGTCATAATGTGATTTTATTCAGATCTTTGAAATTTTGAAGATTATATTCATATCTCACGAACACAACATGATCAACTCAAAATTGATAGTCACAACTATCAGCCCAATTGTGTTAGAAAGTTGTGACTCGTTATAATGTCATCCAAAACATGACTTTCTTTTTATATTTCGATCATTTACACGCATATACACTTCCACAGAAAAGCATAAACCAGTAACAAAATCATAACACTGAAAGGTCCTATATATTCTGTTCTTAGACAGATATAGACTTTGTCTAGTTCTTCTTTTTTTGTTTGAATGTATTTGCACAGTACCTAAAAAATCTGCAGTGCTACCCAGTAGAGCTTGCTTGTACTTGACCAGACTTTCATCATCGGCGTCAAGTTCTTGAAGCGTCTGCAAGTCCATTTGTTTGGGCGGTGGGTAGTCGCGGGTAGGCTCTTCAGTACCCCTCTGAGCTGGCACGGCTTCTGGTTCATCTCCCCTCTTAACTGCACTCCGACAAGGAGAGACAGAATTAACTTTAACGCTTGTATTACATTATACTACATTTAAGAAGATTCCCTGCTGAAAATGATAATAAAAAGAACTTTCCGTGGTTTGGGCAGTACCTTACAAAGAATAGCAGTTGTTTTCTGCAGACTGACGCGGTACAGGGATGCATGGGTTAACACGTACCTTTTCCAGACATGGCGTTTCAGAGTTGGACTGTACCAAACTATTCCGAAGATTTAAATTACTACAAGCAAATGTCAATGTCTGAAATAGTAGAGACTACTTCCAACTACAACTGCCTGAAATTATACAAATGAATGTGCTATTTTTCGTGAACATTTCACAGACTTTCAGGAAGGAAGGGGGATTGTTTTGTTTGTAACTTTTGTTTAATGTTGTCCATCGTCTTTACACTGCTTAAGGATACCTTTAAGGGTGTGCTTAATTAACCAAGAACACACACTAACTCCGCATGGCAAAGAATTGCATATTTTAAAAGTTTACTCTATTTTCAAATATTTGCACAAGTTTGGCAATTTGGCCATGACAAATCAAGGTAGGTCCGTGTGACCATGTGACACATTAGTGTGTTTGGCAGTTTGGCTTCATCTGATATTTTTGTTGTGAATCTCTTAATAGTCGCACGCTCACTCTCCACGAAGAGATGTCCTTTTGTTAAAGCAGTAAGAAAACAGGTATAGCAGACTTTTATTTGCTTATTTTGTCAAAATTAAATGCAAAACCTATTCATTTTTTTGAATGAGATTTCGTCCAAAAGCGACATTTAGTTATTTTAATTATTTCTTCACAAATCTTGAATTATTAGCTGCTAGACAATTTGTCAGGGAGTGTTTAATTTAGGCAAAACGCCCTTTTTTAGTGGGTTGCAAAATGCCTAACAATGGGATGAAGTACAATTTTCACTAAATTAAAAAAAATAAGAGCCAGGAAACATGCTTCTTTAACCCTGAACTCCAAAGAATGTATTGGGGATGCAGTACCAAATGCTAAAGAAACACTAATGGTAATGGGCTTTGTACATGTAAGTAGATGGCACATTTTGACCACTTTCGAGATCCCCAGGGAGGAACAGTATACTGCATACGTGCAGGCTGATAGTCGAGCATCGACCTCCCACCTTGAACGTCCTGTTTGTCCCTCTTCTGTTTGTAGTCGAACTTTTTTTCAGAAGACCTCCATATTAACACCGCAAGCGTCGTGCGCACGGTAACCAGGGCGTTAATGCGTTTGTATTCCATCCGGTGTGTCATCGAAGCCGATACGCCCAAAACGGAAACGCACGATCAGCAAATGAGCGTTTCATTTTGCTCTACGCAAACAGCGCAACGTATGCTCGTCCCTCCGCTGCAGATGCTTTTTGCCGTGACGTTTTTTGAACCGTCATGACGCGCTTAAGTTATTTGCGTATCTTCTACTTGCGCGTTGCATTTTTAGAGTACACATTTAAAATTCAATCCATCTATTTTGATTGTGTTCTACAAACACGCACATAAATTCAAAATGTCTGCGCTCAGAGCGGCTTCACGCGCGCAAGAATAAGGAGTTAGCACTCTAGTAATTTAATATAGCTCTATGCTTATAAGTGAGATTAGTAAAGATGACAGATACAATCACGCAAACCTACACTCGGTCAGGTATTCCCGCAGGTATTCCAGAAGCAACTCATCTTTGGCCGATTTCTCTGAGAAAAGTAAACAACAAGTGAAATCAAACCTAGTCAAAAAGTGGATAGACATACAAATGTTATAGTTGTGTAATGTTATTGTTATGTTTCCTCTAAGATTTTCGTCATATATTTTGTAAACGCAAACTTGAATTGTACCTTTAATGTTATTTAATATAATACATAATATTGCTCCGTCCTTTGAATATTTATGGTATGGCTGTTCTATACTCGTAAGCAATTATTACTCATTTAATGTGTTTTGATGCTTAGAAGTATAAACAATTCGTCTGTTTTTGTGTAATGGCATGCTTAAAACAAGCTACAACACAATACAATTTTTGCTACCTCTACCAGTCTTTACATCTTAACCAAGACTAGTATTATTCCTCATTTCTGCCGTTATACGAGGAAATACATGTGTTTGCGAATAGTTTAATTCCCAATCGTATAGACAAAGCGCAGTTAGAGGATAAAGGCAGGGTCAAAAAGACTGTGTGTCAAATGCCAGGCTCGTGTCATCAAAGGCACAATTCCCTCAAATATTTTCCCTATCTGTCCCACTTTAAGTCTTACATAGGGTCTATCTTACAATCACATGAACATGTACATACCTTGAAGTGCCGTCGCACATACACAGCTGAGGCACATCAAGAGAATCACACAGGTGTGTCCCTTCATTTCAAGTCTCTTCTGTTCTTTTCTAACGAAAAAAAAAATGGGGCAGTCATGTTGGGAAGACATTTGTATTGATACACCGTGGAAGTGACCATGGGAAGTGAAAAGTCCCATCACCCATCTTTGGTTTAATTGTACTCACGTATGTCGCTAGAGAAGGGGTGTTGGCCCCCTCCACCCAATCAATCGGTTTGTCGGCAAAGCTATCGTCCTGTCGGCAAATATACTTTAGTTTTGGAGTTTGTGTATATATACACGAGTGCCACTAGTGAGCGCAAATTTGCATCCTTGTGGAGACATTTTCACAATAGGGAACAAAAGATTGTATAGTTCTCCACAGGGCAATTTCTATAGATGAATAGGTCTCCACAAGGTTTTCACGAAGTAGATATATGGATTTTACCCAAAAACTAGAAATTTCCAAGGTGGGTTGATTTGTCGCAAATGGAAGAGTTTTAGAAAAGGGATATTAAGTCCGAATTTCAGCCAAGGAAATTAATTCTGGTTAAAATAAGAGCATTTTGGAACTTCACTTTCAAACTCGAAAACTGTACTACACGAGAACAAGGAAATGTCTCCACAAGGATACAAATTTGAGCATGTGTGAAGGGGTGTGAGAACCCACATCAATTGGTTTTGTCGGAAAAATTGTCGTCCTGTCGGTAAATATACTTTGGTTTGAGTACACACAAGTACCACTAGAGAAGGGTAGGGGTGACATAAATTTTGGCAAAATTGTCGTCCTGTCCAATATATGCTTTGACGAATGGCGCAACCTATCTTCCCATAATTGTTTGAAGATCGTTCGCTTTGAATAGTGCGGCCCGGGGGTAGACGCCATCCAACTTTTGGGGGCACTGATCGACATGCCCCAAAAGTTGGGTGGTGTCCACCCCGGGCTAGCTTCCAGTACAGACGGCCTGTCGACAATTTTCTGTCAACACCCTCCATTAAAATTAACATTGGTAGGCGACGCCCTGTGTTTGCAGGGGCCGTATCATAAGTCCGACGCCTCATAGGTCCGACGCCTCATATGTCCAAAATTTCGGACTTATGAGGCGTCGGACTTATGAGGCATAACATTTATTTATTCCGCCTCATAGGTCCGACGCCTCATAAGTCCGACGCCTCATAAGTCCGACAACGGAAAAACGAGGCGTTTAATTTGTCGGACATACAAAACTGTCGGAGCTATGAGGCGTCGGACCTATGAGGCGTCGGACTTATGAGGCGTCGGACCTATGAGGCGTCGGACTTATGGGCCTTTATTTTCTTAGGGGATGCGATTCTGTCGGACCTATGAGGCGTCGGACTTATGGGCCTTTATTTGGTTAGGGGATGCGATTCTGTCGGACCTATGAGGCGTCGGACTCATGAGCGGACCCCTATTTTCATTTCTCACAGCGCTTGTACCCGAGTTGACAGGGCAATAATGCATTCACTGGGGGGGGGGGGGGCAGGTGCAATGTTATTATAAATGAAATCCAAGATGGCAGCTATTTTGACTAATCCAAGATGGCTGCCATCCATCTGGGATACATCATCAGCAATAGGTCATTAAGATTATAGGTATCAAATGTATGGGGTTTGCCACCGAAATTGACTTCGTACGACATTCGAGTCCAAATTTAGAGGGAAAATTCATTTGGTACATGTCCACACATGGCATCCATTATTTTAACTTTAATTTAGGCAAATTGATATACGGCATTTATGCAAATTATACGGCATTTGGAAAATTTCGGAAACATAGTGATCTTGAAATTTACCTAGGACTAGAATAATGGTAATATCAATGTAAAAGGACTAAAACTGTCTTTTAAAGTACCTCCAAAATCTACCTAGTATGAGAAATATGACCAAATCAATGCAAAAGTCCTAACATAAATTAGGCATATTTCCACCACCTGGATTTTTAAAGACTTTTAGTATGTCATTTTAGGGACCTTATAGAAATCTACCTAGTATGAGAAATTAAAAAAAAATTCTGTTGCAATTTGTTTGAAGTCAAACCTTATATTGCCTGTACTAGTGGTTGAAACGACACAACACGACAAGCCCGATTGCGCCTGTGATAATCAGGCACACACACAAGCCACTGACACCGGTGCGGCCGCCATCAGTAAAGAAGACATCCAAAAGGAATTCAGCGCGGTAAAGGCTACCGTCTCACGAGTACAACTGGACTCTTCACTCAGGCTGTGTGAGGGCCCCAACAGGTACCAATAATAAAACTGAGAGGGCACTTTACTTTCTGCTACAAAAGAGCAGTCGCTACCTAGAAACAGTTCTGAAAGTGCTTCAGCTAGCAAAAAGCGACCTTCACAAGAATGAGAGTGTGGATCCAGCAATCTTGGACCAGCTGGCTCTAACTTTCTAACTATTCCAAATGGCAAGAAATAGGTGCGTCTCCTACTGTTATTAGTTGGCTTCAATGTGGTGTTACACTACCGTTTACAACTGACCCACCGGTGATTGAATTGCCTGACAGAAATTTTTCAAGTGATCAAAAAACTTTTTGAATAGTGAGATTAAGAACTTGCTTCAGAAAGGTATTATTGCCAGATGTGCTTTTAAACCTAGGGTTGTCTCTCCACTGAATGTGGTACCGAAGAAGGGCAAAAATAAGTGGAGACTTATTATTGATCTTCTTGTTGTTAATTCTTACATTGACGCTCCCAAGTTTTCTAACGAGAAAATTGATGTTTATTCATTAGTGAAGAGTGAGGACCAGTTAATTACGATTGATCTCAAGGATGGGTTTTATCA
Organism: Patiria miniata; assembly: GCF_015706575.1. NCBI lineage: Eukaryota > Metazoa > Echinodermata > Asteroidea > Valvatida > Asterinidae > Patiria > Patiria miniata. The sequence continues at coordinate 13,921,536 of NW_024037051.1, forward strand.
TGTGCCTGTTTGTGCATCTCATCAAACCTTCCTAGGGTTTAAATGGAATCATAATTGTTTTTGCTGGACCAGACTTCCATTTGGGTTAAATGCCTCACCTTACTTCTTTGCAAAAGTTTTACGACCTGTTCTTGAATATGTTAGGGTCTAACAAACAAAAGAGGCAGGTTGGATGGGGCACTACTTTGGCGCATAAAAACTACGTTTGTGGTTGGCGCTGTAGAATTATGGAGTAGAGGATTACTGGTCACATATGATTGCCTGTGTTGATATAAACACTATATAGGATAAGGGATTCGGCCTTGGTTTTTTGTATTATACCTTATTATAATAATAGTTATTATAATTAGTATACAAAAGATTCCCAAAGACCGCCCTAAAGGTACTGTAGCTTGCTAGCGTTAAGAAACCTGTAGAAAGGATAATAGTGAGTAGTAATTACAGTTTTAGAGGAGAAGACAGAATATTTCAAAGGGAAAAGCAACCGAATGAGGCAGGGAGAAGCTCGGCCACGTGTATGTTGGCCCATGTGGAACTCGGACCCGGGTCACAGCGGTGGAAGGCGAGGACAGTACTGCTACGCCAACCTGACTGAAGTAATTGGAACGAGTTCATATTTTCAATCTCGTCTGAGTTTTTGAAAGGTTAATTTGGATTAGGGACGCCCAAAACGAAAGTTATCCATTGAAACACATGTTCTTCTCACCCCGAAACCTATCTGTACAGTCCTTTAAGTCGCCGTAAGCTCTGGGGATTAGCAGGACATTAGGCCTTGTCGTCGTGTTGCTAATGTGTGCATGCTGGCCAGCATTGGTAGGCTAATATACATTGACCCGTTCCTGAATCACACGTTAATTAAACTCCAAACTACAATGTAAAAATGTTTGGCAAATAATTCGTTGAGCAAAATATAAACAACGCAATATGTATTAGGCAATGTTGCCCAATAGTTAAACGTGTTAACTATTCGCCAATCGTTGGTCGAATAATCAACCCTTTTGCCCAACTTTTTTTTATTACAGTGCAGGTTTGAAACTGTACGGCATTGCAAAAACCACGACGTTCAGTTCAGTTCAGATACATATATTTACGTTTGAAAACCTCTGAACGGTTCGTGGTCAATGGAGCTGGAGGTCCGGTGGAAAAAAAAAGAAAACCAGGTGAACTTACCACGATGTTACAAAAGTGAGTCACAATAATAAGGCGGCAACTTGCGCTTTACTAAACACCAACCGATCTCCACGAGGGGCTCCAAATAGCTGTCTTTTTTTCTGCGGCTCTCTGTACGCTATCCAGTCACACTGATGAGAGAGTAGAGTGTTTTTTTTATGGCGAGGACACGAATAAGTAGTGGCGATCGCGATATGGTCGCTTTCACCTCCGCCCTCGGTTGAACAGACTTGGTTATTTGCACCGTGAAAGCATTGGCTTTCGTCCTTGGGAAGTGTTTTTTTTTCTATGCAAACAAACTAAATAAAATATGCACCAACGCACAAACTAAATGGCACAATGAACCTGATGGCTTGCATAGAAGTAACCTGCATTAATTGAGGTTGAAATTCTACCTCCATTTGCATAACTAAATATCAATGTGACCCTGCACAAACACACTTGATATACACGCACATCTGTAAAGGTACTGCGTACTGTATAGCGGACTGTGCACTGATCTCCAGTCTCGTTAATTATAGTCCAGGCAAAATACTTTTATTTTTAAAGTGAAACTCACACATACAAACTGCAACAGAATTTGGAATTCTACCTACATTTCCTTGTTTGAATAATATTCTCTAAAGGAAATCACTATCAGAGACCGGATAAGGACATAATAAAGATACAAAATGGCTATTATTAATACCTTAAATTAAGTTGCGCGCAAATACCTTTTACTCATACATTCTCGACAAAGGTCAGTATTGATGAGCTTCAAATTTACAAACTTCTATCTACTGGCACAACCTTCTATCTACTAACAAAAATAAACGGTGAATTATGTGAAAAAATGAAAAATTCTTGATCATATGCCAAAATACCGGGGGGAGGGGAAAACTAGTGTGGTGTTCATGGTTAATTTGGCTAAACAGTAGGCGACGGGTTGCCTAACGAACACAATAAAGGATTATTGTTGCTTACAATAATACTGTCCAATTATAGGTTTTGCCCTTTACGTCAAAATGTTTTTTTACCAGTAATTTTGGAATTTCCTTGAACTTTTAGGCACCCACCTGCTTTTTAGCCCAATTATATAAACACCTCTTTCCCCGTTTTTTGTTTTCTTTGCTAAACATCACATTTTTATCATTGTTCAAATTTGCAGGAGCTAATTCACGTTGGGTCAGTTTGGGAATTCGAATTCGCAACAACATTTGTGAAATGTAAGCAAAGGAATTCGAAACCGGTTCATGTGATTACTTTGTTTGTCTGTGTTTCTTTGTTCCAATTTGAAAAGGCTTAATACTATTTCCCACATGATACGGCTACATAGCAGCAGCCACAAATGACCATATTTTGATCACTTTTTTTGCATAAAAACAAGCACATGTTACTGAAATGAAGCATGTTTAAGATCAAGTTAGGGCCTCATTGAGAAAAAGGTCAGAGATATAAGGCCAAAAAAAAAAAAGTTTCCGGTTTCTAGTATGGAGCTTGCCCAAAAAGTGGTGCGGCGACGCGGCTTTTTTTTTTTTTACCTGATTTTTTTGCTTCAAATGTCGGCTGATGACTGAAAATGGTGCCCGACTAAACTTAGTGCAAATATATGGGAGTCCAGAGAGGCCACATAAAGATTATTCTCGACCATTACCCAATCTAAAAACACGTTAAAATTGTGCAGCAGCAGGATTCCAGTCAAACCAGTGAGTTTGGCGGTTTTGAGACATCATCTTTCATTGAAAAAAAAACTTTTTCATTTTGCCGACGCGCATGGCTACGGCGACGCGCGCGCATACCAGAAACCGGAGACTTTTTTTTTGGCCTAAGAAAACCAGGATCGTCATTTAAATCTAGAAGATAGAAGGGCAAATGCACAGTGGTTTAAAACCATATTTGACCCAGACATCATCAATACTCTTGAATTATCATCAAAAATATCATTGAAAGCGAATTCAAATGCAATCGTTTACCATGTAAAATATTTTCCAAATTCATTAGTACGTGCATCTTTGTCAAAACGATGCAGATTTTGCTATTCGGGAGTTTTACTCATAGTGGTTTTACTCGCTGCTGGGGAGTAGCGCCCTCTGTTGACCAATACTGTTCATTTTCGCCGGCCAGGTGATCGGAACGCAGCGGCTGAGTAAGAAAAACAGCGCCCTCTGTTGACAAGCCATGAAGAGGGGAAATCCCTTTCCAATCCGATTGTTCTGTAGTGAGTCAACCTCACGTACTACATGTACAGGTTTTTTTGTACATCGATATCACAGTTTACTAAGTGTCCTTGGCATGAAATAAAGGTGCACATTTCGCACAGGCAGGTTCTTTTTAGGGTTTTGATGTCATGTAGAGTAGTTAATATCTGAAACTTAATTTCTTGTAAAGTTAAGAAAGAAAATAATATTTTCGTAAACTATATAACTGCTCGTGTCAGACAGTAACTTACATTCAAAATGCCATGTGTATAAGTACCATTTTGGACTATAATAATTATAGCACAGTTTATTTCGGAATAGGCCCTTTCTGTTTGATTATGAATTAGGAAAAGGTGTTTAGAACGATTCTGTATGACTTTCACTTACAGCAAAACCTGGTCTGTCCATTAAGTGTAAAAGCCTTTCATCTCAATTTTAAGGTTTTTTTTCTCTGTTTTTTTCTCTCCAAGAAACAAATTGACCAAAGCTACAAAACATGGATTTTTAAACAGCTTCATCAATGTTGCCTAGGAAATTATAAATACACTGAGAAAATCCTATGTCGAATCAGATTATTAAACAGTGACTCTATGGAAGCAAAGACAATTAAAACGCGGCACAGTGACAAAAAAAAAAAGTGTGATTGGATGAGTTTCTCGGTCGATCATAGTGAAGCATTTGTTGTCAGTATATCAGGCAGATTTCGCGATCGCATATTAGCGAAGAAGATCGTGAGATGGAACACCTTTAGCCCAGCATAAAGCTTATAGAGTAACTTTCAAAATACTTTAGTTTTTTTTCTTTTCTACTAAGAGTAAGTTACAAAGTAGTTTTGGTTGTTTTTCTTTTTAGAATATAAAAAAACCTACTAACATTCTACTGATTGCCCTCTCTCCCCCAAAACTCAAAAAAGCGAGAAACATCATAAACATACATATTCCCCTGCGTTGCACACAATGATTAATTTTATTTCCCAAATTTCGAGGGAAAACAATGATTAAACATTACACTACATTCCTTCGAAAATGAAAATTCTCCAGTAAATTAATGAGTCCCATTTGAGTAGATTGAATAAAAGCATGGGTAAGTCTTACTTTTGATCTCACAAAATAGCGCAGTGAACGTACGTCGTCCTAGATCCGCGAAGTTTTGAACTGAAAAAAAAATTGTTGTCACACTGTACACTATTGGTCAACAGAGGGCGTTACTCCACAGCAGCGAGTTAAACTCCCGAATAGCAAAATCTGCATCGTTTTGACAAAGATGCACGTACTAATGAATTTGGACAATATTTTACATGGTAAATGATTGCATTTGAATTCGTTTTCAATGATATTTTTGATGATAATTCAAGAATATTGATGATGTCTGGGTCATATATGGTTTTAAACTACTGTGCATTTGCCCTTCTATCTTCTAGATTTAAATGACGATCTTGGTTTCTTATATCTCTGACCTTTTTCTAAATGAGGCCCTAAGTTGATCTTAAACATTCTTTATTTCAGTAACATGTGCTTGTTTTTATGCAAAAAAATGATCAAAATATGGTCATTTGTGGCTGCTGCTATGTAGCCGTATCTTGTGGGAAATAGTATTAAGCATTTTCAAATTGGAACAAAGAAACAGACAAACAAAGTAATCACATGAACCAGTTTCGAATTCTTTTGCTTACATTTCACAAATCTTGCTTAATGGTGAATTTGAATTCCAAAAATGACCCAACGTGAATTAGCTCCTGCAAATTTGAAGAATGATAAAAATTCGATGTTTAGCCCAGAAAACAAAAAACGGGGAAAGAGGCGTCTGTATAATTGGGCTAAAAAGCAGGTGGGTGCCTAAAAGTTCAAGGAAATTCCAAAATTACTGGTAAGAAAACATTTTGACGTTGACAGTATTATTGTAAGCAACAATAATCCTTTATTTTGTTCGTTAGGCAACCCGTCGCCTACTGTTTAGCCCAATTTACCATGAACACCACATTTCCCCCTCCCCCCGGTATTTTGGCATATGATCAAGAATTTTTTATTTTTTTCACATAATTCACCGTTTATTTTTGTTAGTAGATAGAAGTTTGTGCCAGTAGATAGAAGTTTGTGAATTTGAAGCTCATCAATACTGACCTTTGAGAATGTATGAGTAAAAGGCATTTACGCGCAACTTAATTTAAAGTATTAATAATAGCCATTTTGTATCTTTATTATGTCCTTATCCGGTCTCTGATATTGATTTCCCTTAGAAAATGTTATTCAAACAAGGAAATGTAGGTAGAATTCCAAATTCTGTTGCAGTTCGTATGTGTGAGTTTCACTTTAAAAATAAAAGTATTTTGCCTGGACTATAATTAACAAGACAGGAGATCGGTGCACAGTCCGCTATACAGTACGCAGTACCTATATACAGATGTGCGTGTATATCATATGTGTTTGTGCAGGGTCACTTTGATATTTAGTTGTGCAAATGGAGGTAGAATTTCAACCTCAATGCAGGTTAAATTTCTACTTCTATGCAAGCCATAAGGTTCATTGTGCCATTTAGTTTGTGCGTTGGTGCATATTTTATTTAGTTTGTTTGCATAGAAAAAACACAACCCAAGGACGAAAGCCAATGCTTTCACGGGTGGAAAAAAACAAGTCTGTTCAACCGTGGGCGGAGGTGAAAGCGACCATATCGCGATCGCCACTACTTAATGATTCGTGTCCTCACCATAAAAACACTCTACTCTCTCAGTGCATCGGTGTGACTGGATAGCGTACAGAGAGCCGCAGAAAAAAAAGACAGCTACTTGGAGCCCCTCGTGGAGATCGGTTGGTGTTTAGTAAAGCGCAAGTTGCCGCCTTATTATTGTGACTCACTTTTGTAACATCGTGGTAAGTTCATCTGGTTTTCTTTTCTTTTTTTCCACCGGACTTCCAGCTCCATTGACAACGAACGGTTCACAGGTTTTCAAACGTAAATATATGTATCTGAACTGAACTGAACTATATGGAAACGTTGTCTCATCCGCTCAATCTGGCCTGCGTACATAGGTCAAATGAGCATTTTTTATGAAAAAGTGATTTTATAAAAAAAGTGCGCTGCATTTCCAGCATTGGGCCGCTCGGGAGTCACTTGAATAACTATTCATCAAATCCAAAACCTACAAATAATACCAGTAAGTTCCTCAGTTTCGTTGGAAAAAACATAGTAAACCTGCATAATGTCGTCGTTTTTGCGTGGGAGAGCTAGCAAAACAGCAAGTTTCCTTGCACATTACTCGCTTTCGTGAGCCCTCACTCGTGTCATTGTGATCAGGCTGCTTTGGGCCTAGCGGCTTATGAATGTGCAGTATATGGGTCATTCCATGTCAGACCAACGCACTTTTTTACCTCATGTCTTCCGATTTTAATAAAAATTGCTGTGCTTGTAGGTCCTAATGAGCAATGAATACACACCAATTTTTAGCCCGATCCGACCTACCATGTGGTCAGGGCAGAAGCCACAAAAAATTGGCATTTTTAGAGTAAAATACCACCCTTTTGGTATAAATATGTCAAAACTATGGCAATTTTCATCGAATATATGTGAAATTGTTATTAAAATAATGAGGATTGCATGCTCAAAGCACTTCTTTTGTCAAAATTAAATTTTGTGAAAGGTAGGTCACATGACCTTTAATATGCTATCGTGACCTTTGACCCATTTTTTGTAATAATGTATCATTCCAAAAATCAACGATATCAAAATAACTTGCTAGAGCATGTCTTCCTCTATCAGAATCTACTAAAAATCAGTTGGGGTCTTCCAAATTTACAACTTTATGACTATTTTTGTACAGTTGGTGGGTTACAAATGAGTCAATTTATAGACTTTACATAAGAAATTCACCAACACAACTTACTATTCTGTTTCTAAAGTTACTAAAATATATCTTGGTTTGTGAATTTCAACAAAAACTAGAATAAAATCAAACAAACAAATTGACAATGTTGGGGGTGGGTTCAAGGCCCCCCCCCCCCTCCTGGGTGCCACTGATAATTAGTTATCCCACGAGCGCGCTTGGAATATGAAATAATGCAATGCTGCTGTGACCCATATGCCACTCGATGCACTACATAATTCCGTGTTCCACGCAAGTGGGATTTATAACCAATTTATCTTCAAGCAAACTTGATATCAAATGCGTACACGCAGTGAAGATGTACGTGCATACATGTAGTGTTTTGGTCCGTTCTGCAGGAAATAACACAACATATGTACACGTACATTTTTAATATCTGGGGTGCAATATAGCTGTGCAATATTATATAAAATCACACAGTTGTTGCTATAGATGGACTAATCAGGGTCTAGGATTCAAGTTTGCTTGAAGATAATACTTAATATTACAATCAAAGTTACCTTTACTCATTCATCACTGTGCTTCTTGAACTTTAATGACTCTCACAGACTTGGCATTTTGTTCCTTTGAGGTGAATTTCACCTGGACGTGAGTCCGCTGTACTGGGTGAAGGCCTGGTTACTGTTAGTGGTTAGCACACTTTGAGTCCAGATATTCTGATTAAACAGTTTCTTTGGAATCAGAAGGTGGAATTTTGTTTTTCCTGGCTTTGTACTTTATACATACAAATCTAGATTAATTTTAGTAACTTTAGAAACAGAATAGTAAGTTGTGTTGGTGAATTTCTTATGTAAAGTCTATAAATTGACTCATTTGTAACCTACTAACTGTACAAAAGTAGTCATAAAGTTGTAAATTTTGAAGACCCCAACTGATTTTTAGTAGATTCTGATAGAGGAAGACATGCTCTAGCAAGTTATTTTTATTTCGTTGATTTTCGGAATGATACATTATTACAAAAATTGGGTCAAAGGTCACGATAGCATATTAAAGGTCACGTGACCTACTTTTCACAAAATTTAATTTTGACAAAAAGAGTGATTTGAGCATGCAATCCTCATTATTTTAAAACCAAATTCACATATATTGGATGAAAATTGCCATAGTTTTGACATATTTATACCAAAAGGGTGGTATTTTACTCTAAAAATGCCATTTTTTTGTGGCTTCTGCCCTGACCACATGGTAGGTCGGATCGGGCTAAAAATTGGTGTGTATTCATTGCTCATTAGGACCTACAAGCACAGCAATTTTTATTAAAATCGGAAGACATGAGGTAAAAAAGTGCGTTGGTCTGACATGGAATGACCCATATTAGCTTTCTGGCGATATAAAACATGTTTTGATGGGTTGAATAATTTTGTCGGAACGAAGCTTTGGAGAGGATTGACTATTCACATCTAGCGTCTGAAATGACCTTTCATCTACAGGTCCCGGATGACACAAGCACGCAAAACCGCATTTGTGACGTCATCAATTATTACTCATCGTCTTTCATCGTCAAATGTTACAATTCTACGACGTTTGGTATAGATTTTATTTATTAGTAATATGTAGGACTATTTTTGCAATCTATCAGTTAAGTTTTAGGTTTAATTTAAAGTATTGTTTTGAAATTAAAGCCTTTTTTTTCTGTCGTCTTGACTGGATCGTACCATTAAAGTTGTAGGGGTTAAGTATTATTCCGACAGGCCGCGCCAAATTTAATTTAGCCTTCGCCGGACGTCAGTAATCTCGCGTTGATTTCAAGAATATCCTGTCTTCTGTTTCAGTAAATGTCATTACAAACATTATCAGAAATGAGGTAAGTGTCTTTTTTCTATCTATTGTTTAGAAAACATGCTTAAAACTGAGAGATTAAACCGAGATTTGTCGTGAATATCGTTGGGCGTAAGTGACGAAGATGTGATACAATCATGCCAATGGCATCGAGAGTCCATCCATTTTCAACACACGGATTTTCTCGTCGTGCAAAGTAGAATTATTTCTCTACAAATTGTTGTATTTACATTGACTATGCCAGTCCCCTCATATTGTGCCATTGTTTATTTACCCATTCCCACAATGGCAGTACCCTGCAGTGGAGGTCAGCGGCGCGTGACCCTGTGCACACATAGCTCCCGTGGAGGTCACACAGCGGTCATGTGGGCAACTTCTTTTATGAGACAAATCCGGGAAAACTTTTCCATATTGGCGGGCGGCGGAACGTCGTGGCTTTTGCTCTGTAAAAAAAAGCTGGGCAAAAGGGTTGATTATTCGACCACCGATTGGCGAATAGTTAACACGTTTAACTATTGGGCAACATTGCCTAATACATATTGCGTTGTTTATATTTCGCCCAACGAATTATTTGCCAAACATTTTTACATTGTAGTTTGGAGTTTAATTAACGTGTGATTCAGGAACGGGTCAATGTATATTAGCCTACCAATGCTGGCCATCATGCACACATTAGCAACACGACGACAAGGCATAATGTCCTGCTAATCCCCAGAGCTTCAACGGCGACTTGAAGGACTGTACATATCGGTTTCGGGATGAGAAGAACAGGTGTTCAATGGATAACTTCCGTTTTGGGCGTCCCTGTTCTAAATTAACCTTTCAAAAACTCAGACGAGATTGAAAAAATTAACTCATTCCCATTACTTCAGTCAGGTTGGCGTAGCAGTATGTCCTCGCCTTCCACCGCTGTGACCCGGGTCCGAGTTCCACATGGGCCAACTTACACGTGGCCGGGCTTCTCCCTGCCTCATTCGGTTGCCTTTCCCTCGAAGTATTCTGTCTTCTCCTCTAAAACTGTAATTACTACTCACTATTATCCTTTCTACAGGTTTCTTAACGCTTGCAAGCTACAGTGCCTTTAGGGCGCTCTTTGGGAATCTTTTGTATACTAATTACACTAATTATTATTATAATAGGTATAATAAAAAAAAACAAGGCCGAATCCCTTATCCTATAGTGTTTATCAACACAGGCAATCATATGTGACCAGTAATCCTTTAATCCATAATTCTACAGCGCGAACCACAAACGTAGTTTTTATGCGCCAAAGAAGTGCCCCATCCAACCTGCCTCTTTTGTTTGTTAGACCCTAACATAATTAAAGAACCGGTCGTAAAACTATTGCAAAGAAGTAAGGTGAGGCATTTAACCCAAATGGAAGTCTGGTCCAGCAATAACAATTATGATTCCATTTAAACCCTAGGAAGGTTTGTTGAGATTCACACACAGGCACATGATAAAACCCATCCTTGAGATCAATCGTAATTAAATGGTCCTCACTCTTCACTAATGAATAAACATAAATTTTCTCGTTAGAAAACTTGGGAGCATCAATGTAAGAATTAACAACACGAAGATCAATAATAAGTCTCCACTTGTTTTTGCCCTTCTTCGGTACCACATTCAGTGGAGAGACAACTCTAGGTTTAAAGGCACATCTGGCAATAATACCTTTCTGAAGCAAGTTCTTAATCTCACTATTCAAAAATGTTATTTGATCACTTACAAAATTTCTGTTAGGCAATTCAATCACCGGTGGGTCAGTGGTAAACGATAGCGTTACACCACATTGAAGCCAACTAATAACAGTTGGAGACGCACCTATTTCTTGCCATTTGGAATAGTTAGAGAGTGGCATGATTGAGAACTATTCTCCTCCATATTGAGGTTGGTTGGGAGGATAGTTGGCTGCTAATCCATGGAACACATCCGTTCTACCTTGACCACGACCGCCTACACCTCTACCATAATTTCTATAAGTATAAGTACCCCTGCCTCTGGGGGGATATAACCTACAATTTGAACGTGCCCCTGATGTTGGTTTTCTTGAAGCTGCGGCTAGTTCTGCTGCTAATTTTAGCTGGTTCACCCCTCGATCAGAGAAGCAAGCATTGTTTTTCTGAAAGCTGCGAACCAACTTGGAGGTATCCTCGTCGAATTGTGATGCCACAATAACTGCCTCGTACTCACGCTGATTGTAGTCCAAGTTGGCTTTCAAAATTACAGCCAGCTGGTCCAAGAATTCTGGATCCACACTCTCATTCTTGTGAAGGTCGCTGTACGCTAGCTGAAGCACTTTTAGAACTGTTTCTACGTAGCGACTGCTCTTTTGTAGCAGAAAGTAAAGTGCCCTCTCAGTTTTATTATTGGTACCTGTTGGGGCCCTCACACAGCATGAGGAAGAGTCCAGTTGTACTCGTGAGACGGTATCCTTTACCATTCTGAATTCCTTTTTGATGTCTTCTTTACTGATGGCGGCCGCACCGGTGTCAGTGGCTTATGTGTTTGCCTGATTATCACAGGCGCAATCGGGCTTGTCGTGTTGTGTCGTTTCGACCACTAAAACAGGCAATATAAGGTTTGACTTCAAACAATTTTTTTCATCACAGTGCATTTCTATAAGGTCCCTAAAATGACATACTAAAAGTCTTTAAAAATCCAGGTGGTGGAAATATGCCTCATTTATGTTAGGACTTTTGCATTGATTTGGTCATATTTCTCATCTAGGTAGATTTTGGAGGTACTTTAAACGACAGTTTTAGTCCTTTTACATTGATTAACTCATTATTCTAGTCCTAGGTAAATTTCAAGATCCCTATGTTTCCGAAATTTTCCAAATGCCGTATAATTTGCATAAATGCCGTATATCAATTTGCCTAAATTAAAGTTAAAATAATGGATGCCATGTGTGGACATGTACCAATTGAATGTTCCCTCTAAATTTGGAATCGAATGTCGTACGAAGTCAATTTCGGTGGCAAACCCCATACATTTGATACCTAGTAATCTTAATGACCCATTGCTGATGATGTATCCCAGATGGATGGCAGCCATCTTGGATTTTTCAAAATAGCTGCCATCTTGGATTTCATTGATAATAACATTGCACCTGCCCCCCCCCCCCCCCCCCCCCCCCAGTGAATACCTCTCTCATAATGAAACGGACCTTCCTGCTTCTGTATCAGACAGCGCATTATTAGTCCAGGCAATATAAGGTTTGACCTCAAACAAATTGCAACAGAATTTTTTTTACCACAGTGCATTTCTTTAAGGTCCCTAAAATGACATACTAAAAGTCCAAAAAATCCAAGTGGTGAAAATATGCCTAATTTGCATAAATCCAAAATTGCCGCATATTTTAGGACTTTCACAATGATTTGGTCATATTTCTCATACTATTAGCTTCTTGAGGAACTTTAAACAACAATTTTAGTCCTTTAATTTACATTGATTACATCATTACTCTAGTCCTAGGTAAATTTCAAGATCCCTATGTTTCCCAAATTTGCCAAATGCGATATAATAATTTGCATAAATGCCGTATATTAATTTGCATAAATTAAAGTTAAAATTATGGCTGTCATGTGTTGACATCACAATTGAATTTTTCCTAATAACTTCTAGTTCAGTTACATGTATGTATACATAAATATCACACCACAGAGCATCTCTATATGGTCCCGAAAAAAAAGTACAAAAAAATCCAAGTGGTGGAAATATGCTTGATTTGCATAAATTCAAAATAGCCACTAATTATATGATTTTCATATTGATTTGGCCATACCTCTCGTCCTACATTGCTTTTTGGGGTACTTTAAACAACAATTTGTCCTTTTACATTGATTTCATCATTATTCTAGTCCTGGGTACCCTTCTAGATCCCTATGTTTCCCAACTTTGCCAAATGCCGTATAATAATTTGCATAAATGCCGTATATTAATTTGCATATAAATTAAAATTAAAATTATGGCTGTCATGTGTGGACATGCCACAATTGAATTTTCCCTAATAACTTCTAGTTCAGTTATGTATCACACCACAGAGCATCTTTATATGGTCCCGAAAAAAAAGTAAAACAAAAAAATCCAAGTGGTGGAAATATGCCTAATTTGCATAAATTCAAAATGGCCACTAATTATATGATTTTCATACTGATTTGGCCATAACTCTCGTCCTACATTACTTTTTGGGGTACTTTAAACAAAAAAAATTCTTTTCCTCTGACGTTGATTTCATCATTATTCTAGTCCTGGGTACCTTTCGAGATCCCTATGTTTCCCAACTTTGCCAAATGCCGTATAATAATTTGCATAAATGCCTTATATTAATTTGCATGAATTCAAATAAAGTAAAGTAAAGTTGAAGTTACAGCACAATTAGGACACATGTTGGGACTTAGGCCATGGAAAATGGGTTGCGGGGGTAACTATTCATCAGGTTTTGCACTTTTATTGAGTCTGATTTAAGAGGCGCAAGATACATATTGAGTAATCTTCATCCAAGAACAGAATGACAAAGTTAAATACTAATTCTTAACAACTAAAAAGGAACAAGTAGCAAGTCAATTAAATAAAAACACAATCATAGTTAAAGTCGCAATTATTTAAGTGGTTCTCGCTAAATCACTTAACAATATCACTTTCGAATATGCAACTCAAAATACAAAATACGGAATAGTAAGTGAAATGAAAGCGTAGCTTAACTTCTTATCATTATATGATTACTGTGAAGAGAGAAAACAATTGTACTTTTCCTGATAATCCAAGTTCAGTTATGAATACAGAAATATCACAAAGATTCATATTGGCGGCCTATCATCCATATTGGCTTGCATGCAATGTTAGTCTGATTGTTATCATCTACACGTACATCATTGTATCTTAGAATGAACACTTATGTGGCAGACTATAATCTTCAGCAGCCTAGGATCAATGTCTGGTGGTGGCGAGTTGGCACAACAAGTGCCACGGTTTTCAGTGCAAGCAGTTGAACAAGAGAGACCATACTTTCTGCACGTGCAGTTTCTATTCACACAAGTCTTTCTAGCGTCCTTTCGTTTTTGGACGGTTAGTCATGACGGTTCGTCATGACAGCTCGTCATAACGGTCGTCCTGTCCAATCACATTCCTTGCTGAAACGAAGGGGCGTGATCAATGGATCTTGGCCAATCAACTGGCTCCTCTGTACGGTAAACTTTGTCATTCGTAATAAAGACTTTAGAATGCAACAACAATGCAAATTGAAATCGAATGCAACAACAATGAAAATTGAAAGCCAGCCCATGCAGTTGCTCACTTTGAATAGGATTAGTGCGGGAGTTTCAAAAGGGGTACAAGGCCATAGGCCCTACATTTATTTACGACGCGTTGTTCTTAAAGAAAAAGAGCAGGAAGAAATCTCTTTCATGCAGGGACTGTCTTAGGGCGCCGATGAACTCGTACAAAAACATGATGGATTACAGGGTTCATTTGTTTATTGCGAGAATAAATTGGCAAACTTTCATCACTACATGTAGTTTTGAACCCAGTGCATGTGTTTATATATACTATGTACATGTGGATTCAAAAACTAAAATGCCACTTTTGCAATATACCCCATAATCCTTCATTTTTCTGTGCGACTTCATCTGTGCCTGCATGGAAGAGGTTTTTTTCTCAATTCTTTTCTTTCAGAATTCTAAACATTGCACGACATGTGCCTCCTGCCTAGTTTAAGTCATATTTGCTATTAATTTAATACACATTTAACAAAATGGGCGTCTGCAGGGGTGTCACTGGGGGTGGGGTGGGCAAATGTCCCCCGCCCACCCACAAACAAAATGATCAATTGAAAATATGCTAGAGAGAATACAAGGATTTTGGGGGACAATTAATTTGCTTTGCCCCACTACAAAAAAAAATCCTGGGTGGGCCAAATGAGTGGCAAATTAAGTGCTTTGCCCAAGGGCACACGCACCACAACCCCAGGGCGAAATAACAAGAATTATTTTATTTCATACACTTCTCTTTTTTTCGCCATAACTGATTGCAATGGTACCTCACCAGTTTAGTTTCAACAGAACGTAATAAAAAACATGTATTTTTAGATGATAAGCATATGTTACATAAACTCCAGGGACTCAGAGGCTCTGTCAAATTCCGACACTGCTTATGTTTTTGAGTAGTCATAATGTGAACCAAAAAAAAGTGGATCACGTCTCCCATATTAGGCAGCTTTTGTTCTGCTTCTATTACGTTGACTGGATGGCTGGCTTTAAAATAAATTGTCTTCACAAATTAATATTCATGAGTAGAAACGAGGAAGAACAAAAGACAAATGGACAATAATTGCAGCCTCTCGTTTCCAACAAGCCTCCTTCTACAGTATCAGATTTAGAGGGGGCGGTTGCAAATCCTCTCTGCCGTTCAGCAGCTGCCTAATTTGATAAACTATTAAAATGGGACCAAAAAATAACAGAGCAAACTTGTATTATGCCCTGCAAAAACCAAAAAGCCACAAAATCCTTTTTTTTCCTTCTTTTTTTAGAAAATATTGAGCATATTTTATTGCTTATGCAGAAACTTTGATTCGTACAGTCTAGCCACGAACCGTTCTTTCGATAATTCAGAATATAATTTTATTACGTCTGTGCAAAGACAAAACAGCCATAATTTTGTGTATTTTTAGATGACAGGCATGTGTTACAATAACTCCAAGGACTTTAGAGGATCCGTCAATCTCCAAATTGAAGTTTGACGTTTTTATTTTCGGGTAGCCATGTGCAGCACCAGAAATGCGCTTCAAAAGTTAGATTATGTCTTCCATATTATTTGCCGAGGCAGCAACCAACTTCCAATTGAGCAAGCAGTGATCAAACTCCTTTTTGTGCCGTAGTGTGGTTAGGGTTTGTGACTCATGATCAGAGGGTCAGGAGTTCGAATTAAGGTGCTGGCCATTATGTTGTGTGCTAGGGCAGACTTCATCCACGCTTGCCTCTCTCCAACCAGGAGTATAAATGGGTGCCGGTATTAGCTGTGGAGTAACCTGCGATGGACTAGCATCCCATCCAGGGGAAATAGAAATATTCTCTAAAACCGGAGATAAATGCCGGCGCTGCCCATGGCCCAATGGGCCACACTTGCTCCTGACAGACTTTACTATTTAATTACTACTTTTTATCATCAAAAGAGTGGTGGGTAAATGCCCCCATGCCCACCCTCGAAAAAAGATAAATTGAGAATATGCTGGAAAAAGTACAGGTATTTGTTTGTTGTTGTTGGGTTTTTTTTTGGGGGGGGGCGAAATGTGCATTCCCACCTCTAGAAAAAATCCTGGCGACGCCCATGGCATTCGACGTGGCAGTCCCTGGCAGGTAGGTGTGTGTGTGCGTTCCATAATTATTTGAATAATAATCTAAAGTCTTTATTCCCGAACAACAAAGTTTACCGTACAGAGGAGCCAGTTGATTGGCCAAGATCCATTGATCACGCCCTTTCGTTTTAGCGAGGAATGTGATTTGCCACGACGACCGTCATGACGAGCTGTCACGAACCGTCATGACTAACCGTCCAAAACGAAAGAACGCTTCTTACACCCACATCTGATGACCTCAAGTAGTGATGGTGGTGCTGGCGGTTTGTCCGTTCGTATGGGAAGATTATTATACGGCATTTGGCAAATTTGGGAAACATAGGGACCTAGAAAGGTACCCAGGACTAGCATAATGATGAAATCAATGTAAAAGGACAAATTGTTGTTTAAAGTACCCCAAAAAGCAATGTAGGACGAGAGTTATGGCAAAATCAATATGAAAACTAGAGGTTCGCAATGGTTGAGTTACAAACGCAGAGTGGTCGGGCTGGCATATTTTCTTGTGTTTACAGTAACTTAATCATAATTGAACTGCACATTACCCCTCCCTTTACCCTGCACCCATTACCCTGTGTTTTTCACAAAGAAAATCACACAACCTGCAGTTGAACTTGTTGCTACCTGGGCAAGACTTGTAGGCCTATCAGGAAGCGCACATCTGGTGCTGCATGGATGGCTACTCAAGCATACAACCAGTTGGGACTATTGGTTGAGTTAACGAAGCCTCTAACGTGGTTGGAGTTTATACAGCAGAATTATGCTCATCTTAAAATAAAATGGCTGGTTTGTTTTTTTGTTTTTTTGTCTTTTGCATGGGCATAATAAAATTCTGCACTAAAGTTACGACATTGGTAGAATTGACAGAGCGTCTCACGTCGTTAAAGATTATGAAACATAATTATGCTAATTTTAAGGTAAAATTGCTTTTATTTTGTTTTTTTTTCTTGGTCTTTTGCCTGGGTATAATAAAATTCTGCGCTGAATTTACGACAACGGTAGACTTGACGGAGCCTCTAACGTCGTTGGATTTTATGCAACATATGCTAATTTCATCATAAAATGGCTTTTATGGGTTTTTTTCTTTTGCATGGGCATAATAAAGTTCTGCACTGAGTTTACGACAGAAAAGTTTGTGGCTACACGCTGTAGAAATCAACTGGCTCCTCTGTACGGTAAACTTTGTCATTCGTAATAAAGACTTTAGAATGCAACAACAATGCAAATTGAAATCGAATGCAACAACAATGAAAATTGAAAGCCAGCCCATGCAGTTGCTCACTTTGAAAGGATTTGTGCGGGAGTTTCAAAAGGGGTACAAGGCCATAGGCCCTACATTTATTTACCACGCGTTGTTCTTAAAGAAAAAGAGCAGGAAGAAATCTCTTTCATGCAGGGACTGTCTTAGGGCGCCGATGAACTCGTACAAAAACATGATGGATTACAGGGTTCATTTGTTTATTGCGAGAATAAATTGGCAAACTTTCATCACTACATGTAGTTTTGAACCCAGTGCATGTGTTTATATATACTATGTACATGTGGATTCAAACACTAAAATGCCACTTTTGCAATATACCCCATAATCCTTCATTTTTCTGTGCGACTTCATCTGTGCCTGCATGGAAGAGGTTTTTTCTCAATTCTTTTCTTTCAGAATTCTAAACATTGCACGACATGTGCCTCCTGCCTAGTTTAAGTCATATTTGCTATTAATTTAATACACATTTAACAAAATGGGCGTCTGCAGGGGTGTCACTGGGGGTGGGGTGGGCAAATGTCCCCCGCCCACCCAAAAACAAAATGATCCATTGAAAATATGCTAGAGAGAATACAAGGATTTTGGGGGACAATTAATTTGCTTTGCCCCACTACAAAAAAAAATCCTGGGTGGGCCAAATGAGTGGCAAATTAAGTGCTTTGCCCAAGGGCACACGCACCACAACCCCAGGGCGAAATAACAAGAATTATTTTATTTCATACACTTCTCTTTTTTTTCGCCATAACTGATTGCAATGGTACCTCACCAGTTTAGTTTCAGCAGAACGTAATAAAAAACATGTATTTTTAGATGATAAGCATATGTTACATAAACTCCAGGGACTCAGAGGCTCTGTCAAATTCCAAATTGAAGTCTACCGACACTGCTTATGTTTTTGAGTAGTCATAATGTGAACCAAAAAAAGTGGATCACGTCTCCCATATTAGGCAGCTTTTTTTCTGCTTCTATTACGTTGACTGGATGGCTGGCTTTAAAATAAATTGTCTTCACAAATTAATATTCATGAGTAGAAACGAGGAAGAACAAAAGACAAATGGACAATAATTGCAGCCTCTCGTTTCCAACAAGCCTCCTTCTACAGTATCAGATTTAGAGGGGGCGGTTGCAAATCCTCTCTGCCGTTCAGCAGCTGCCTAATTTGATAAACTATTAAAATGGGACCAAAAAATAACAGAGCAAACTTTTATTATGCCCTGCAAAAACCAAAAAGCCACAAAATCCTTTTTTTTTCTTCTTTTTTTTAGAAAATATTGAGCATATTTTATTGCTTATGCAGAAAATTATGATTCGTACTGTCTAGCCACGAACCGTTCTTTCGATAATTCAGAATATAATTTTATTACGTCTGTGCAAAGACAAAACAGCCATAATTTTGTGTATTTTTAGATGACAGGCATGTGTTACATTAACTCCAAGGACTTTAGAGGATCCGTCAATCTCCAAATTGAAGTTTGACGTTTTTATTTTCGGGTAGCCATGTGCAGCACCAGAAATGCGCTTCAAAAGTTAGATTATGTCTTCCATATTATTTGCCGAGGCAGCAACCAACTTCCAATTGAGCAAGCAGTGATCAAACTCCTTTTTGTGCCGTAGTGTGGTTAGGGTTTGTGACTCATGATCAGAGGGTCAGGAGTTCGAATTCAGGTGCTGGCCATTATGTTGTGTGCTAGGGCAGACTTCATCCACGCTTGCCTCTCTCCAACCAGGAGTATAAATGGGTGCCGGTATTAGCTGTGGAGTAACCTGCGATGGACTAGCATCCCATCCAGGGGAAATAGAAATATTCTCTAAAACCGAAGATAAATGCCGGCGCTGCCCATGGCCCAATGGGCCACACTTGCTCCTGACAGACTTTACTATTTAATTACTACTTTTTATCATCAAAAGAGTGGTGGGTAAATGCCCCCATGCCCACCCTCGAAAAAAGATAAATTGAGAATATGCTGGAAAAAGTACAGGTATTTGTTTGTTGTTTTTTTTTTTTTCGGGGGGGGGGGGGCGAAATGTGCATTACCCACCTCTAGAAAAAATCCTGGCGACGCCCATGGCATTCGACGTGGCAGTCCCTGGCAGGTAGGTGTGTGTGTGCGTTCCATAATTATTTGAATAATAATCTAAAGTCTTTATTCCCGAACAACAAAGTTTACCGTACAGAGGAGCCAGTTGATTGGCCAAGATCCATTGATCACGCCCTTTCGTTTTAGCGAGGAATGTGATTTGCCACGACGACCGTCATGACGAGCTGTCACGAACCGTCATGACTAACCGTCCAAAACGAAAGAACGCTTCTTACACCCACATCTGATGACCTCAAGTAGTGATGGTGGTGCTGGCGGTTTGTCCGTTCGTATGGGAAGATTATTATACGGCATTTGGCAAATTTGGGAAACATAGGGACCTAGAAAGGTACCCAGGACTAGCATAATGATGAAATCAATGTAAAAGGACAAATTGTTGTTTAAAGTACCCCAAAAAGCAATGTAGGACGAGAGTTATGGCAAAATCAATATGAAAACTAGAGGTTCGCAATGGTTGAGTTACAAACGCAGAGTGGTCGGGCTGGCATATTTTCTTGTGTTTACAGTGACTTAATCATAATTGAACTGCACATTACCCCTCCCTTTACCCTGCACCCATTACCCTGTGTTTTTCACAAAGAAAATCACACAACCTGCAGTTGAACTTGTTGCTACCTGGGCAAGACTTGTAGGCCTATCAGGAAGCGCATATCTGGTGCTGCATGGATGGCTACTCAAGCATACAACTAGTTGGGACTATTGGTTGAGTTAACGAAGCCTCTAACGTGGTTGGAGTTTATACAGCAGAATTATGCTAATCTTAAAATAAAATGGCTGGTTTGTTTTTTTGTTTTTTTGTCTTTTGCATGGGCATAATAAAATTCTGCACTAAAGTTACGACATTGGTAGAATTGACAGAGCGTCTCACGTCGTTAAAGATTATGAAACATAATTATGCTAATTTTAAGGTAAAATTGCTTTTATTTTGTTTTTTTTCTTGGTCTTTTGCATGGGTATAATACAATTCTGCGCTCAATTTACGACAACGGTAGACTTGACGGAGCCTCTAACGTCGTTGGATTTTATGCAACATATGCTAATTTCATCATAAAATGGCTTTTATGGGTTTTTTTCTTTTGCATGGGCATAATAAAGTTCTGCACTGAGTTTACGACAGAAAAGTTTGTGGCTACACGCTGTAGAAATCAACTGGCTCCTCTGTACGGTAAACTTTGTCATTCGTAATAAAGACTTTAGAATGCAACAACAATGCAAATTGAAATCGAATGCAACAACAATGAAAATTGAAAGCCAGCCCATGCAGTTGCTCACTTTGAATAGGATTAGTGCGGGAGTTTCAAAAGGGGTACAAGGCCATAGGCCCTACATTTATTTACCACGCGTTGTTCTTAAAGAAAAAGAGCAGGAAGAAATCTCTTTCATGCAGGGACTGTCTTAGGGCGCCGATGAACTCGTACAAAAACATGATGGATTACAGGGTTCATTTGTTTATTGCGAGAATAAATTGGCAAACTTTCATCACTACATGTAGTTTTGAACCCAGTGCATGTGTTTATATATACTATGTACATGTGGATTCAAACACTAAAATGCCACTTTTGCAATATACCCCATAATCCTTCATTTTTCTGTGCGACTTCATCTGTGCCTGCATGGAAGAGGTTTTTTTCTCAATTCTTTTCTTTCAGAATTCTAAACATTGCACGACATGTGCCTCCTGCCTAGTTTAAGTCATATTTGCTATTAATTTAATACACATTTAACAAAATGGGCGTCTGCAGGGGTGTCACTGGGGGTGGGGTGGGCAAATGTCCCCCGCCCACCCAAAAACAAAATGATCAATTGAAAATATGCTAGAGAGAATACAAGGATTTTGGGGGACAATTAATTTGCTTTGCCCCACTACAAAAAAAAAATCCTGGGTGGGCCAAATGAGTGGCAAATTAAGTGCTTTGCCCAAGGGCACACGCACCACAACCCCAGGGCGAAATAACAAGAATTATTTTATTTCATACACTTCTCTTTTTTTCGCCATAACTGATTGCAATGGTACCTCACCAGTTTAGTTTCAACAGAACGTAATAAAAAAACATGTATTTTTAGATGATAAGCATATGTTACATAAACTCCAGGGACTCAGAGGCTCTGTCAAATTCCAAATTGAAGTCTACCGACACTGCTTATGTTTTTGAGTAGTCATAATGTGAACCAAAAAAAAGTGGATCACGTCTCCCATATTAGGCAGCTTTTGTTCTGCTTCTATTACGTTGACTGGATGGCTGGCTTTAAAATAAATTGTCTTCACAAATTAATATTCATGAGTAGAAACGAGGAAGAACAAAAGACAAATGGACAATAATTGCAGCCTCTCGTTTCCAACAAGCCTCCTTCTACAGTATCAGATTTAGATGGGGCGGTTGCAAATCCTCTCTGCCGTTCAGCAGCTGCCTAATTTGATAAACTATTAAAATGGGACCAAAAAATAACAGAGCAAACTTGTATTATGCCCTGCAAAAACCTAAAAGCCACAAAATCCTTTTTTTTCCTTCTTTTTTTAGAAAATATTGAGCATATTTTATTGCTTATGCAGAAAATTTGATTCGTACAGTCTAGCCACGAACCGTTCTTTCGATAATTCAGAATATAATTTTATTACGTCTGTGCAAAGACAAAACAGCCATAATTTTGTGTATTTTTAGATGACAGGCATGTGTTACAATAACTCCAAGGACTTTAGAGGATCCGTCAATCTCCAAATTGAAGTTTGACGTTTTTATTTTCGGGTAGCCATGTGCAGCACCAGAAATGCGCTTCAAAAGTTAAATTATGTCTTCCATATTATTTGCCGAGGCAGCAACCAACTTCCAATTGAGCAAGCAGTGATCAAACTCCTTTTTGTGCCGTAGTGTGGTTAGGGTTTGTGACTCATGATCAGAGGGTCAGGAGTTCGAATTAAGGTGCTGGCCATTATGTTGTGTGCTAGGGCAGACTTCATCCACGCTTGCCTCTCTCCAACCAGGAGTATAAATGGGTGCCGGTATTAGCTGTGGAGTAACCTGCGATGGACTAGCATCCCATCCAGGGGAAATAGAAATATTCTCTAAAACCGGAGATAAATGCCGGCGCTGCCCATGGCCCAATGGGCCACACTTGCTCCTGACAGACTTTACTATTTAATTACTACTTTTTATCATCAAAAGAGTGGTGGGTAAATGCCCCCATGCCCACCCTCGAAAAAAGATAAATTGAGAATATGCTGGAAAAAGTACAGGTATTTGTTTGTTGTTGTTTTTTTTTTCGGGGGGGGGGGCGAAATGTGCATTTCCCACCTCTAGAAAAAATCCTGGCGACGCCCATGGCATTCGACGTGGCAGTCCCTGGCAGGTAGGTGTGTGTGTGCGTTCCATAATTATTTGAATAATAATCTAAAGTCTTTCCGAACAACAAAGTTTACCGTACAGAGGAGCCAGTTGATTGGCCAAGATCCATTGATCACGCCCTTTCGTTTTAGCGAGGAATGTGATTTGCCACGACGACCGTCATGACGAGCTGTCACGAACCGTCATGACTAACCGTCCAAAACGAAAGAACGCTTCTTACACCCACATCTGATGACCTCAAGTAGTGATGGTGGTGCTGGCGGTTTGTCCGTTCGTATGGGAAGATTATTATACGGCATTTGGCAAATTTGGGAAACATAGGGACCTAGAAAGGTACCCAGGACTAGCATAATGATGAAATCAATGTAAAAGGACAAATTGTTGTTTAAAGTACCCCAAAAAGCAATGTAGGACGAGAGTTATGGCAAAATCAATATGAAAACTAGAGGTTCGCAATGGTTGAGTTACAAACGCAGAGTGGTCGGGCTGGCATATTTTCTTGTGTTTACAGTGACTTAATCATAATTGAACTGCACATTACCCCTCCCTTTACCCTGCACCCATTACCCTGTGTTTTTCACAAAGAAAATCACACAACCTGCAGTTGAACTTGTTGCTACCTGGGCAAGACTTGTAGGCCTATCAGGAAGCGCACATCTGGTGCTCAATGGATGGCTACTCAAGCATACAACCAGTTGGGACTATTGGTTGAGTTAACGAAGCCTCTAACGTGGTTGGAGTTTATACAGCAGAATTATGCTAATCTTAAAATAAAATGGCTGGTTTGTTTTTTTGTTTTTTTGTCTTTTGCATGGGCATAATACAATTCTGCACTAAAGTTACGACATTGGTAGAATTGACAGAGCGTCTCACGTCGTTAAAGATTATGAAACATAATTATGCTAATTTTAAGGTAAAATTGCTTTTATTTTGTTTTTTTTCTTGGTCTTTTGCATGGGTATAATAAAATTCTGCGCTGAATTTACGACAACGGTAGACTTGACGGAGCCTCTAACGTCGTTGGATTTTATGCAACATATGCTAATTTCATCATAAAATGGCTTTTATGGGTTTTTTTCTTTTGCATGGGCATAATAAAGTTCTGCACTGAGTTTACGACAGAAAAGTTTGTGGCTACACGCTGTAGAAATCAACTGGCTCCTCTGTACGGTAAACTTTGTCATTCGTAATAAAGACTTTAGAATGCAACAACAATGCAAATTGAAATCGAATGCAACAACAATGAAAATTGAAAGCCAGCCCATGCAGTTGCTCACTTTGAATAGGATTAGTGCGGGAGTTTCAAAAGGGGTACAAGGCCATAGGCCCTACATTTATTTACCACGCGTTGTTCTTAAAGAAAAAGAGCAGGAAGAAATCTCTTTCATGCAGGGACTGTCTTAGGGCGCCGATGAACTCGTACAAAAACATGATGGATTACAGGGTTCATTTGTTTATTGCGAGAATAAATTGGCAAACTTTCATCACTACATGTAGTTTTGAACCCAGTGCATGTGTTTATATATACTATGTACATGTGGATTCAAACACTAAAATGCCACTTTTGCAATATACCCCATAATCCTTCATTTTTCTGTGCGACTTCATCTGTGCCTGCATGGAAGAGGTTTTTTTCTCAATTCTTTTCTTTCAGAATTCTAAACATTGCACGACATGTGCCTCCTGCCTAGTTTAAGTCATATTTGCTATTAATTTAATACACATTTAACAAAATGGGCGTCTGCAGGGGTGTCACTGGGGGTGGGGTGGGCAAATGTCCCCCGCCCACCCACAAACAAAATGATCAATTGAAAATATGCTAGAGAGAATACAAGGATTTTGGGGGACAATTAATTTGCTTTGCCCCACTACAAAAAAAAATCCTGGGTGGGCCAAATGAGTGGCAAATTAAGTGCTTTGCCCAAGGGCACACGCACCACAACCCCAGGGCGAAATAACAAGAATTATTTTATTTCATACACTTCTCTTTTTTTCGCCATAACTGATTGCAATGGTACCTCACCAGTTTAGTTTCAACAGAACGTAATAAAAAACATGTATTTTTAGATGATAAGCATATGTTACATAAACTCCAGGGACTCAGAGGCTCTGTCAAATTCCAAATTGAAGTCTACCGACACTGCTTATGTTTTTGAGTAGTCTTAATGTGAACCAAAAAAAAGTGGATCACGTCTCCCATATTAGGCAGCTTTTGTTCTGCTTCTATTACGTTGACTGGATGGCTGGCTTTAAAATAAATTGTCTTCACAAATTAATATTCATGAGTAGAAACGAGGAAGAACAAAAGACAAATGGACAATAATTGCAGCCTCTCGTTTCCAACAAGCCTCCTTCTACAGTATCAGATTTAGAGGGGGCGGTTGCAAATCCTCTCTGCCGTTCAGCAGCTGCCTAATTTGATAAACTATTAAAATGGGACCAAAAAATAACAGAGCAAACTTGTATTATGCCCTGCAAAAACCAAAAAGCCACAAAATCCTTTTTTTTCCTTCTTTTTTTAGAAAATATTGAGCATATTTTATTGCTTATGCAGAAACTTTGATTCGTACAGTCTAGCCACGAACCGTTCTTTCGATAATTCAGAATATAATTTTATTACGTCTGTGCAAAGACAAAACAGCCATAATTTTGTGTATTTTTAGATGACAGGCATGTGTTACAATAACTCCAAGGACTTTAGAGGATCCGTCAATCTCCAAATTGAAGTTTGACGTTTTTATTTTCGGGTAGCCATGTGCAGCACCAGAAATGCGCTTCAAAAGTTAGATTATGTCTTCCATATTATTTGCCGAGGCAGCAACCAACTTCCAATTGAGCAAGCAGTGATCAAACTCCTTTTTGTGCCGTAGTGTGGTTAGGGTTTGTGACTCATGATCAGAGGGTCAGGAGTTCGAATTAAGGTGCTGGCCATTATGTTGTGTGCTAGGGCAGACTTCATCCACGCTTGCCTCTCTCCAACCAGGAGTATAAATGGGTGCCGGTATTAGCTGTGGAGTAACCTGCGATGGACTAGCATCCCATCCAGGGGAAATAGAAATATTCTCTAAAACCGGAGATAAATGCCGGCGCTGCCCATGGCCCAATGGGCCACACTTGCTCCTGACAGACTTTACTATTTAATTACTACTTTTTATCATCAAAAGAGTGGTGGGTAAATGCCCCCATGCCCACCCTCGAAAAAAGATAAATTGAGAATATGCTGGAAAAAGTACAGGTATTTGTTTGTTGTTTTTTTTTTTTCGGGGGGGGGGGCGAAATGTGCATTTCCCACCTCTAGAAAAAATCCTGGCGACGCCCATGGCATTCGACGTGGCAGTCCCTGGCAGGTAGGTGTGTGTGTGCGTTCCATAATTATTTGAATAATAATCTAAAGTCTTTCCGAACAACAAAGTTTACCGTACAGAGGAGCCAGTTGATTGGCCAAGATCCATTGATCACGCCCTTTCGTTTTAGCGAGGAATGTGATTTGCCACGACGACCGTCATGACGAGCTGTCACGAACCGTCATGACTAACCGTCCAAAACGAAAGAACGCTTCTTACACCCACATCTGATGACCTCAAGTAGTGATGGTGGTGCTGGCGGTTTGTCCGTTCGTATGGGAAGATTATTATACGGCATTTGGCAAATTTGGGAAACATAGGGACCTAGAAAGGTACCCAGGACTAGCATAATGATGAAATCAATGTAAAAGGACAAATTGTTGTTTAAAGTACCCCAAAAAGCAATGTAGGACGAGAGTTATGGCAAAATCAATATGAAAACTAGAGGTTCGCAATGGTTGAGTTACAAACGCAGAGTGGTCGGGCTGGCATATTTTCTTGTGTTTACAGTGACTTAATCATAATTGAACTGCACATTACCCCTCCCTTTACCCTGCACCCATTACTCTGTGTTTTTCACAAAGAAAATCACACAACCTGCAGTTGAACTTGTTGCTACCTGGGCAAGACTTGTAGGCCTATCAGGAAGCGCACATCTGGTGCTGCATGGATGGCTACTCAAGCATACAACCAGTTGGGACTATTGGTTGAGTTAACGAAGCCTCTAACGTGGTTGGAGTTTATACAACAGAATTATGCTAATCTTAAAATAAAATGGCTGGTTTGTTTTTTTGTTTTTTTGTCTTTTGCATGGGCATAATAAAATTCTGCACTAAAGTTACGACATTGGTAGAATTGACAGAGCGTCTCACGTCGTTAAAGATTATGAAACATAATTATGCTAACTGAGTTTACGACAGAAAAGTTTGTGGCTACACGCTGTAGAAATATTAATTTTCAGCATTCAGATATGAGAGGAAAACTGGCGAGGTGCGATTTCAATCGGTTATGGCGAAAAATATCAGAAAATGGACGAGAATATTAGAATTGAATTCATGGTCAGAATCGGAATCGGTAGACTTGAGGGAGCCTCTATGACGTGTTTGGAGCTTAATATATGCAACATTTGATTATCTCAATATCAAAAATAAAATGGCTTATGTCTTTTGCACGCATGGGCTTCCTAAATTTCTGCACTGAGATAACGAAAAAAAAAGTTTGTGGCTACACTGTCGAACTATTAAATTTCTGCATAAAGGTACGAATTAAAGAATCAGTGTTGATATGCGAGTTACGCCGAAAGAAATCAGAAAAAAGAATATTAGTTTTGAATGCTTTGTGTGATTTTGTACAAATTTCTGGATCCTCCCCTGGGTTTATTCTTATAAGAGCTGTGATTTTGCAGTCCCTGGTGAACAAATATGATGAAATTATGTGGTAGCAGTACTATTATTGTAAGCAGCCGCTTTCTTATTTGTTCCAACAAATATAGTAAAACGTAGTAAAATGTAGTAAAATACTTCCTCTTCCTAGTTATATTCAGTTTTTATTGCACTTCCGGTAACACCGGAAGTAAAGGTCAAGCGGTTTCGTGTCCGGGAACAAGAAATGTTACTCAAGGCATAGTCTACAACCTCAAGAAAAAACGAACACGATACTCTACTGAGTTCAAAAGTATAGCTCTAACTATTTTGTCAAAATTTGCCCTTCCATCACTTTGCCCTTACATTACGTCATGATGACGTAACCAAATTTATAACATCTTCGTAACATGGTACAAATTCACACTAGGTTTTATGATCATCCCGTAAACCGTTCGGAAGAAATTTTGCTTTGTTTGAATTTCAGGCTTAAGTCTTCATTTTGAATTCACGTAACTTTGACCTTCCGGTAGACCCGGAAGTAAAGGTCAAGCGAGTTCACGTACACGACAAAAATGTTTATCAACTAATGCTCTATCTGATTGCAAAGTTGAAACGTAATTGATCACTTTGTTTAAGAGTTAAAGGTGAAAGTATTTGGCCCATTTTTTCTCTAAAATCGCTTGTAATTTGACACCCAATGACGTCATCATGAAGTCAGAAAATATGCACCACTTGGGACGAGGGTCGATATATGTTGAAAGTTACAAGTTCATACCATATACTGTTTATGAGAAAATCCGCGGAAACTTATTGTCCGGAAAAAAGAAAGAAAGAAAGAAAGAACTAGAGATTCGCGTGTGTTGAGTTACAAACGCAGAGTGGTCCGGCTGGCATATTTTCTTGTGTTTACAGTGACTTATTCATAATTGAACTGCACAATACTCCTCCAATTACCCTGCATATCCATTACCCTGTGTTTTTCACATAGAAAATCACACAACCTGCAGTTGAACTTGTTGCTACCTCGACAAGACTTGTAGGCCTATCAGGAAGCGCACATCTGGTGCTGCATGGATGGCTACTCAAGCATACAACCAGTTGGGACTATTGGTAGACTTGCCGGAGCCTCTTACGTCGTTGGAGTTTATGCAACATATGCTAATCACATAAAATGGCTTTTTAGTTGTTTTTTTCTTTTGCATGGGCATAATAAAATTCTGCACTGACTTTACGACAGGAAAGGTTGTTGCTACATGCTGTGGAAATATTAATTTTCAGCATTCAGATATGAGAGGTAAACTGGTGAGGCGTGATTTCAATCGGTTATGGAAAGAAATCTTGTTTTCCTTTTATTTGAGGCTAATTTCTATATTTTGAATTCACCTAACTTTGACCTTCTGGCAGCCCCGGAAGGAAAGGTCAAACGACTTTGACTTCCGGATGATGACGCCATCACACTGTTTTTGTGTCTGGCATTCTTCACCAAACACTTTTATAATATATGTGTCTGCAGTAAAATGCTTCCGCTTTTGAGCTATATTCAGGTAACACCGGAAGTAAAGGTCAAGCGGTTTTGTGTCTGGGGACAAGAAATGTTCCTCACGGCATAGTCTACAACCTCATGAAAAAACGAACACGATACTCTATTTAGTTCAAAAGATATGCGCAAACTTTTTTGTCAAAATTTGCCCTTAAATCGCTTGTAATTTGATACCTGATGACGTCATGATGGCGTAATAAAAACTATAACATCTTCGTAACAAGGTACAAGTTCACACAAGGTTTTGTGATCATACCGTGAACCGTTCGGAAGAAATGTTGCTTTGTTTTGATTTCAGGCTCACGTCTTCATTTTGAATTCATTTAACTTTGACCTTCCGGTAGACCCGGAAGTAAAGGTCAAGCGAGTTTACGTACACGGCAAAAAATAGTTAGCGATTAATGGTCTATCTGATTACAGAATACAAACATCAATGATTTAGTTCAAGAGTTATAAGTGAAAGTATTTGGTCACTTGTTCAGTTAAAATCACTTGTAATTTGACACCTGATGAAATAATCATGACGTCAGAGTAATATGCACCACTTCGGATGAGGGTCGATATATATTGAAAGTTACAAGTTCATACCATATACCGTTTAAGAGAAAACCCGCCGAGAAGTATTGTCCGGAAAAAGAAAGAAAGAAAGAAAGAAAGATTAATCGCAACAAATCCAAAGAGTGGTCGGGTTGTGCCCGACCACTCAAAGAAGATTAATCGTAACAACTCCAATCAGTGGTCGGGTTGTGCCCGACCACTCAATCATGGTTTAAGTGGCCATTTTGAATTTATGCAAATTAGGCATATTTCCACCACTTGGATTTTTGGACCTTTTAGGGGCCTTATAGAAATGCACTGTGGTGTGATATTTAGTAAATAACTGAACTTGGATTATCAGGAAAATTCAATTGTGACATGTCCACACATGACAGCCATAATTTTAACTTTAATTTATGCAAATTAATATATTGCATTTATGAAAATTATTGTACGGCATATGGCAAATTTGGGAAACATGGGGATCTTGAAAGTTACGTAGGACTAGAATAATTATGAAATCAATGTAAACGGACTACAATTGTCGTTTTAAGTACCTGAAAAAGCTAACGAATATAAGAAATATGACCAAATCAATGTGAAAGTCCAAAAAAATTCGGCCATTTTGGATTAATGCAAATTAGGCATATTTCCACCACTTGGATTTTTTTGGACTTTTAGTATGTCATTTTAGGGACCTTATAGAAATGCACCGTGGTGAAAAAAATTCTGTTGCAATTTGTTTGAGGTTCACTCAAAAAATGCAGTATTTTGCCTGGACTATATTGCCCTATCAGATCATGCCCATTCAGAGTTTTTCCTAAGTCCGATGCCTCATAGGTCCGACGCCTCATAGCTCCGACGCTTCGTAAGTCCGACAAATTAAACGCCTCGTTTTTCCGTTGTCGGACTTATGAGGCGTCGGACTTATGAGGCGTCGGACCTATGAGGCGGAATAAATAAATGTTATGCCTCATAACTCAGACGCCTCATAAGTCCGAAATTTCGGACTTATGAGGCGTCGGACCTATGAGGCGTCGGACTTATGATACGGCCCCTGCAAATACAGGGCGTCGCCTACCAATGTTAATTTTTATGGAGGGTGTTGACAGAAAATTGTCGACAGGCCGTCTGTACTGGAAGCTAGCCCGGGGTGGACACCATCCAACTTTTGGGGCATGTCGATCAGTGCCTCCAAAAGTTGGATGGCGTCTACCCCCGGGCCGCACTATTCAAAGCGAACGATCTTCAAACAATTATGATAGGTTGCGCCACTCGTCAAAGCATATATTGGACAGGACGACAATTTTGCCAAAATGTATTTCACCCCAACCCTTTTCTAGTGGTACTCGTGTGTACTCAAACCAAAGTATAGTTACCGACAGGACGACAATTTTTCAGACAAAACCAATTGATGGGGGTTCTCACACCCCTTCACACACGCTCAAATTTGTATCCTTGTGGAGAAATTTCCTTGTTCTCGTGTAGTAAAGATTTTGAGTTTGAAAGTGAAGTTCCAAAATGCTCTTATTTTAACCAGAATTAATTTCCTTAGCTGAAATTCGGACTTAATATCCCTTTTCTAAAACTCTTCCATTTGCGACAAATCAACCCACCTTGGAAATTCCTAGTTTTGGGGTAAAATCCATATATCTACTTCGTGAAAACCTTGTGGAGACCTATTCATCTATAGAAATTGCCCTGTGGAAACCTATACAATCTTTTGTTCCCTATTGTGGAAATGTCTCCACAAGGATGCAAATTTGCGCTCACTAGTGGCACTCGTGTATTATATACACAACCTAATAAACTAAAGTATATTTGCCGTCAGGACGACAGTTTTGCCGACAAACCGTTTGATTGGGTGGATGGACCCAACACCCCTTCTCTAGCGACATCCGTGTGTACAATTAAACCAAAGATGGGTGATGGGACTTTTCACTTCCCATGGTCACTTCCACGGTGTATCAATACAAACGTCTTTCCAACATGACTGCTCCATTTTTTTTTTCGTTAAAAAAGAACAGAAGAGACTTGAAATGAAGGGACACGCCTGTGTGATTCTCTTGATGTGCCTCAGCTGTGTATGCGCGACGGCACTTCAAGGTATGTACATGTTCATGTGATTGTAAGATAGACCCTATGTAAGACTTAAAGTGGGACAGATAGGGAAGTATTTGAGGGAATTGTGCCTTTGATGATACAAGCATGGCATTTGGCACACAGTCTTTTTGACCCCGTCTTTATCCTCTAACTGCGCTTTGTCTAGACGATTGGGAATTAAACTATTCGCAAACACGTGCATTTCCTCGTATAACGGCAGAAATGAGGAATAATACCAGTCTTGGTTAAGATGTAAAGACTGGTAGAGGTAGCAAAAATTGTATTGTGTTGTAGCTTGTTTTAAGCATGCCATTACACAAAAACAGACGAATTATTTATACTTCTAAGCATCAAACACAGTAAATGAGTATTAATGGCTTACGAGTATAGAACAGCCATACCATAAATATTCAAAGGACGGAGACATATTAAGTATTATATTAAATAACATTAAAGGTACAATTCAAGTTTGCGTTACAAAATATATGACGAACATCTTAGAGAAAACATAACATGAAATTATCTTTAAGTTGTAACATAACTTGCATCTGTAAGTTGTAATTTTCATTTACAACTTTTTACCAATCCCGCAGAAAGGGTCAACCTATTGCTGGTCAACACCGCAGAATTAGCTGTTTGGCTCTCCAAATTCCGCAATATTAAAGCATTACGGCTTTCACAGTACAATGATCAGCACGTAGCGAACCTTGCGTGAGTGCACACGAATCACAGCTTTAAAAACTAGGTGGTTGTGAGGGTTTGAAAGGGGAGGGGTTTTGAAAAGTTACGAATACAAAGCATTGTGAATCCCAGCCTGCGTCAGGTCACCAAGTTTTACGGGAAATGCACGTAGCACGTTCTTTCTTGTGACGGTTCAAGCAATAACGGTAATAAACCGTAAACAATGCGGGAAAAGGATAGTGTTTTTACGGGTTTTGTTTACAGTGCACACTAATGTGTCACATGGTCACACGGACCTACCTTGATTTGTCATGGCCACATTGCCAAACATGTGCAAATATTTGAAAATAGAGTAAACTTTTAAAATATGCAATTCTTTGCCATGCGGAGTTAGTGTGTGTTCTCGGTTAATTAAAGCACACCCTTAAATGTATCCTTAAGCAGTGTAAAGACGATGGACAACATTAAAAAAAGTTACAAAACAAAACAATCCTCCTTCCTTCCTGAAAGTCTGTGAAATGTTCACGAAAAATAGCACATACATTTGTATAATTTCAGGCAGTTGTAGTTGGAAGTAGTCTCTGCTATTTCAGACATTGACATTTGCTTGTAGTAATTTAAATCTTCGGAATAGTTTGGTACAGTCCAACTCTGAAACGCCATGTCTGGAAAAGGTACGTGTTAACCCATGCATCCCTGTACCGCGTCAGTCTGCAGAAAACAACTGCTACTCTTTGTAAGGTACTGCCCAAAACCACGGAAAGTTCTTTTTATTATCATTTTCAGCAGGGAATCTTCTTAAATGTAGTATAATGTAATACAAGCGTTAAAGTTAATTCTGTCTCTCCCTGTCGGAGTGCAGTAAACAGGGGAGATGAACCAGAAGCCGTGCCAGCTCAGAGGGGTACTGAAGAGCTTACCCGCGACTACCCACCGCCCAAAGAAGTGGACTTGCAGACGCTTCAAGAACGTGACGCCGATGACGAAAGTCTGGTCAAGTACAAGGAAGCTCTACTGGGTAGCACTGCAGATGTTTTAGGTACTGTGCAAATACATTCAAACAAAAAAAAGAAGAACAAGACAAAGTCTATATCTGTCTAAGAACAGAATATATAGGACCTTTCAGCGTTATGATTTTGTTACTGGTTTATGCTTTTCTGTGGAAGTGTATATGCGTGTAAATGATCGAAATATAAAAAGAAAGTCATGTTTTGGATGACATTATAACGAGTCACAACTTTCTAACACAATTGGGCTGATAGTTGTGACTATCAATTTTGAGTTGAGCATGTTGTGTTCGTGAGATATGATTATAATCTTCAAAATTTCAAAGATCTGAATAAAAATCACATTATGACGTCATAATAATCTCATTTAAATTTTCGTCTATAACACATCCCTGTCCATGTACCTTCAAGGTTTCAACCCAATCGAACTTGTAGTTCTCTAGATATAAAACTTAAAATCTTCTTTAAGATGACGTCACCTGTTTGGTTTATGTTAATTCGAAAGCGCCCGCCTATGTGCGGCTGTGCGCTATATCTCTGTTGTTGCTGGCACAAAATGGATAAGCCAGTTAAATACGTATATATGTACTTTAGATGACCTTTTTAATTTCTTAAATTTCAGATGAAGGCGGACAAAATGTACTATTGAAGGCCTTGGTATTTGCTCCAGTAGACCACGAGGAAACTGTTCTGGATCTGACAGGTAAACGCAAAAACAGGGCAGTTCCACAGTTATATTAAGAGGGGGTCTTTCGTAAACTCTGTGCTGTCATTCAAAGCATTTAGGGTAGATTTTTCGGGGACGTCTCTATAGTCCGAAGTCCCATTGGTCCGAAGTCCCATTGGTCCGAAGTCCCATTGGTCCGAAGTCCCATTGGTCCGAAGTCCCATTGGTCTATACGTTCCATTGGTATAAACGTCCCATTGGTCCGACGTCCCATTGGTCCGACGTCCCATTGGCCCGAAGTCCCATTGGTCCGAAGTCCCATTGGTCCGAAGTCCCATTGATCCGAAGTCCCATTGGTCCGGAGTCCCATTGATCCGAAGTCCTATTGGTCCGACGCCCCATAGGATTAGGGTTAGGGTTAGGGTCAGTCAACCTGAACAAGTGGAACTACACAGTATTGTGACGAAACAGGGGTACATGTATATGAAGACTTGTGTAGGAGTCTAAGTCCTAGGAATTATTTATGCGCGTGATCTGGGACATTTGGTGCGTGCTTATAATGCCAAAGTGCGCGTGGACCAATCAGCAATAAATTGTTCTGCGTGATCAGGAGATTAATAATTCATGGTGAACAGTGACCAATCAGCAACGCGTATTGTGAAGGCTGTGCGCGAATTAGCATGCTTTAGCGTGGGGTCCTGAGATCATCTCGTGAGTTCGCAAGATGACGTCAATGTAGTAGGAACGCGTTCTGGTGCTGTTGCCAAGTTGCAAGAAGCCAAGCTTCGGGGTTCAGGGACCAGTCAAGTCGCGGTGCCGTTTCTGGGGTCTTCGTTGCTGTTGCGTACTCCCCGGTCGGGAGTAGGAGCTCATCTCTGACGGTGGACGCTCTGGTGCGGCCGGGTTCGGGAGCTGTAGCTCCGGGTTAGGTAGCAGTAAGCTAAGTGTTATGTAATATATATTGAGTGAAGTTGTAGCTCAAGGTCTGTTATTCAGTGTCGAATGTCTAAGATAATTGGGGACAAAGATTTAGATGAAATCTAGTAGGGAAATTAAGACTGATTATTGTGTCTTGATTAATGCTAGAACAAAAGGGCAAGGAGTTGTAGAACTTGGTTTGAGAGGCTAGTGAGACTGTGATTCGGTGGTAGATTGCTTGTCGTGGGTTGGACACCATTCGGTGGGGTTTTACGACTGAAGCAATCATTGCCGTAATCATTGGATTAGCTTGCCTAACGAGTTTACTCTTTGCCGTGTTCTGAGCACTTGTGAAGGCTACCTGTTTCATTTGAGATTTATTGCACGTAAGGTTTATATTGTATAACTCACTGTGAGGGTTACTGGTTTCCTGAGAGGGTTTATTAGGACTGCTCAGATCGTGTGAGGGTTATTTGGATTACATAGTACAGCCTGCTCTGACGATAAATCGTGTTGAGGGTTACCTTTCTTGTGCGAGGGCTATATGTACATCGGGCTCATAGTGTAAATTGGGTTGAGGGTTACCTTTCCTCTGTGAGGGTTATTGGGACAGCTCAATCTGTGTGAGGGTTATTGGAACTGTGATAATAACAGGGATTATATTTGTATAAGTTTGTAATCATGTGGTGCAGTTGACCACGTGAGGGTTACCTAAGGCTAAGTTTACTACAAAGGGTGCAGTAACTGCAGTTGACCCTTGTTATAACTATTCTTGAATAAGTCCTATTGATAATCGTCTTTGGAATAACTGTCTATGTGAGGGTTACCCAGGCACACCTTGAGGGTTACTAGGTTCACTGTGATGGTTACCAAGTTCACTGAGGGTTACCTAGGTCTGTTGTGAGGGTTACCTGAGTTCACTTTGAGGCCTATCGTCGCTACTTGTCTTGCTCTAATTACATTCAATGAATTACTCAATCACAAAACGGTGGTAAATCTCCACCAAACGAACAGCCCCTAGGCTTAGTCCACCGTTCGTTAATTGTCCCCCCTTTCGTATGGGTAGCCGCTCACCCGTTCGTTAGGCTAATATATATTTTTGTGGGATAATTGGTGTGGGTTGGAGTCCTGGGATAAAACAGACCAGTCCCCTCGGGTTCCCGCCAACACCCGCCGGTTCCGCTACAAATGGTGTCAGGATCGGTTCCGCCACAGTATTCTGTTTCGGACCAATGGGACTTCGGACCAATGGGACTTCGGACCCATGGTACTTCGGAATATTTTTCTCACAGAAAATCTTTTGAAATTAAGCGCACATTCTACTGAAAGAGCAACAAAACCAACTTCTGTTGGTCTGGCAATATTTTTTTATCATTAGTAGGCATAACTCACGCTACCAGAAAAGGACAAGGCAAAACAATTATGAAAGTTGCACCACACTGCCCCATGTACGGCGAAGTGGTTGTCGGCGAAGTGACCGACACCCGGGTGTCGGTCGGGTGTCGGGTGTCATGTGCAAGCTACCAGTTCAATTACCCCCCCCCCCAAAAAAAAAAAAAAAGAGGGATATTAATATTGGTAACTCACGTAATGGTAGGTATCTTACAATGCAGTCTGTCCACGTTGGTAAATATATAATATTTTGTTTGTAACTATATTCCCAAAATTGGTATAGCGAGGACACGAACGACAAATGCATTACAATGCACCCTGAAAAAATGCTCCCCCACCATTTTCTGATATTACGGATGCCAAAAATGTCCGGGATAAAAAAGGGTCTACATTTCAGCATGGATGTGCGAGTGTCCCATGTTGCCCCCCGACATCAACAAAAACAATACTAAAAGCCAACCCCTAGGCTATTCGCATAACAAAATGAACCTTACTTCTCTGCCTTAAAAAAAGAAACTAACATTACATGTAACACTTTGTATGTGAAAAAGGTGCCTAAATAACTTCCTAACAGCCATAATTTTTTTAACAACCCTCCCCCTCCCCCAAAAATTTTTTTAACAAAAAAGCAGTTAACCATATTCTTACTTCAGTCCCCCCTTAAAAAAATAGTGGACCCGCAGGTGCCTGCCTAGAGGTTTAACCCTATAGTTACGCCACTGGTTAGGACTTAGCCTTGGCATGATCGCAATAAACAATTTCTCGGGTACTCAGGCACTTCCTGTGACCTATGGGTTCTATGTACAACAAATTCTACGAGCTGCATTTTGCCGGTTGAAAATGTACAGTGGGTTTTGTTAGGGGATGGGTTGATCTGTTTTTTTGCAGCACGGTGTTCACAAAGGATTTGATAGCTCGGAATCGAACGATTTCTGCTATTAATTAACATCCTTTAAATTGGTCCATTTCATAAAATAACAACACATAATAGTGATGCTATGTGGCTTTAAACTCAAGGTTGTCTTCTTTTGAAATTGTTTTGGTTTCCAAATTTTCACTTGGATTGTCACACTTTTTTCATCCTCTTTGCTTTGTTCAAAGGTGATCTTTCTCAATTCAAGCATAACCCATTTGTGGTTAAGGAAGGCGCCGAGTACAGGATTAAACTCATATTCAGGGTGAGTTGATTCTAATTTATATTGTCAGTGCCTGCCTTTCAAAAATTGCATCAATGGAAATGCAACAGCCACATTATGGATCGCGCTATTGTGCGTAGCATGAAGATTCAAATCAAATTTAGGATTAATAAAATCAAATTCAAGGTGAGTAGATTCTATCATTTCGGAGCCTGCGTTTGAAATATTGAATCATGGAAAACACACCAACCACAAATTTGGGGGATCATGTCCTTGCTAATGTGCACACCATGGGGCATGCTTGGAATTTTCTAAAAGGGAATATATACACCTTAATCATTTGCAACATAAAAAAATAATAATAATAATAGTCCATGGCCCATGCGTCATGTGAAATCATGGCAAGTGTGCTGTCATTTTCAAGAAAAGTGGGGTTTTTTAGTACTGACCATCATTGGAAAAAAAAATACTTTTTTGATTCAAATACTGCCCCCATTTTACCAAGTTTAATAAGTCCACATTTTGTTTGAAGTTACACATCCGTGAACGGGTGGAGACCAGCTGATTCAGTTCCCTGACCTGACAATTCCCCCTTTCGTAAGGTCAGGCAACTAGACTACAAGAACAGCTTTCGGTATTTTTCTTTCTTTCAGCATCAATGTATTAACACAAACTTTAACAGGTCAGTTCAATGACGATATTTGCTGCAATATACTCCGCCCAACTACATCCTTTCTGAAAAGTACAGCAAAAGAAAATGTTGTGTATTTCCTTTAACTCCCAATGCCGAGATAACGCCCTTTACCTTTCAGGCGGCTTGGCTGCACTTGCCATGAATTAGCTGCATTGCCATCGAACAGGCATCAAATGGTCATCAAAAAGGCATCACATTCTTTTAGGCATCATTGGACATCAAAAGAGTAGCAATTTGAGCAAAGTTTATAAAGAAAAACATTAAAGGCGTACATTCATCAGTCATCAAGAAACATATCATTGATGTAAAAATTATGACTGCTGATGTTCATCTGAAGCTCACGGCATTGTTTAGGCATCAATATAAGGTATTGGGAAGGCATCAAAAGTCATCACTGAGCATCAAGCATCACAGGCAGGTATCAAACAGGCATCAAACGGGCATCAAACAGGCATCAGAAGTCATCACTGACTGTCAGGCATCAAAGGGGCATCAAAGAGGCATCAGGGAGGGCATCATTAGTCATGACTGACCATCGAGCACTGAGGAATAAAGAGGCATCATAAAACCTGACTGGCCTTCGAGCATTGAGGCATCAACGAGGCAGCAGCAAGGCATCAAAATTATGTCATCACTAGCCATCAGGCATCAAAGGGGCATCAAAGAGGCATCCGGAAATCATTAAAAGTTATGACTGAACATCGAGGAATTGAGGCATTAAAGAGGCATCGATCAGCAAGGCATCAGAATTAAGTCATCACTTGCCATCAGGCATCAAAGGTGTATCAAAGAGGCACCAGGAAGGCAGCATAAAGGCAGCAGAAGTCATGACTAACCATCGAGCGTTGAGTCATCCAAGAGGCATCAGCAAGGCATCAGAAGTATGTCATCACTAGCTATCAGGCATCCAAGGGGCATCAATTAAAGAGGAACCAGGTATTAGATATTATGACTGACAATCTAGCATTGACGCATCAAAGAGGCATCAACAACACATTAGCGTTAAGTCATCACTAGCCATCAGGCATCAAAGTGGCATCAATGAGGCACCAGGAAGGCATTCGAGGTCATGACAGACCATCAGGCATCAGCAAGGCATCACGAAGGCATCACGAAGGCATCATAAGTTATGACTGACCATCGAGCATTGAGGCATCAAAGAGGCATCACCAAGGCATCAGAGTTAAGTCATCACTAGCCATCAGACCTCAAAGAAGCACCAGGAAGGCATTAGAAGCTACGACTGACCATCGAACATTGAGGCATCCAAGAGGCCTCAGCAAGGCAACGAAATTAGGTCATAACTAGCCATCAGGCATCAAAGGGGCATGGATGAGGCACCAGCAAGGCATTCGTGGTCATGGCAGACCATCAGGCATAAAAGTGGCATCAAAGATCACGAGGAAGGTATCAGAAGTCACGACTGACCAGCGAGCATTGAGGCATAAATGAGGCACCAGCAAGGCATCAGACTAAAGTCATCTCTAGCCATCAGGCATCAAAGGGGCATCAAAGAGGCACAAGTAAGGCAATAGAAGTCATGAATGACCATCGAGCATTGAGGCATCAAAGAGTCCTCAGTATTAGGCATCAGATTTAAGTCATCACTAGCCATTTGGCATCAAAGTGACATCAAAGAGGCAACAGGAGGCATTAGAAGGCATTAGAATACATCAAAGTTATATACAGATTATTAAGAAAATCTATAGGGAATATCATCCAAAAGACTTTACACCGAAAGCGAAAAGATCAATATTCAAAAAGGAGTCAAATAAGACAATTGTGTACAATATTGCATAAACTCTTCAGTGCCGCAACGCCCTATTTCGGTAAATTGATGTATCTCACTTTATAAGGACATTTTGAGAAAAAGTAACTTAAATATTTAACCTATTTGCAGTGTGTTGTGGGGGGTTTGCAAGACTGCCAAGCTGTTTTTTTTCTGATGTCCTGGCAGCCATGATGATGTTATCTTTTGTAAGTTGCATATTTTACGGGTTTGATATTTTTGAAACTATGTAAAGGTCTGTGAAGATACATCAATTCATTAAAAAAAGACTTATAATTAAAAGTTTTGATTTGTCGTGTAATAATGATCCAAACAAAACAAAGAAGCTAAAAGGACAAAATAAAACGTGTCACTGGATAAGCGAGCAAACACAGTACAAGACATCATAGAAGATGATGAAGAGAAAATGGAAGCGGGCAGGGCATGTTGTGGACTGAACAAATGACAACAGATGGACAAAGCTGTGCAATGGAGACCAAGAGAGTCAGTTCACGTATTTGCAATGTTAATACCATCCGTATTTTCCCCCATATTTGCCCTCATATTTGGGTATATTTGGTTTTTTTTATTTTGAAAAAAAAAGTTGATTCTACTTGCACAGCCTTACTTTATTAACATATTTCTAAAGCATATAAGTTACTGAATAATTATGAGGACGTAGTAACGATCCAAAAATGCTACTATTATACCCAGTGGCGTAGCCATGGGGGGGGGGGGGGGCGACAGCCCCCCATGAAACCTTGTCGCCCCCCAGTCGCCCCCACTGAGATTTTGAGTTTCTAAAAAACATTATCATTGATCTACATGACGCCCCCCATGAAATGTTCCAGCCCCCCCCCCCCCAGCGCCCCCCCCCCCCCCCCACTGAAAAATTCCTGGCTATGCCACTGATTATACCCAAAAGTTGCGCATTTACCTGGCTCCAGATATCTTCGAGTAGTCTTCAAGTAGTGTTGCCAAACCTGAAGTACATGTTACAGACAGGACAGACAGGACAGACAGGACAGACGGGACAGACAGACAGACGGATAGATAGCACTATACAGAGGTCGAGCGTGTGGCACAGGTTAAATGTCTGGGTTCCCTCAAGACAACGAACGGCGTCTGCTCAACAGACATCAAGAGCAGAATAACAATGGCAAAGAAGCGCACACTGGGTGAGGTGCCCATCTGGAAAGATAGAGGCGTCAGCAGGAAAGTCATACTCCATATAGTATGTGCCCTCATCTGGCATGTCCTGAACTATATATACGAGCTGCAGAGAAACGCGCTCTTAGGGCTGTTAAAATGTGGGTCTATCGCAGGATTCTCCGCTTTACCGGGAGAGACAAACGGACCAATGACAGCATCCTCTAGGAGCTCAGCACCACAAGAACCCTGCTCGCCAATATGAAAACCACGAAACAGCTTCTTTGGCCACGCGCGAAGGACAGGTGGTTTGGCTTGGGACATAATTGCTGGATACCATCCAGGGAAGAGGCGGAGAGGCCGGCCATGGCGACAGTATATAGCTGACATCCGCAACTGGACAGGTCTGTCGCTTGGGGCTGCAGCCCGATCGGGCAAGGAGAAAACATCTCGGAGGAATCTGGTGCGGTTGGCTGCCAGAGACGGGGAAGGCTAATCTCCGTTAGCGGAGGCATACAGAAGATCAAGTATGAGAGCGGCACAGGCCCTCGCCAGCTTGGGAAGGCCTTCACCTTGCAGTGGGCAGATAACGGTTGAGAATGATAATGATGATGACTTCTGCACTCAGGCGTGTGGTCCGAACAGAATAGACTTAAAGTAAGGTTTTTCGTGATTCTTGAATAATTGTTGTCGGGACAGACAGACAGACGGATAGATAGCACTATACAGAGGTCGAGCGTGTGGCACAGGTTAAATGTCTGGGTTCCCTCAAGACAACGAACGGCGTCTGCTCAACAGACATCAAGAGCAGAATAACAATGGCAAAGAAGCGCACACTGGGTGAGGTGCCCATCTGGAAAGATAGAGGCGTCAGCAGGAAAGTCATACTCCATATAGTATGTGCCCTCATCTGGCATGTCCTGAACTATATATACGAGCTGCAGAGAAACGCGCTCTTAGGGCTGTTAAAATGTGGGTCTATCGCAGGATTCTCCGCTTTACCGGGAGAGACAAACGGACCAATGACAGCATCCTCTAGGAGCTCAGCACCACAAGAACCCTGCTCGCCAATATGAAAACCACGAAACAGCTTCTTTGGCCACGCGCGAAGGACAGGTGGTTTGGCTTGGGACATAATTGCTGGATACCATCCAGGGAAGAGGCGGAGAGGCCGGCTATGGCGACAGTATATAGCTGACATCCGCAACTGGACAGGTCTGTCGCTTGGGGCTGCAGCCCGATCGGGCAAGGAGAAAACATCTCGGAGGAATCTGGTGCGGTTGGCTGCCAGAGATGGGGAAGGCTAATCTCCGTTAGCGGAGGCATACAGAAGATCAAGGATGAGAGCGGCACAGGCCCTCGCCAGCTTGGGAAGGCCTTCACCTTGCAGTGGGCAGATAACGGTTGAGAATGATAATGATGATGACTTCTGCACTCAGGCGTGTGGTCCGAACAGAATAGACTTAAAGTAAGGTTTTTCGTGATTCTTGAAT
Source organism: Patiria miniata (assembly GCF_015706575.1). Lineage (NCBI taxonomy): Eukaryota > Metazoa > Echinodermata > Asteroidea > Valvatida > Asterinidae > Patiria > Patiria miniata. The sequence continues at coordinate 13,964,384 of NW_024037051.1, forward strand.
AATTGTTGTCTTTATTTTTTTGGTCGGTATCCAATAAAGGTCCAACGTGAGGGTGTCTCTGGACTGCGGTATTTTGAAGCTGTTTACAGAAAAGGCATCAGAGGTGAGTGAATGTACGGACATGCAATTTGTCGCTCACCCGGTGTTGCATTTTGATTTTAGTCACACAATGACCCACATATCGTCTTTTTATATATTGTCTTCGGATGTTTTCATTTCATATTATGCGTTGTTTTTGTGGCCCCTACACTTACACTTACACTTATAAAGTGTCGTCTTTTGTGATTATTTGTTTTATTTTGTATTTCGTAGCTTTCATACATTTTTGTTTAGTTTTTGTTTTTCATACCGTGTTTGTTCATTGTGTATTGTTTTGGTCGAATAAATCATAAAAATAATAATAATAATAATATCCAGTCCAGTCCCAAGGCCTTTCACAAGCTGTTGAAATGACCTCTGACTAATGCATTCTTTTGTTATTAGTCATCCTCTACTACGTATGACCAGATTTTTAAAATGTATATGTGATTTTTTGTGAATGGACTTGTAGTGTACTGAACTTGAATAGAACACTGCATGGGTGCGCCTTTTTGTGAGAAAACACCCGTAGTACAGGGCAACCATCTTTTTTTCTGGACCCCCCCCCCTCCAAAAAAAGGCTCAATGTGACGCGACATGGTGCCCTAATTAATAGCTGCCTTTTCTTTGTTTGTGCTGAGGAACCATCGCAGTTAAGGGTATTGCTTAGGGATGCAAAATCCATGATCACTTGTAAATCTACTTTAATTAATGCTGAAAATGGATAGAACAAAATAGGGTGTAGGGAATTTCTAGAAATGCTTGAATTTTAAGTTCTAGCCTATTTTAAATAGGCTAGAAGGATGTTCTGGCAATATTTAACACCGTCCACATTGAAACACAAAATATCAAAAAAAACAATGTGCCCAACCTAAAAATTGATTGAAATTTTCATTACAAATTGCTGAGTCATGTACCCCCGAAACCCCACTTAGACCAAAAAGTAATACCTATGGCGATTTTAGAGACATTTTTACATTTTACCTTCCGGTCTATCGATGCGCATGTGTGCAAGAGTTTGAATTTGTTAGGAAACTGGTCTATTTCGAAGTCCCATACAAGGGCGGATCCAGAACAACTTTTTTTGGGAGGGGCAGGAAATCTTCTTCACCCAAAAACTGGGTCCAAAATTTTACGGCGTGGGTTTCGGTGCCCGCTTAAGGGCCCCGATTTTTTTAGGGGGGATTTTAGACGCTCTGTGTGTACTTTGTCCAATTTATTTTCGAGCAAAACGTGGTGGTGTACGCAGTGGATGCCTTTTTACGACTGCGCTTTAAAAAAATATGAGCACTTTTTTGGAGAAGGGGGGGGGGGGCAGGGAGCATGACCTCCGCCCCCCACGCCGTAATTGTTTGGACCCACTTTTTTGGGGACCAAAATTTTTTTGGCCCCCCAAAAAATTGTGTTCTGGATCCGCCCTTGGTCAGTCGGTCGGTCGGTTGGCTGGCTCCTCAAATCCAGGAAATGCAAATAACATGTACAGTTTGAGTAAAAAAAAAAGCGGAACGCCAGCCCCCAAAAACATATTTTATATTTTAAAAAGTATGTAGCACCGAAACTAATAATGACTGTAAAGCTAATTTCATAGAAGGCAATTTTAGATTTAAAAAAGTACTGAAATTGCTCGAACCTTTCAAAGAATATTACCATTTAAATACGGTGATCCTAAAACTTAAAATGCGATTTCAAGAATAGTCGTCACAATTGTCTTCAAACATCCTCAGCGATAAAACCTTAATTTAAAACTCAAAAATATTAAACAAAGCTCTTTTGAAGGCCCGTCTTCTTTGTTTTATTTTAAAGTGGATTGTAGAAGTGATATTGTTTGCCTAAGCAGGGTTGTTAGTAAAGATATTGTGTACTAAAGTTGTTGACAGTTGTTAAAACAGGTATTCCGTGTCATTATCTTTGTTGTTCCAAACAGGACACAATATATTGCTCTCTCTTTTTGGACGAAACGCTTTTTAGGGTCATTGCGTTTAAATGGTGATATAGGCCTATTCTACGAACGGATTATGCAATTTCATAATTTTTTTGGGGGGGGGGTTGGATTCCGCTTTTTTTGACTCACCCTGCATAAGCCAGAGTTGTAATGAGTCACTGATTTTAGTGACTCGAGTCGAGTTGAGTCATTTTAAAGAAGTGACTCGAGTCGAGTCAAGTCATTAGGTCAAGACGGTCGAATTGAGTCGAGTCGAGTCACAGTGTGTGGACGAGTCGAGTCGAGTCGAGTCGAGTCAAGTATTTAGCTCTAGTTAATTCGAGTCACAGATATTTGAGCACTATACAATCAATAAACACAAGAGTGAAAGTCATTTTTTTTAGCCTTTTAAATTTTACATTCGGGCTACTGCTAAGGGGGTGCCAGCTGATCGTCATTCAACTAATGGGGACACTGATCAAACCACGTATGTAATATGTATACATTATTCGCGAACATTCTAACGTGACGTGAAAAAAACCGGCACCGGCGTAAGTCATTGCAAATATTTTTCGCAAAGTTTTGCTTATGTTTTTGGGATTCGAGTCTCAATAGCCTTCCTCGAGTCGAGTCATTCTGATGAGGGACTCAGTCGAGTCGAGTCATTTGCCCTTAGGGACTCGAGTCACCAAAAATTGTGACTTGAGTCGGACTCGAGTCGAGTCATTACAACTCTGGCATAACCCCAATCAACCACTTGTTCTTTGCAGTGGACAAGGCCAATTTTATGGTTGGGAGTTACAGACCCAAAACGGAGGAGCACATCTTCCAGAGTCCCGTGGATGAGTTACCCGCGGGTTTGTTAGGCCGTGGTGACTATATTGTCAAGAGTAAATTCACAGACGATGACAAGAATATCTACTTGGAGTGGGAGTGGAGTTTCTCCGTTAAGAGAGATTGGGAATAAGATTATAGTGATGATTTCCTACAAAGGAAATTGGTCTACTGGAAGTGCGGTTTACTTGTAGATGATGCTGTTGGTGTTTGAAGGGGTACATCATGAATGTGAAATTCTTAATTAAATTTATGTTATCATGGTTCAGCAAGTATAGGGATTATGTTAGTTAAATGTATGCCACAACATATACAATGAATATGTAATTGATTTTTTTCCCAAAGTGGCACTTTTTTTTTGAAGGAATTAATTGTGGCATTAGTCATCAGCATTGCCAATGATGACTTTTTTTTAGTCTCTCAGAAAAAGGAACTGCATGTTTCCCCCCCCCAAAAAAAATGTGTACATGTATATGGATGCCATCATCTATGTACAGAACAAAACAAATGACGTATACTTGTTTTGTATGAACATTGCCTTTTCTCATTTTATCAGAGCAACTTGTACAACTCTTTCATTTTGTGGAAGTCTATAAAACAACGCATTTATTAGGAAATACATTTTGATGATGCTATTTGTTGTAATCGCTTATTAAGTTACTTTTGGGAATAAATGATACATGTTAGTTGTATAGCAGGCTTTATTTTATCTTTGCAGCCTGCCTCAGGCTGTAATTAGACTATTTTGCCATAGATATAGATATTTTCTGTTGTTATATTTTAATTATTAAAGGTTTGGTTTAATATATGGTTTTGCTTTAGGTGCATAATATGATGTTATATTTCCGCAATGATGTATGGCTTGTTTGCCATAGTAGTGATCTGGTGTCTTCTATGTTGTCATCTAATTCATGGAGATTTTGACCAAGCGCTTTGGGAACCTGGTAACATAAAGCCACCAGTATTACAACAGTTGCATGCCTACCACCCGGCAAGCTTTTTTTGTCAGCACTAGAATGTAGTTTCTTTAATGAAAGCATGGAATACATTACCTCATCAAATAACGATCAGCCCATGTTGGCATAAATATCAAGATGAGGGCAACAAACGAGGACCAAAATGACACGTTATTTGAAAGCATCTGTGTACTTTAACAATGTAGTAGTTTCCATTTTGGATTGGCGAAGCCCCCTATACCTTGGAAGTGGGCCAGAGGCATGCGTATTGATTTTCCTGAAGCCCTTTCAAAGAAGTCTGTTAATGGTCATTGTCTATAAGCCATTTGCATTCTGCACACAAATGGTAATGTTATATATTTCACTAGGTTAGTTTTGAATCAATATCAGGTACAATGTAGAATCATTCCACATTGATACTTTGTCTACCATGTCTATATAGAAAGTAATCTTGATTCTATATAGTTTACCATACTCAGGAACTAGTCGGTTAGGGTCGGTAGTGAGTAGCAAATGAGTAGCACTTCAACTTTCATGGGTGTTTTGTTTGGTTTGTTTAAAGAAACCTCGTGCTTCCCGTCATTGAACTTTAACCAAGTTGAAAAAAAGTCGAACATTCCATTTTCAAAGTGCTGACTAAGTTCAGCACGAAATCCAATCAGCACCTGCAAGTTATCCAATGATATTTAAAACTACAAAAGCCTATGTTACACAAGGCTCTATACAGGGAAAATCACCATCGTGCGCTTGACAAAAACAACTTACAAAACTGTCATACTTTTTTTATCAAGTTATCCATATTGGGCCTTTTAGTTTTGAAAATAATTTCAACTGGATTCAAGTTTTCTATGCCTCTTCTGTTAGATTAGCCTATATGACTTAATTGGATGCAGTCGCAAATGAAACGAAAGTCAATGTCTACCTTATACTCGTAATCATGTTTTAGTTTGGTACAGGAATGGATAGATAAATAAATAAATAATGCTTATATCTTTTTGTGAAAGAGTGTTTTAATTTGTTCCATATAAGGTCTGCAAACATCTGTTTAAAATCTGTTAGTTGGGGACGCTAGTTTGGTGCACAAACAGCAACACCCCGCCCCTACATTATCGATGCTGATAGTGGCGGGTTTAATTATGGTCTACCCTACGAGAACTGACCCGCTTACCGTGGTCAACGTTGACCGTTGGCTTCGCGACTGTCAGACCGTTGGTCTGGCGAAATATTAAACGTTGGATATGTTGGTTCGGCAATTCTTCTGGACGTTGGGCCATCAACGTTGGATTAACAAAAAACAAGTTGGCGCAACATTATTTCGCCAACTTTAGGCGACGTATCCCCCCATCCTGCCAACTACGCTCATACATACGACGCATTGTAACGTCGGCCCGACCAATTTTTGACGTTTGGCCAACGTCGAATACATGCAACTGTTTCGTCTGAACAATGTTGACAGCCGACGTCAAATATTACTAATAACTTCTGAACAACAACGTTGGCAAATCAACCTCATAATAGTATACGAACCGATCGTCAACGATGGCATATTATAATAGCAGGCCGACGTCGAAAATTAGGCCTACAGACTTTTTACTAACTATATTGAACAACGTTGGCAGGCCAACCTCAAAATACAAACTGATCGTCAGTGTCGGCACAATTAACGTACGTTGGAAGGCTGTCCTCGAAACTGTTTACCGTCGTCACCGGCAGCTGTCGGCCGGCCAGCGTCATTACCGATCACCAAGTGTTAGCCAGAACGGGCAGGCCAGGCCGACGTCAGCAAAATGTTTGCATGCGACGTCTTTAATTAACGTAAGTACAACGTTGGCAGGCCGACATTAAAACATATATACACCCGACCGATCGTCGACATCAAAATATATACACACCCGACAGATCGTCAAAGTCGGCAATAATATACCGCGGAACTAAAAACAGATCAGGGGCGTCAATCGCTTCTTAAAAGTTGGGGATATACCATGATCAGAACTAATGCGAGCGCGAAGCGCGAAGCCCCTACAGCGTGGGGGGGGGGGGTTCGGGGCCAAGTGCCGCGAAAAATTTGATTCTAGACACTCTCCGTGGTGCGATCTGAGGCAATTTCTGACCACTTTTTTTTTTTTTTTGCAAAAGACAATCATTTAAACCACATTTTCGAGGTTGAAGTCATTGAATCAGCTATATTCTGAGCTATAGACGTGGGGTTCTGGGCAGGCGCTTAAGAGGGCCCTGTAGGTCCTGAAATCCCTGGAAAACTGTTTTGGGTCGTTTACTTATCCTAATTCGAACATCTTGTTCAAAAGAAACCAACCTAATGTCTTACCGTTAGCGAGAAAAGACGATAAAACCCCGGGTGTTTACAGCGCACCCTACGGAGTACACTCTAAAAAAACATTAGTCAGTTTCGACTAGAAACCAGTGAAATTCGACTAGCTATTCAGGGTCAGCTGGGTGCAACTGAAAATCAGGCAATCTGACTAGATATTTCCAGTCAGTATTAATATGGGGAAAAATAGTTATGCAAATAACTGAATTTGGAGTCGAACCCAACTACTTTTCAGTATGAAACTTTGCATGTTTAATTAAATTCCTACAGTCAATTTTCAATAACTAGGAAAACCAGTCAATATTTTGACTAAGTAGTTTTAAGAGTGTAAAAATACACATTTCCTGTCGCTTGGTCAATGTACTTTGTACGATACATGTTGTGTGTGTCAATACAGCACCGTGCTCGCGAGCAGTGACCAATCACCAATGCTCAAAATGAGGGTTCTACGGTCTGCAAAAGGCGAACACTTGTTTCAAACATTTGATATTGTAAGTGGGGGATTGACGCCCATGATGCAGACTGTTGGCGTACCATTCCGATTGTAAGTTTACACAACGTTGGCAGGCCGGGAAAAAAAGTCGTCGATTATACACTTTTTACCAACGACAGAACAACGATGTCGGGTCGACTTTAATGGACCGCCAGCGTCGGCATATCCGCATACGTCTGCAAGCCGACTGCGACTGTTCCAACATTGACCGATGTTGGGCCAACGTATATTCACCTGACGTTGGTTAACATATTAAAGTATGGCATATTCGACATCGGTCCCTTTGAAACTAATCTGAGTATCACCCGTTATCCACGGAGCCAAATCCTGTACAACGTCTGACATCTCCTGACATTTAAATTTATGCAAGCCGTGCGCCAGCCAATCGGAGTCAACTTTACTAAATCGTGACGTCATTTCATTCCTAAATCAGGACTAAACGATTTGATTGGTCAATTCGAATGCAGTGTTTTGTAATGCAACAACTGCCGGGCACGATATCGCGTATTACTATACCTCATACATATTCATGATTGAGAGCCGAACTCTCACTGGTCAATTCATCAACACGTGCCAGATGTTATTTTTTGCTGTTTACCAAGTGCGCGCGAGGATTCACGCACAGGGTAAATGCGCATGCGTAGTAGACCGTCGCACGGGTTCGCTCGTACCCCCACCCTGCAAACAGGACGCCTCACAGAATCTTGTGAAGGAATTGGCCTATATATGACATATGTATCAAGCATCTGGCGGCAGCTGTTCAAAACCGCAGTTAGACAATGTGCGAAAATATTATCCGAAAACTACCCATAGAAATGCACACGTTCCATACCGGATGTGATTTCTGTTTCATTGCGGACCATGTGGACACAATTTTGAGCGTCGATTATTCGCTCGTACCCCCTGCCCTGAAAACAGGGCGCTGGGAAGGGCAGATGAGCTTCACAGAATGTTGTGAGGGAAGTGGGGATGGCATTCTGGGTAATTTATCATGACCTATGTATAAAGCATGTTTTGAGCGTCGAATGATATGCATTTCGATCCTTCGTACGTGAATTCGAAACGGAGCCTGATTTGAGCAACTGACGGGAGTTGAAAATTTACAAAACAGATACGTTTTACAGATTTTCCTACATTATACTACAACGGAAGATTGAGGGTTCGAGTCCCTTCGTGGTCGCCAAATGTTACCCCCCCCCCCAACGGCCACGGGAGCAGCCGCTGCAGAGTGTTCATTAAAAAGACTGCAAAACTGCAAGAATAAAGACAAATGGACACTGGTTTAGCTTGGTGTGTGGTAAATGTTCCTGACTCATCGAAGTCTTAAATCAGAATCACAACACAATAGTAAAAACAAATGCAAAAAATAACTCAATAAGGCCAACAAAAAAAGTCTCCGGTTTCTGGTATGGAGCTTGCCCAAAAAGTGGTGCGGCGACGCGGCTTTCTTTTTTTTTAACCTGACTTTTTTGCTTCAAATGTCGGCTGATGACTTCAAATGGTGCCCGAGTCCAGAGAGGCCACACAATGCTTATTCTCGATCATAACCCCATCTAAAATCACGTTTAAAGTGTGCAGCAGCAGGATTCCAGTCAAACCAGTGAGTTTGGCGGTTTTGAGACATCATCTTTCGTTGAAAAAAAAACTTTTTCATTTTGCCGACGCGCATGGCTACGGCGACGCGCGCGCATACCAGAAACCGGAGACTTTTTTTTTGGCCTAAGCATGATTCGAAAATCGACTCTGGTATCGATAATAATATCGATTCTGTCCTGTTTCTGAATAAACATAATCGATTCTATCACCTAAATCGATACTGACCATGTCTCAACCTCACTGTTTATCTCTAGTCCAGGACTGACTCACTACTAATTGTTATGCATGAGTGCTTCCCATGCTGTGCTCTAACTATCAAAGAACTCATGCACATGTACAATACATACATGTCATCTAGCAGTACAAAATGTCCTGAAGTACATGTATGGAATAAGCCAAAAAAGGGTAAAGTCTATCAGGCCAAAAAAAAGTCTCCGGTTTCTGGTATGGAGCTTGCCCAAAAAGTGGTGCGGCGACGCGGATTTATTATTTTTTTTACCTGTTTTTTTTTTTTGGCTTCAAATGTCGGCTGATGACGGCAAATGGTGCCCGACTAAACTTAGAGTGCAAATATATGGGTGTCCAGAGAGGCCACATAAAGCTTATTCTCGATCATAACCCCATCTAAAAACAATCCAGAAATTAACAATGACTACACATAATTAGCAGGCAAAACAGGAAACATTTATGAAGGCAAAATTGAGTAAAGGCTAAAGTATTTGTCTATGTACTCTGGCACACTCTGACCGTGTGTTTTCTTAAAGACAAAGAAGCTAAGAGTTTAGCAGACTCTGGCATTACTTTTAACTAAACTTTACATTCTGACACAAAATGTACATGTTTCCTCTCTTCACTTCCATAATCTGTCATCAAGATAAAAATGAAAAAGAATACAACATACCTGCAAGAATACAGACGAATGGACACTGGTTTAGCTTGGTGTGGTGGTCAATGTTCCTCACTCATCGAAGTCTTAGATCAGAATGACCCAAGAACAAATTTAAAGACCATCACACAGCCCTCCAGTGCCCCACAGGAAGTGACATCATATCCTGCTACTTGTACCCATAGCTGTTTCCTGTGAAGGTAGGGTATCTCACATGAAACAGTAATTGGTACACTGATAAACATTAACAGCAAATGTGGTTCCACGAAAAGTGGGGGAGGCGGTACATTAAAAAAATGGGGGGGGGTCCCAATACTACAACACTATACTGTATTAACCCCCAAAAAAGGGCGCTGCATTTATGGATAGGCTTTTAACGGCAATTTCAAATCTTGCAGGGTCGTGGTCGTGATGACTTGCAGGTCACAGGTCACGCAAAATCTGTCCAATCAGAGCGTTAATTCGTCAGCCCTTCCCAGCGTCCTTTTTGCAGGGCGGGGGATACGAACGAACGTCGCAAAATGCAATCCGACCGTTCGTGATTCGAAAAGGAGCCTTAACAAGTGACAGGAATTGTAAATTTAAAACACAGATAAGTTTTACAGAATTTCCTACATTATTACGCTTTTCAACGAAAAAAAAATCTCCAAACTGGCATACTGAATCAGAATGTGAGGGCGATAGCGTTGCTGCTGGCAGCAGAATTTTTGTGCAGTAAATCCCATAGCAAGGCCTGTCAGCGCCACTGCGACATGGCTCTCATGTATCGCGGTCTAAAAGTACCTTAACATGGATGGCTTTGGACAAACTATAGCTTGCTGGAAAGCAGATGAATAGGCAAACAAGCTGACAAATCGGCAAGGCTTCAGATTTGAGACCTTTGGAGTGAGCGTCAGATGTAGGTACATGATGCCACTATTTTCGTTTTTGTGCAGTAAATCTCATAGCAAGGCCTGTCAGCGCCAGCCGACATGGCTCTCATGTATCGTGGTCTAAAGGTACCTTAAAATAGATCGATTTGGACAATATAGCTTGTTGGAAAGTGGATATATAGGCCAACAAGCTTTCAAATCGGCAAGGCTTCGGACTTGAAAGTCTCGGAGGAGGCGTCAGAATTATGTACATGTTGCCACTAGTTTCGTTTTTGTGCAGTAAATCTCATAGCAAGGCCTGTCAGCGCAAGCCGACATGGCTCTCACGTATCGCAGTCTAAAGGTACCTTAACATGGATGGATTTGGACAAATATGGCTTGTTGGAAAGTAGATGAATACGCCAACAAGCTGTCAAATCGGCAAGGCTTCAGACTTGAAACTTTTGGAGTGAGCGTCAGATGTAGGTACATGATGCCACTAATTTCGTTTTTGTGCAGTGAATCCAAAAGCAAGGCCTTTCAGCGGCAGCCGACATAGCTCTAATTAATGTATCGCGGTCTAAAGGTACCTTAACATGGATGCATTTTTTAAAGCAAAATAGGACACAATCAGATGATTCTGGAAAATTGCAGATTGTTAGGGCAAAACCCTGTATTTCTAGCAAAATTGGGCAAAAAGAAATGTTTATGAAAAATTTTAAATTTTAAGAGGTGTACCTTGTATATTTAGTAAAATTTGGCAAAATCAGATTTGTATGAAAAATCTAAAATGGTAAGGGGTTAACCTTGCTTTTTTAGCAAAATTTGGATTCGCTGAAAGTCTCTATTTTTCTTTTTAAGAAAGTCGAAATAGCTGAAGAGGGAGGTGAGAATCCATATGTGCCCAGATACAAAGAGTAGAAATCTACGCGTCTGCCTTTTGAAAATACACAATTGCGGTGTTCATTGTTGCGTAATGATCCGCCTAGCACACGACTGTTTTGCAAATTAGGCTGTGTTATGCAGCTTCCTAACAAACCAAACACACTGGGCTCATTATATCGACTTGTTTTTACCCATTAAGGTAAAGCAAATGGACCCAGTAATCTTCCTGGCGCGTTTGCTCACCTATAAAGACAACTTTTCTCAGTTTAAGGAAAATTCTAAGGTAACGAAATGGCCGAGTGGTTACGATTCGTCGTCCACGGTTAGCGGGGTCCCTGGTTCGAATCCCGCTGGTGTCTTTTTGGTTTTTAACGGCATTTTAATGGCATATTCAATTGTTTGCTACTGGCATGTTGTAGCCGACTGGCAAGCGGATGAGCTCATCTTGGGTCAACGGCTGTTGGTCAACAGGCATAGTTAGTTTGCTACTGCGGGGCAGCCTCCATTCATCCCTGCTGTCACGCTTTGTTGCGTTCCGCTGGATTCGATGAATGTCAGGCCCAGAGGAGAGCGTCTGTCCTGGGCAAGCATTCGCTCTCTTTTCCCCTCTGCCTCGGCGCTCGGCGTCTACTAATCATGATGGTTTCCAATAATATTCAGCTACCGGCAATGCGGGAGCCACCCTCTTCGGGGGCTTTCGTTGCTCGGCAAGGTTCGTGTTCCAGGCAGGCGCGACCTGGTCGTCATCCTGCTACTGCCTATATAGCCTTCGCTTGTTGGAATGTTCGTTCTCTCGGTGTTCATACAGACAGCCACTCCTCCTCGCCAAGAAAATCTGCAGTGGTTGACCTCGAGCTTACTCGTCTTGGTATAAGTGTTGCAGCTCTCAGCGAAACCTGGCTAACTGGCTGTGGTTCTATTCGAGAGGAAAATTTCACCTTCTTTTGGAGCGGTTACGCAGATGATGCGAGGCCTATGCATGGTACAGGCTTCGCAATTCGGAATTCCCTACTCCCTTGCACTCAGCAACCTGCCGCCATCTCTCCTCGCCTCATGTCCTTGCGCATGTGTCTGAGCACTGGTTACGTCACTTTAATCTCTGCTTATGCACCTACCCTGACGTCTACCCCAGAGTCTAAAGACGACTTCTATCTTCAGCTTAGTGAGTTGTTGCACAATATCCCGGCTGGTGATGGCATCATTCTCCTTGGGGACTTCAATGCCCGCATTGGTTCTGACTGCAGTGCGTGGAAGAATGTAATTGGCCCGCATGGTGTTGGGAGAATGAACGACAATGGTCAACGTCTCCTCGAGCTCTGCGCTTCGTACAACCTATGCATTGCCAACACCTTCTTCGCAGGCTCTGTTCGCTCCAAGGTCACCTGGAAACACCCTCGCTCACAGCACTGGCACCAACTGGACCACATCATTGTCAGACAGAGACAACTGCGCGATACCACCCACTGCCGCAGCTTGCATTCTGCTGATTGCAATACAGACCATGCCCTTGTTCGCTGTAAGCTTCGTTTACTACCCAAGAAGTTCCATCGTGCAACGCATAGATCATTGCCTGCTATTGACACTGTCTCAACTCACGACATCAGTCATGTTACTCAGTTTCAAGAGCTCCTTTCTGGTAACTTCAGCTCAGCACCAATCTCTGCCAACCCTGAAGGTGCTTGGTCTAGGTTCCGTTCAGTAGTCTACAACAGTGCTGTGTCTGCCTTTGGTCGCTGCTCACGAAAGCAACCTGACTGGTTCCGGGACAGCGCGGACATACTGCTCCCTGCACTAGAGAACAAACGGTCAGCCAGAAACAAATGCCGCTTGATCAACACACGCTCCTCAAAAGCTGCCCTTCGGGCTGCCAAGAGCACTGTCCAGCGTCTTACTCGAGCAGCTTTGCAACGCTACTGGTCTCACCTAAGTGATCGCATCCAACGTTGTGCCGACTCTGGTGATCTACGCGGCTTGTACCAAGGCATTAAGGAGGCAATTGGTCCTACCCCAAAGAAATCTGCTCCTTTACTGTCGTCCACTGGTGCCATCCTCACAGACCAAACAGCACAGCTTGACCGGTGGGTAGAGCACTATAGCTCACTTTACAACAGCGATGCTGCAGTCAGTACTTCTGCAATATCTACCTTACCTCAGCTTCCCATCCTGAAAGAGCTGGACAATTCCATCACCTTGGAAGAAGTGAAACATGCCATCAACGGCTTAAAGAACAACAAGGCTCCTGGCACTGATAGCATCCCTCCAGAGGTACTTAAGAAGGGTGGTAATATCTTGGCTGCAGAGCTCCACGCTGTTCTCCTGACCTGCTGGAAATCCCAGTTAATACCACAGGATCTAAAGGATGCAAACATCATAACCCTCTACAAAAACAAAGGTAACCGACAAGACTGCAATAACTACAGAGGCATCTCACTGCTGTGCTTAGCTGGGAAGGTTTTTGCTCGAGTGCTGTTACCTCGGCTACAGGTCATTGCCAACAGAATCCTTCCCGAAAGCCAGTGTGGCTTCCGCCCATCCCGCTCCACTGTTGACATGGTGTTTTCCTTGAGACAACTCCAGGAGAAGTGTGTTGAACAGCGGCGACCTCTGTACATGGTCTTCATCGACTTGACTAAGGCCTTTGATAACGTGAGTCGTTCAGGCCTGTTTTCCATCCTAAAGCGCTTGGGCTGCCCAGATAGGCTTTTGTCTATTCTGATGTGTTTTCATGACGACATGCACGCCACAGTCCAGTTCAATGGCTCAAGATCTGCTAAGTTTGAAGTTCGTCGGGGCGTCAAGCAGGGGTGTGTACTTGCTCCTACCCTGTTTGGGATCTTTTTCTCAGCCCTGCTACACCGTGCATTTCCCGAACCATCTGGTATCCTACTTCACACACGCAGCTCCGGGAATTTCTTCGACCTGTCCCGTCTCCGTGCCAGGACGAAGATTCGGCATGTTCTCATCCGGGAACTCCTGTATGCTGACGATGCTGCCATTGTTGCCCACTCAGCAGATGAGCTTCAACATCTCTGCAACTCATTTGCCAGTGCTTGCTCGGAGTTTGGCATGATCATCAGCCTTGGCAAGACAATGGTGTTATCGCAAGGCCCAGGTCCCCCTCCCATGATCACCATCAATGGCACACCTCTGAGCGTGGTCAACAAATTTCAGTATCTGGGTTCTACAGTTACCAGCACCAACTCCCTGGATACCGAACTTGACTCCCGAATAGGTAGGGCTGCAACCACCTTTGGCCGACTCCGTGCTCGTGTTTGGGACAACCGGGCCCTTTCCATCAAGCTGAAGATCCGCATCTACGTATCCTGTGTGCTTAGTGTGCTACTCTACTGCAGTGAGTCATGGCCGACCTACCGCCGTCAGGAACGCCGACTGAACGCGTTCCATTTCCGCTGCCTACGTTCAATTCTTGGAATCTCCTGGCAAGACCGAGTCTCAAACCCTGCCATTCTTGAGCTCACAGGAGTCAACGACATGTTCACATTGCTGTCAGCTCGCCGCCTTCGTTGGTCTGGTCATGTCTGCAGACAAGAGGACGGTCGACTGCCGAAGGACATCTTCTTTGGGGAGCTGGCTCATGCTCCTCGCCCCCGTGGTCGTCCAAAACTCCGTTACAAGGATGTTCTAAAGCGTGATCTGCGAACCTTCCGAATCCCAGTCACCTCCTGGCAGACCGTGGTGCAGGACCGCACTCATTGGCGATCCGCTGTCCATCTTGGCCGCTCTGCTTCCTCTGCCGCCTATATTGCTGATTGCGAGAATCGTCGTGCAGCTAGACACCGAGCTACATCGTCGTATTCGACGGGATAGGCCACTACTATAATCAAAACGCAGTTTCGTTTAATCAATTTGACTATCATTATATAATGACGCGATTGCCAATTGACGTAAGAAACGCCATAAATTATACCGGGAAAGAATAAAGATGTACATTGTAGTATAAATATTATTTATACATCTTTCAAATAACGTGTCTTTAATTGTGAGCATTCCAAACAATACAGTAATTCGCAATAGTAATAGAATGGTATATGATAGCACGATCAATGCGTCTCTATTAAATTTAAAAAAAATATAATTTAGGCCCCTGTGTGTGAACTTCTTTGATTGACTATGAGCATTCCATACGAATGAGTTAATTCGCAAAATATAGCAACAACAAAAGAGAAAGGAAAAAGAGAAAATTCCTTTACCCTAAAAACTGGAAAAATAATTTGTTTTGAAAAAGTCAAATGGGACACTTCATGTATTCATTTAACAGTTTGCAAGGGGTTAACCTTACATTTTAGCAAGATTGGGAAAAATCAGATGTTTCTGGAAAATTGCAGCTTGTAAGGGGTTAACCTTGCATTTTTAGTAAAATTTAGATGTTAATGAAACATTTCAAATAGTAAGGGGTGAACCTTGCATTTTTAAGCAAAATTGGGCAAAATCAGATCTTTCTGGAAAATTTCAGGGGTTAACATTGCTTTTGTAGTAAAATTTGGCAAAATAAGATGTGTATGAAAAATTTCAAATTGTAAGGGGTTAGCCTTGAATTTTTAGTAAAATTGGGCAAATTTAAATGTTTATGAAAAATCTCAAATTGTAAGGGGTGAACCTTGCATTTTTTAGCAAAATAGGGCAAAATCAGGTGTTTATGAAAAATGTCAGATTGTAAGGGGTTCACCTTGCATTTTTAGCAAAATTGTGAAAAATCAGATTTGTATGAAAAATTAAAAATTGTAAGAGGTTAACCTTTGCCCAATTAGGGCAAAATCAGATGTTTCTGGAAAATTGCAGATTGAAAGGGGTTAACCTTGCATTTTAAGCAAAATTTGGCAATATCAGATTTTTATGAAAAATCTCAAATTGTAAGGGGTAAACCTTGCATTTTTAGCAAAATTGGGCAAAATCAGATGTTAACCTTTGCCAAATTAGGGCACTTAAAAAGCAAGGTTAACCCCCTTACATCTGAAAATTTCAAATTGTTAGGGGTTAACCTTGCATTTTTTAGCAAAATAGGGCAAAACCAGGTGTTCATGAAAAAAATCAGATTGTAAAGGGTTCACCTTGCATTTTTAGCAAAATTGGGAAAAATCAGATTTGTATGAAAAATCAAAAATTGTAAGGGGTTAACATTTGCCAAATTAGGGCAAAATCAAATGTTTCTTGAAAATTGCAGATTGAAAGGGGTTAACCTTGCATTATACTTGGACGCAAATGAGATAAAGGGGAAACAAATAATCTTGGCTCTTTGCTGCAGCCAAAAGCAGCCATTTATTAGACTAAAACGTCTTGAGATAACCAAATGATGGACCATCACTATGGTCCCTTAAACTTGTTAGTGGGCACACCTGACCCAAACCAATTGGACCTTTACCTTGGTCATCTTTTTGTGGGCACACCTGACCCGAACCAGTTGGACCTTTACCTTGGTCATCTTTTGCGGGCACACCTGACCCAAACCAATTGGACCTTAACCTTGGTCATCTTTTTTAGCGGGCACACCTGACCCAAAACCATGGACGTTACTTTTGGTCCTAATTTTATTGTGTTTTTAATTGTGATATTAACACAGATGTGCTGTTCAATCGTCGTACGGCTGGATCGAACAATATAATCTCTCGTGGAACAGCAGGAGAGATTGCAAGTCTGTGTAATTCATAAATCTCTAATTAACATAAAACGTTATTAAACACTACATTCTACAAAAACAGTTTTTCAAAACAAAATACCATGGCTGTCTGAATCCCGCAAATAAGGCCGATGCATTCATTAAGGCGGAATGAAGGGGAGGAGGCGGGATGACGAAAAATAGAAGTTTTGGTCAGGTTTCTTGCTGAAAAGCTGCAACGCAATGATGGCCGCCAAGCCTCGTGGTCTTGGCTAAATA
The DNA here is from genome assembly GCF_015706575.1 of Patiria miniata. NCBI lineage: Eukaryota > Metazoa > Echinodermata > Asteroidea > Valvatida > Asterinidae > Patiria > Patiria miniata. The sequence continues at coordinate 13,981,106 of NW_024037051.1, forward strand.
CCCAGGCCATTGGACAGACCTTTCATCAGATTGGTCAGGGTAAGATATCATGAATCTTCATTGGTCAATCTAAACCTCACAATCTGCATATCAGCAAAACAAGACCATATTTGGTAAGGAATGGGCCAACCGGCATGCAAATCGGCAGGTCGATAGACCTGAAACGTTTGGAGAAAAGCCTAGACGTAGCAGCGGATGCCCCTTCTTTCGCTTTTGTGCAGTAAGTCCCTGAGGGAGGCCTGTCAGCGCCAACCCGCCTGGCTCCCATGTCTCGCAGCCTGAAGGTACCTTAACCTGGACGGATCTGGACAAACTCGGTACCATTTTGAAGCGGATGAATGGGCCAACTCGCATGCAAATCGGCAGGTCGATAGACCTGAAAATTTTGGAGAGAAGCCCAGACGTAGCAGCGGATGCCCCTTCTTTCGCTTTTGTGCAGTAAGTCCCATAGGGAGGCCTGTCAGCGCCAACCCGCCTGGCTCCCATGTTTCGCAGCCTGAAGGTACCTTAACCTGAACGGATCTGGACAAACTTGGTACCATTTTGAAGCGGATGAATGGGTTAACCCGCATGCAAATAGGCAGGTCGATAGACTTGAAACTTTTGGAGAAAAGCGCAGACGTAGCAGCGGATGCCCCTTCTTTCGCTTTTGTGCAGTAAGTCCCATAGGGAGGCCTGTCAGCGCCAACCCGCCTTGCTCCCATGTCTCGCAGCCTGAAGGTACCTTAACCTGGACGGATCTGGACAAACTCGGTACCATTTTAAAGCGGATGAATGGGCCAACATGCATGCAAACCGCCAGGTCGATAGACCTGAAACTTTTGGAGAAAAGCCCAGACGTAGCAGCGGATGCCCCCTCTTTCGCTTTTGTGCAGTAAGTCCCATAGGGAGGCCTGTCAGCGCCAACCCGCCTGGCTCCCATGTTTCGCAGCCTGAAGGTACCTTAACCTGGACGGATCTGGACAAACTCGGTACCATTTTGAAGCGGATGAATGGGCCAATCGGCATGCAAAGCGGCTGGTCGATGGTCCTGGAACTTTTGGAGAAAAGCCCAGACGTAGCAGCGGATGCCCCCTCTTTCGCTTTTGTGCAGTAAGTCCCATAGGGAGGCCTGTCAGCGCCAAACCGCCTGGCTCCCATGTTTCGCAGCCTGAAGGTACCTTAACCTGGACGGATCTGGACAAACTCGGTACCATTTTGAAGCAGATCAATGGGCCAACCTGCATGCAAATCCGCAGGTCGATATACTTAAACTGTGGGAGAAAAGCCCAGACGTAGCAGCGGATGCCCCTTCTTTCGCTTTTGTGCAGTAAGTCCCATAGGGAGGCCTGTCAGCGCCAACCCGCCTTGCTCCCATGTCTCGCAGCCTGAAGGTACCTTAACCTGGACGGATCTGGACAAACTCGGTACCATTTTAAAGCGGATGAATGGGCCAACATGCATGCAAACCGCCAGGTCGATAGACCTGAAACTTTTGGCGAAAAGTCCAGACGTAGCAGCGGATGCCCCCTCTTTAGCTTTTGTGCAGTAAGTCCCATAGGGAGGCCTGTCAGCGCCAACCCGCCTGGCTCGCATGTCTCGCAGCCTGAAGGTACCTTAACCTAGACGGATCTGGACAAACTCGGTACCATTTTGAAGCGGATGAATGGGCCAACCGGCATGCAAATCGGCAGGTCGATAGACCTGAAACGTTTGGAGACAAGCCCAAACGTAGCAGCGGATGCCCCTTCTTTCGCTTTTGTGCAGTAAGTCCCATAGGGAGGCCTGTCAGCGCCAACCCGCCTGGCTCCCATGTCTCGCAGCCTGAAGGTACCTTAACCTGGACAGATCTGGACAAACTCGGTACCATTTTGAAGCGGATGAATTGGCCAACCGGCATGCAAATTGCCAGGTTGATAGACTTGAAATTTTTGGAGAAAAGCCCAGACGTAGCTTCGGATGCCCCTTCTTTCGCTTTTGTGCAGTAAGTCCCATAGGGAGGCCTGTCAGCGCCAACCCGCCTGGCTCCCATGTCTCGCAGCCTGAAGGTACCTTAACCTAGAAGGATCTGGACAACCTCGGTACATTTTTGAAGCGGATGAATGGGCCAACCGGCATGCAAATCGGCAGGTCGATAGATTTGAAACTTTTGGAGAAAAGCCCAGACGTAGCAGCTGATGCCCCTTCTTTCGCTTTTCTGCAGTAAGTCCCCTAGGGAGGCCTGTCAGAGCCAACCCGCCTGGCTCCCATGTCTCGCAGCCTGAAGGTACTTTATCCTGGACAGATCTGGACAAACTCGGTACCATTTTGAAGCAGATCAATGGGCCAACCTGCATGCAAATCCGCAGGTCGATATACTATAAACTGTGGGAGAAAAGCCCAGACGTAGCAGCGGATGCCCCTTCTTTCGCTTTTGTGCAGTAAGTCCCATAGGTAGGCCTGTCAGCGCCAACCCGCCTGGCTCCCATGTCTCGCAGCCTGAAGGTACCTTAACCTGGACGGATCTGGACAAACTCGGTACCATTTTGAAGCGGATGAATGGGCCAACCGGCTTGCAAATCGGCTGGTTGATGGACCTGAAACTTTTGGAGCAAAGCCCAGACGTAGCAGCCCCTTCTTTCGCTTTTGTGCAGTAAGTCCCTTAGGGAGGCCTGTCAGCGCCAACCCGCCTGGCTCCCATGTCTCGCAGACTGAAGGTACCTTAACCTGGACGGATCTGGACAAACTCGGTACCATTTTGAAGCGGATTAATGGGCCAACCTGCATGCAAATCGGCAGGTCGATAGACCTGAAACTTTTCGAGAAAAGCCCAGACGTAGCAGCGGATGCCCCTTCTTTCGCTTTTGTGCAGTAAGTCCCATAGGGAGGCCTGTCAGCGCAAACCCGCCTGGCTCCCATGTCTTGCAGCCTGAAGGTACCTTAACCTGGACGGATCTGGACAAACTCGGTACCATTTTGAAGCGGATGAATGGGCCAATCGGCACGCAAATCGGCTGGTCGATAGACCTGAAACTTTTGGAGAAAAGCCTAGACGTAGCAGCGGATGCCCCTTCTTTCGCTTTTGTGCAGTAAGTCCCATAGGGAGGCCTGTCAGCGCCAACCCGCCTGGCTCCCATGTCTCGCAGCCTGAAGGTACCTTAACCTGGACGGATCTGGACAAACTCGGTACCATTTTGAAGCGGATAATTGGGCCAACCGGCATGCAAATCGGCAGGTCGATAGACATGAAACTTTTGGAGAAAAGCCCAGACGTAGCAGCACATGCCCCTTCTTTCGCTTTTGTGCAGTAAGTCCCTGAGGGAGGCCTGTCAGCGCCAACCCGCCTGGCTCCCATGTCTCGCAGCCTGAAGGTACCTTAACCTGGACGGATCTGGACAAACTCGGTACCATTTTGAAGCGGATGAATGGGCCAACTCGCATGCAAATCGGCAGGTCGATAGACCTGAAAATTTTGGAGAGAAGCCCAGACGTAGCAGCGGATGCCCCTTCTTTCGCTTTTGTGCAGTAAGTCCCATAGGGAGGCCTGTCAGCGCCAACCCGCCTGGCTCCCCTGTTTCGCAGCCTGAAGGTACCTTAACCTGAACGGATCTGGACAAACTCGGTACCATTTTGAAGCGGATAAATGGGCCAACCGGCATGCAAACCGCCAGGTTGATAGACCTGAAACTTTTGGAGAAAAGCCCAGACGTAGCAGCGGATGCCCTTTCTTTCGCTTTTGTGCAGTAAGTCCCTTAGGGAGGCCTGTCAGCGCCAACCCACCTGGCTCCCATGTCTCACAGCCTGAAGGTACCTTAACCAGGACGGATCTGGACAAACTCGGTACCATTTTGAAGCGGATGAATGGGCCAATCGGCATGCAAAGCGGCTGGTCGATGGACCTGAAACTTTTGGAGAAAAGCCCAGACGTAGCAGCGGATGCCCCTTCTTTCGCTTTTGTGCAGTAAGTCCCTGAGGGAGGCCTGTCAGCGCCAACCCGCCTTGCTCCCATGTCTCGCAGACTGAAGAAACCCTAACCTGGACGGATCTGGACAAACTCGGTACCATTTTGAAGCGGATGATTGGGCCAACCTGCTTGCAAATCGGCACGTCGATAGACCTGGAACTTTTGGAGAAAAGCCCAGACGTAGCAGCACATGCCCCTTCTTTCGCTTTTGTGCAGTAAGTCCCATAGGGAGGCCTGTCAGCGCCAACCCGCCTGGCTTTCATGTCTCGCAGCCTGAAGGTACCTTAACCTGGACGGATCTGGACAAACTCGGTACCATTTTGAAGCGGATGAATGGGCCAACCGGCATGCAAATCGGCATGTCGATAGACCTGAAACGTTTTGAGACAAGCCCAAACGTAGCAGCGGATGCCCCTTCTTTCGCTTTTGTGCAGTAAGTCCCATAGGGAGGCCTGTCAGCGCCAACCCGCCTGGCTCCCATGTCTCGCAGCCTGAAGGTACCTTAACCCAAACGGATCTGGACAAACTCGGTACCATTTTGAAGCGGATGAATTGGCCAACCGGCATGCAAATCGGCAGGTCGATAGACATGAAACTTTTGGAGAAAAGCCCAGACGTAGCAGCGGATGCCCCTTCTTTCGCTTTTGTGCAGTAAGTCCCTGAGGGAGGCCTGTCAGCGCCAACCCGCCTGGCTCCCATGTCTCGCAGCCTGAAGGTACCTTAACCTGGACGGATCTGGACAAACTCGGTACCATTTTGAAGCGGATGAATGGGCCAACTCGCATGCAAATCGGCAGGTCGATAGACCTGAAAATTTTGGAGAGAAGCCCAGACGTAGCAGCGGATGCCCCTTCTTTCGCTTTTGTGCAGTAAGTCCCATAGGGAGGCCTGTCAGCGCCAACCCGCCTGGCTCCCTTGTTTCGCAGCCTGAAGGTACCTTAACCTGAACGGATCTGGACAAACTCGGTACCATTTTGAAGCGGATAAATGGGCCAACCGGAATGCAAATCGGCAAGTCGATAGACCTGAAACGTTTGGAGAAAAGCCAAGACGTAGCAGCGGATGCCCCTTCTTTCGCTTTTGTGCAGTAAGTCCCATAGGTAGGCCTGTCAGCGCCAACCCGCCTTGCTCCCATGTCTCGCAGCCTGAAGGTACCTTAACCTGGACGGATCTGGACAAACTCGGTACCATTTTAAAGCGGATGAATGGGCCAACATGCATGCAAACCGCCAGGTTGATAGACCTGAAACTTTTGGAGAAAAGCCCAGACGTAGCAGCGGATGCCCTTTCTTTCGCTTTTGTGCAGTAAGTCCCTTAGGGAGGCCTGTCAGCGCCAACCCACCTGGCTCCCATGTCTCACAGCCTGAAGGTACCTTAACCTGGACGGATCTGGACAAACTCGGTACCATTTTGAAGCGGATGAATGGGCCAATCGGCATGCAAAGCGGCTGGTCGATGGACCTGAAACTTTTGGAGAAAAGCCCAGACGTAGCAGCGGATGCCCCTTCTTTCGCTTTTGTGCAGTAAGTCCCTGAGGGAGGCCTGTCAGCGCCAACCCGCCTTGCTCCCATGTCTCGCAGACTGAAGAAACCCTAACCTGGACGGATCTGGACAAACTCGGTACCATTTTGAAGCGGATGATTGGGCCAACCTGCTTGCAAATCGGCACGTCGATAGACCTGGAACTTTTGGAGAAAAGCCCAGACGTAGCAGCACATGCCCCTTCTTTCGCTTTTGTGCAGTAAGTCCCATAGGGAGGCCTGTCAGCGCCAACCCGCCTGGCTCCCATGTCTCGCAGCCTGAAGGTACCTTAACCTGGACGGATCTGGACAAACTCGGTACCATTTTGAAGCGGATGAATGGGCCAATCGGCATGCAAATCGGCATGTCGATAGACCTGAAACGTTTTGAGACAAGCCCAAACGTAGCAGCGGATGCCCCTTCTTTCGCTTTTGTGCAGTAAGTCCCATAGGGAGGCCTGTCAGCGCCAACCCGCCTGGCTCCCATGTCTCGCAGCCTGAAGGTACCTTAACCTAAACGGATCTGGACAAACTCGGTACCATTTTGAAGCGGATGAATTGGCCAACCGGCATGCAAATCGCCAGGTCGATAGACCTGAAACTTTTGGAGAAAATCCCAGACGTAGCAGCGGATGCCCCTTCTTTCGCTTTTGTGCAGTAAGTCCCTAGGGAGGCCTGTCAGCGCCAACCCGCCTGGCTCCCATGTCTCGCAGCCTGAAGGTACCTTAACCTGGACGGATCTGGACAAACTCGGTACCATTTTAAAGCGGATGAATGGGCCAACATGCATGCAAATCGGCAGGTCGATAGACCTGAAACTTTTGGAGAAAAGCGCAGACGTAGCAGCGGATGCCCCTTCTTTCGCTTTTGTGTAGTAAGTCCCTTAGGGAGGCCTGTCAGCGCCAACCCGCCTGGCTCCCATGTCTCGCAGCCTGAAGGTACCTTTACCTGGACGGATCTGGACAAACTCGGTACCATTTTGAAGCGGATGAATGGGCCAACCGGCATGCAAATCGGCAGATCGATGGACCTGAAACTTTTGGAGAAAAGCCCAGACGTAGCAGCGGATGCCCCCTCTTTCGCTTTTGTGCAGTAAGTCCCTAGGGAGGCCTGTCAGCGCCAACCCGCCTGGCTCCCATGTCTCGCAGCCTGAAGGTACCTTAACCTGGACGGATCTGGACAAACTCGGTACCAATTTGAAGCGGATGAATGGGCACTGCATGCAAATCGGCAGGTCGATAGACCTGAAACTTTTGGAGAAAAGCCCAGACGTAGCAGCGGATGCCCCTTCTTTCGCTTTTGTGCAGTAAGTCCCATAGGGAGGCCTGTCAGCGCCAACCCGCCTGGCTCCCATGTCTCGCAGCCTGAAGGTACCTTAACCTGGACGGATCTGGACAAACTCGGTACCATTTTGAAGCGGATAAATGGGCCAATCGGCATGCAAATCGGCTGTCGATAGACCTGAAACCTTTGGAGAAAAGCCCAGACGTAGCAGCGGATGCCCCTTCTTTCGCTTTTGTGCAGTAAGTCCCATAGGGAGGCCTGTCAGCGCCAACCCGCCTGGCTCCCATGTCTCGCAGCCTGAAGGTACCTTAACCTAAACGGATCTGGACAAACTCGGTACCATTTTGAAGCGGATGAATTGGCCAACCGGCATGCAAATCGCCAGGTTGATAGACCTGAAACTTTTGGAGAAAATCCCAGACGTAGCAGCGGATGCCCCTTCTTTCGCTTTTGTGCAGTAAGTCCCTGAGGGAGGCCTGTCAGCGCCAACCCGCCTGGCTCCCATGTCTCGCAGCCTGAAGGTACCTTAACCTGGACGGATCTGGACAAACTTGGTACCATTTTGAAGCGGATGAATGGGTTAACCCGAATGCAAATCGGCAGGTCGATAGACTTGAAACTTTTGGAGAAAAGCGCAGACGTAGAAGCGGATGCCCCTTCTTTCGCTTTTGTGTAGTAAGTCCCTTAGGGAGGCCTGTCAGCGCCAACCCGCCTGGCTCCAATGTCTCGCAGTCTGAAGGTACCTTTACCTGGACGGATCTGGACAAACTCGGTACCATTTTGAAGCGGATGAATGGGCCAACCGGCATGCAAATCGGCAGATCATATGGACCTGACACTTTTGGAGAAAAACCCAGACGTAGCAGCACATGCCCCCTCTTTCGCTTTTGTGCAGTAAGTCCCATAGGGAGGCCTGTCAGCGCCAACCCGCCTGGCTCCCATGTCTCGCAGCCTGAAGGTACCTTAACCTGGACGGATCTGGACAAACTCGGTACCAATTTGAAGCGGATGAATGGGCACGGCATGCAAATCGGCAGGTCGATAGACCTGAAACTTCTGGAAAAAAGCCCAGACGTAGCAGCGGATGCCCCTTCTTTCGCTTTTGTGCAGTATGTCCCATAGGGAGGCCTGTCAGCGCCAACCCGCCTGGCTCCCATGTCTCACAGCCTGAAGGTACCTTAACCTGGACGGATCTGGACAAACTCGGTACCATTTTGAAGCGGATAAATGGGCCAATCGGCTTGCAAATCGGCTGGTCGATAGACCTGAAACCTTTGGAGAAAAGCCCAGACGTAGCAGCGGATGCCCCTTCTTTCGCTTTTGTGCAGTAAGTCCCATAGGGAGGCCTGTCAGCGCCAACCCGCCTGGCTCCTATGTCTCGCAGCCTTAACATGATGGATTTTGACAAACTATAGCCTGTTTGATAGCGGATGAATAGGCCAACAAGCTGACAAATCGGCAAGGCTTCAGACCTGAAACTTTTGGAGTGAGCTCCAGACGTAGATACATGATGCCCCAAGTTTCGTTTTTGTGCAGTAAGTCCCATAGCAAGGGCTGTCAGCGCCAGCCGACATGGCTCTCATGTGTCTCGGTCTAAAGGTACCTTAACATGGATGGATTTTGACAAACTATAGCTTGCTGGATAGCGGATGAATAGGCCAACAAGCTGACAAATCGGCAGGGCTTCAGACTTGAAACTTAGAAGTGAGCCCCAGACGTAGGTACATGATGCCTCCAGTTTCGTTTGTGTGCAGTAAGTCCCATAGCAAGGGCTGTCAGCGCCAGCCGACATGGCTCTCATGTGTCTCGGTCTAAAGGTACCTTAACATGGATGGATTTTGACAAACTAGAGCTTGCTGGATAGCGGATGAATAGGCCAACAAGCTGACAAATCCGCAAGGCTTCAGACTTGAAACTTTTGGAGTGAGCCCCAGACGTAGGTACATGATGCCCCCAGTTTCGTTTTTGTGCAGTAAGTCCCATAGCAAGGGCTGTCAGCGCCAGCCGACATGGCTCTCATGTGTCTCGGTCTAAAGGTACCTTAACATGGATGGATTTTGACAAACTATAGCTTGCTGGATAGCGGATGAATAGGCCAACAAGCTGACAAATCGGCAGGGCTTCAGACTTGAAACTTAGAAGTGAGCCCCAGACGTAGGTACATGATGCCTCCAGTTTCGTTTGTGTGCAGTAAGTCCCATAGCAAGGGCTGTCAGCGCCAGCCGACATGGCTCTCATGTGTCTCGGTCTAAAGGTACCTTAACATGGATGGATTTTGACAAACTAGAGCTTGCTGGATAGCGGATGAATAGGCCAACAAGCTGACAAATCAGCAAGTCTTCAGACTTGAAACTTTTGGAGTGAGCCCCAGACGTAAGTACATGATGCCCCCAGTTTCGTTTTGGTGCAGTTAGTCCCATAGCAAGGGCTGTCAGCGCCAGCCGACATGGCTCTCATGTGTCTCGGTCTAAAGGTACCTTAACATATATGGATTTTGACAAACTATAACTTGTTGGATAGCGGTTGAATAGGCCAACAAGCTGACAAATCGGCAAGGCTTCAGGCTTGAAACCTTTGGAGTGAGCCCCAGACGTAGGTACATGATGCCCCCAGTTTCGTTTTTGTGCTTTAAGTCCCATAGCAAGGGCTGTCAGCGCCAGCCGACATGGCTCTCATGTGTCTCGGTCTAAAGGTACCTTAACATGGATGGATTTTGACAAACTATAGCTTGTTGGATAGCGGATGAATAGGCCAACAAGCTGACAAATCGGCAAGGCTTCAGACTTAAAACTTTTGGAGTGATCCCCAGACGTAGGTACGTGATGCCCCCAGTTTCGTTTGTGTGCAGTAAGTCTCTCATGTGTCTCGGTCTAAGGTACCTTAGCATGGATGGATTTTGACAAACTATAGCTTGTTGGATAGCTGATGTACCTACCTTGTATATTTAGTAAAATTTGGTAAAATCAGATTTGTATAAAAAAATCTAAAATGGTAAGGGGTTAACCTTGCTTTTTTAGCAAAATTTGGAGCACATTTTACTTAAATTGGGCAGAATCATATGCTTCTGTAAATCCAGATGTAAAGTTTCCGCTAAAAATACAAGGTTCACCCCTTACAATTTGAGATTTTTCATATAAATCTGATATTGCCCAGTTATGCTAAAAATGCCAAGTGAACCCCTAACAATCTTCAATTTTTAAGAAACATCTGATTTTTCCCAATTTCGTTTAAAAGGGCAAGGTTAAAGCAAGGTTAACCCCTTTCAATCTGCAATTTTCCAGAAATATCTGATTTTGCCCTAATTTGACAAGGTTAACCCCTTACAATTTTTGATTTTTCATACAAATCTGATTTTGCCCAATTTTGCTAAAACTGCAAAGTTAACCCTTACAATCTGAAATTTCAAAAACACCTGATTTTGCCCTATTTTGCTAAAAATGCAAGGTTAACCACTGACAATTTGAAATTTTTCATAAACATTGAAATTTTCCCAATTTTACTAAAAAAGCAAGAATAACACCTTACAATTCGAAATTTTCAATAAACATCTGATTTTGCCCTATTTTGCTAAAAAAAATGCAATCTGAACCCCTTACAATTTGAAATTTTCCATAAACATCAAATTTCACAAAAATAAAAAAAAGGTTAATTCCTTACATCGGAATTTTTTTCAGAAACATCTGATTTTGCCCAAAGTTGCTTAAAATGCAAGGTTAACCCCTTTCAATCTGCAATTTTCAAGAAACATCTGATTTTGCCCTATTTTGGCTTAAGTTAAACCCTTACAATTTTTGATTTTTCATACAAATCTGATTTTTCCCAATTTTGCTAAAAATGCAAGGTGAACCCTTTACAATCTGAAATTTTTCATGAACACCTGGTTTTGCCGTATTTTGCTAAAAAAATGCAAGGTTAACCCGTAACAATTTGAAATTTTCAGATGTAAGGGGGTTAACCTTGCATTTTTAGTGCCCTAATTTGGCAAAGGTTAACCCCTTACAATTTTTGATTTTTCATACAAATCTGATTTTGCCCAATTTCGCTAAAAATGGAAAGTAAACCCCTTACCATCTGACATTTTCCATAAACACCTGATTTTGCCTTATTTTGCTAAACAAATTCAAGGTTAACCACTGACAATTTGAACTTTTTCATACACATCTTATTTTGCCAAATTTTACTACAAAAGCAAGGTTAACCACTTACAATCTGAAATTTTCCAGAGAGATCTGATTTTTCCCAATTTCGCTAAAAAATGCAAGGTTCACCCCTTACAATTTGAAATATTTTATGAACATCTAAATTTTACTAAAAATGCAAGGTTAACTCCTTACAAGCTGCAATTTTCCACAAACATCTGATTTTTCCCAATTTTGCTAAAATGTAAGGTAAACTGCAAACTGTTAAATCAATACATGAAGTGTCCCATTTGACTTTTTTAAAACAAATTATTTTTCCAGTTTTTAGGGTAAAGGAATTTTCTCTTTTTCCTTTCTCTTTTGTTGTTGCTATATTTTGCGAATTAACCCATTCGTATGGAATGCTCATAGTCAATCAAAGAATATTTCACACATAGGCGCCTAAGTTATATTTTTTTTTAAATTTAATAGAGACGCATTGATCGTGCTATCATATACCATTCGAATACCATTTCGAATTACTGTATTGTTTGGAATGCTAACAATTAAAGACACGTTATTTGAAAGATGTATAATTAATATTTATATTACAATGTACATCTTTATTCTTTCCCGGTATAATTTATGGCTTTTCTTACGTCAATTGGCAATCGCGTCATTATATAATGATAGTCAAATTGATCAAACGAAACTGCGTTTTGATTATAGTCAATTATGAAATATTTATTGATTTATGACATACACCTTTGTTTCAAGTTCGATACTACCCGTAGACCTGCCGAGCAGCTGTAGATATCAAACTAAACCAAAGTATAAAAGATAGAGGGTAAAAAATATCAAAAAGTTATGTGCTAGTCAAGCTTTCAGGGATCGGTCTGAGCCATAACAATGCCCCAGCCGATCCCTTAGTTCTCTTCCGGGGTCCCGGCGTCCCCGACCAATACACACTTCCTTCCCTATCCATCCATATAACCCCGGAGGGCCAAGCACCATGTAAAAGCAAAGAGCTAAGGGAGGAACAGGGCGGCCCCTAAGCCCTGATCCTCCGAGTGGACCACATGCCCTGAACCTGTACGAAGGCGCCAACCTGGAACTTGCGGACAGTACCAGCAGCAGTGCTTACCGATTAAGCTAAGGTACTGTTGGTACTTTACGACGGGAAATTAAATCTCTTATTGTGAATAATTGAACTCATACGTTAAAAACCAAAAAGACACCAGCGGGATTCGAACCCGGGACCCCGCTAATCGTGGACGACGAATCGTAACCATTGATCTCCATATACACAGACTGGATAGGACATCGCGCAGTGTTTGTGCACGAATGCGCGGCCGAACAATGGCGGCGCGTTTACTGTCAGACGGGTAAACGCGCATTGTGTTTTCACTTTGTTTACTTTGGAAAATGGATTATTGAGTGAAATTTTTCTTACAGGAGGGAGTTCAAGCGCTCCTCCAAAACAATCTTTAAAAAAAAAAATAACTGAACGATGAAGAGTTACCCTCAATCCCTCCAAACAGCTTTTCCACACTTTCTTGATATACACTTTCTTATTATGCATTTTCGAAATTCAAGAACCACCCTTTCCTTTTCCCATATTTTTTTTTTTAATCCCTCCTCCTCCCAAAAATGATTGTAAAGAAATTGCCATTTTATTTTTGGCACCCTGGTCATTAGAGCACACTGAATTACTCCATCAACGAAATGAATAATTGTATTAATAATATGCTGAAATGACATCATATTTCTTTAACTGAACACTCACACGAGAAATTGTATGGAGATTCATTCAAATGATTGATATTGTAACGGACAGTCTATGCACATTTTTGTTGTCATTGCTTTCTAGCACTAGTGCTCCGGCGGAGGGGCTCCGGCGGCGCAAGCCTGACCGGGTTTTGGGTCTGGCTGGCGCGCGCTCCGGAAATAGGTTGCTTAAGTGGGTTTCTTTTGTTGGGGGACGCAGGAAAGGTTTGGCGAGATGCCGGGGTCATTGCAAGTTGTTACAATTGTATACATTTGTTCAGACTGTGTGTATTTCTATGCTGGGAATCAGCAGTCGTGGTACTGGTAGCAGTGTTGCAGGTTGACCACAGAGTTGTTGTGCTGAATAAATGAGAGTTTCTTCAGAAGTTGGAAATCCTGTGTGTTTGTCCCCTTTTCTTGCGTTTGGCCGGACTCGGAGGACAAGAACCCAATAAGGTCCCGTTACAATTGGTGGCAGCGGTGGGATTTTCTACAGGATTTTCGGGGAAGAGAAATGGCAAGCTACACGGAGTCGGCACGGAGTATCACTGAAGCCATCGGCGACATTTCCAGGGAAATCGATCGGCTGCAGCGATCCCTGCTGAACAGTTTACGCAGAAATACGACCGGGTCCACGACCGAACATCAGCCTTGGCATGTTGTGCCAGTGACGCCGAGCCTATCGACTAGGGACGATACCGGTAGGCGGAGAAAGTCGTGCAGTGTAGTGGGTGATCTTCAGGCACAGTGGCGGGCGGCGTGCAGCGAGTCGGACAGCGAAGGTGAGCACCGCCCTGACGTTAGTTGCCGTCGATCCCCGAAGAGTCCTACCGGGGCACGCAGCGGTTGCGAGCCTCGTCATGCGGGCAGGCACAAAGCAGTGCACACTGACACCGCTGCTAGCGGATCCGGTGCTGCTCATGCGGTTGGCCAGCACGCTGACGTGGAACGTACCGGAGCGGCGCCGCGTGTCAGAGCTCGGGTCATCGAACATTGAGGATTACTTGTTGCATTTTGATGGGAGAGAGCCCTCGACCCTCGATGAAACAGTTGAAATCGCGGCCAAAGAAGAGGCGTGGTGCCGGACAGAACAAGTTGGGCGGTCGCGTGCAGTCTTTCCTTGTCCCGAAAAGGAGGAAACTCTTAGTTTCACAGCCAGTGACCAGATACTGTCGATTCTGCGGGAGCTCTTGGAGTTGCAGCGCCGCAGCCTGGTGGAAAGAAAACCCAAGGAATGGAAGGCAGGTTGCTGGAAGTGCGGGAGTCTGGAGCATCTCCGAGCACGGTGCCCACTGAAGACCAGCATGAGGCAGGCAGCCTCCCCGCCGGTGCAGGCAGTCCCGCCGCCGGCACGGACAGCCCCGCCGCCGGCGCAGGCAGTCTCGCCAACGGCACGGACAGCCTCGCCTCCGGCGCAGGCAGTCTCGCCGACGGAGCAGGCAGTCCCGCCGAAGTCTGGCTTGAGGAAACGACCTGCTTCATCTCAAGAGTTGGGACTTTACATCCGAGGGGAGATAATGGACACGGCAGTTAGTTTCTTGGTTGACACCGGAGCCACAGAGACTTTTGTTTCCACTCAGCTGTATGACAGGACAGACACGAAGTTAAGACCCGTGCTCGTCGACGCAGATCGCAGGTTCCGCCAAGCGGGTGGGAGTGAGCTGCGCATCGCTGGACGTGCAAAGATGCCGATGAAGACTGGGGGAAGAGAGGTGCTACACAGCGTTTGGTTCGCAGACATCAGCGTAGATGCCATTCTGGGACTGGACTTTTTGCGACAGCATCAATGCCAGCTGATGTGGGACGAAGAGTGCTTTGTTGTCGGTAAGCACAGAGTTCCGCTACAAAGGAATGCCGAACCAACGGTACGGGAATCCCTGTCGGTGCCTGCGACCGAATCACTGGGTTCGGTAGATTCCCCATTGCCAAGGGCCACTCAACCGGCGGTTACTGCGGAACCAGCGCTTGGGCCAGTACGCCAGTCAAGGACAGACAATCAGGTTGGAACAGGTAGTCCCGCCGCCGGAGTGGGCAGTCCCACTGCCGCCGTTGGACACCACACGACACAAGGCACCAGCTCGCCCCGCAACCGCCGTGGCAGGGCGGTCCGAAGACCGGGATGTTTGCGACAAGTCAGCGGGGGTGAGACTGACAGTCAGCCAGTTCAAGGCAAGGCGACGTACACATGCAGGGTCTGCGGTCAGCAGTATGTCTCCTCGTTTACTCGGAGGAGGCATGAAAAAGCAGCGCATGAAGAACGGAGTTACCAGTGCCGGGAATGCCCGAAGTCCTACGGACGGTCGGACTACTTGACCCGGCACATGAGGGCCCAGCATCGGGGACCGACGAGTTGCGGATAGTCCTCGCCGATTGTTGTGTTTTTGTTTGATTTAGGAACCAGAGTGGGGCCTAAATCATCATTAACCACCATTCTTGAGGACATCCCAAAAAAATAAATTAATAAAATCACAGACAGTGAACTCTTGTGATTCTTGTTCCAGAAAATAAAATAATGTAAAACCAATGCTAAGTAAATTCTTTTTGATAACCTTTTTGAATCTTGTAAACATCACTTGATAAAAAAAAAAATAAATCTTTGTTTCTAAAAGTGAAAGTGTTAGTCGTGTAAACCCTCTTTAAAAAAAATACAAATGAGTGTTTTGTTCTCTACATAATATATGGAAAAAAAGAGGTTTTGGAAAATTGTGAATATCAGTTCATGTAAAATTTGTTGTATTTGTGCCCCTATTCAGGAGAATAGGCCCAGTTTAAGGAGGGGGTAGTGTAACGGACAGTCTATGCACATTTTTGTTGTCATTGCTTTCTAGCACTAGTGCTCCGGCGGAGGGGCTCCGGCGGCGCAAGCCTGACCTGGTTTTGGGTCTGGCTGGCGCGCGCTCCGGAAATAGGTTGCTTATAAAAGTGGGTTTCTTTTGTTGGGGGACGCGGGAAAGGTTTGGCGAGATGCCGGGGTCATTGCAAGTTGTTACAATTGTATACATTTGTTCAGACTGTGTGTATTTCTATGCTGGGAATCAGCAGTCGTGGTACTGGTAGCAGTGTGGCAGGTTGACCACAGAGTTGTTGTGCTGAATAAATGAGAGTTTCTTCAGAAGTTGGAAATCCTGTGTGTTTGTCCCCTTTTCTTGCGTTTGGCCGGACTCGGAGGACAAGAACCCAATAAGGTCCCGTTACAATATATTTATTGAAAACCTGAACATAAACCAATTACAATCTAAAAGGTAAAAAACCTTAATTTTACAAAGTAATCAGTAAAAACTTCTTCCCGTCCCTAGATTGATCAGGGAATGACATCGTTCACCTCTTGTGATATTGTGTGAAAGGAGATGAATCACAAACCAAAATAGTACTATACTAATTTTGTCACAGAATAATTCAAGCTACGCACGCGGTCTTGTTTACAATTAAATGTTAAAGCTGTAGTCCATCATTTGTAATTAGTGCATTTTGTTCGTTTGAAGCAACAAACGTGTTAAAAATCTAATGAAGGATACTGAACAACTTACTTGATGAAGTTTCAGCTCAGCTTCAGCTGTATATTCCGAGAAAAACAGCATTCTAAGATCTCAATTTCAAATCAAAAGTTACTGAATCATGTTTTGAATTGTTTTGAATTGCAGCTATACGCGACGTCGCGCACTGATCCGACGAATTATAACAACCGCGCGCGCGTGTGCGTCGTTCCAATACTTGTGCGCGCTGCGCTGAATAACAAAACGAACTACTAATTTACATTTTCATACGGTGCTTCTTAAGAATCACCGTTGGAAATGCCTTGTTTCGTCGATTACTTCAAAATGACAGCTTCCCAGAAAGAATAATTTCACAGGGAGTTTAGTCCCCTTAATATCTTTCAACCAAGTTTGTTTTTCAACAATAATTACGCCAGTTACTTTTCGGATGGCTGCAAATGATGGACTATAGCTTTAAGCTATACTTCTGAAAATATTTGTAATTACTTGTAAGTGTAATGGGAATCGTTTTTGTGAGCGAATATGACGGTGTATATAAATTATGGCTATAGCTAGTAATCTTATGTAACGGCGTACACAACATCATTTCAAGCCGTAAAGTACTGATTTTGCTATGGCTTTGCTGAAGTTCTTTGTTTGATATGAAGGTCAATCGGCCAGTTGTGCAGTAAGTTAAGTGCAGTAAACCATCTCCTCGGTTTCTCTTTATCAAGAAAAATAATAGAAACATTTTGGTAGGCGTTTAATAAGCCAAGGTAGCTCTACTGAGTGGAGGCTGCGCTGGAACTTCGGGACCCTCCGTGCGCTGGAACTTCGGGACCCTTCGTACAAGCTTGTACGGAGGGCACCGAAGTTCCAGCGCTCCACTCAGTAGAGCTAAAGCCAAGGCAGACATAATTCAATCAGATTTTGCATATAAAAGTTATAAAAGTTATTCGAATTAACTATTTTAAACATGTCAACTTTTGTTCATTGCCATTGCCGGGTCAGTCATGCACGTTAATATAGGCCGGCTATGTCTTAAAAAAAAAACATGGATGGCGACCAGCATGACAGGCCTAGATCGCATGGAATTTTAACAGAATATCTCGCTAGCTACCACACCGGCCTCCTTCCACTCAAACTCCGAGCGACAACATTAACGATATTATAAATTTGCTTTGTCATTCCCATGTTCATATTCCTCCAGGCCATGTTGTATAGGCCTCGTTAAAAAAAACAACTTACTTGCAAATAATTGTCCTATTCTTCAACGCTCCTTACTTCCCGACTCCAGCAATTTAATGCTGCGCACACCTTGACTATACTCCTCGTCGATTTTGATCAATTTAGATCTCTGTTTCTTATATTCTTTCAAAAATGACAAAGAAACCGAAGAAAACCCAACTTTATTTTTTAATCCTCCGTTCGAAAGTGTACACTACTCGAATGCGAATGTGTGTTCTTTACCCTTTTCAAAAAACGCGCGCGCGGACGCACGTTCGTACGCGATGTCCTATCCAGTCTGTGTATATGAAGATCAATGATCGTAACCACTCGGCCATTTCGTAACTTTAGAATTTTCCTTAAACTGAGAAAAGTTGTCTTTATAGGTGAGCAAACGCGCCAGGAAGATTACGGGGTCCATTTGCTTTACTTTAATGGGTAAAAACAAGTCGATATAATGAGCCCAGTGTGTTTGGTTTGTTAGGAAGCTGCATAACACAGCCTAGTGTGCTAGGCGGATCATTACGCAACAATGAACACCGCAATTGTGTATTTTCAAAAATCAGACGCGTAGGTTTCTACTCTTTGTATCTGGGCACATATAGATTCTCACCTCCCTCTTCAGCTATTTCGACTTTCTTAAAAAGAAAAATAGAGACTGTCAGCGAATCTCCGGGAGTTGAAATAAGGATCGTCCCCTCGATAGACCTCAGACTCAGTAAAGTTCAACATTGGGCTCTTTTTCAACAGCTGTTTTTTGAGGAAACTTTTCATCTGGATTTCTTAGAAGCATCTGATTTTGCCCAATTTTAGTAAAACATGTTCCAAATTTTGCTAAAAAAGCAAGGTTATCTCCTTACCATTTTAGATTTTTCATACAAATCTGATTTTGCCAGATTTTACTAAATATACAAGGTATACAATTTAAAATGTTTCATAAATATTTCTTTTTGCCCAATTTTGCTAGAAATACAAGGTTACGCCCTAACAATCTGCAATTTTCCAGAATCATCCGATTGTGTCCTAATTTGCTTTTTAAAAAAATGCAAAGTTAACCCCTTACAATTTGATTTTTTTTCATGAACATCTAATTTTCCCCAATCTTATTCAAAAAGCAAGGTTTACCCCTTACAATCTGCAATTTTCCAGAAACATTTGATTTTTTCCGATTTTCGCTTTAAAACAAATTTCGTAACATCTAACTTTGCAAAATTTCACTAAAAAAGCAAGGTTAGGCCAAAAAAAAAAGTCTCCGGTTTCTGGTATGGAGCTTGCATAAAAAGTGGTGCGGCAACGCGGCTTGTTTTTTTTTTTGCTTCAAATGTCGGCTGATGACTGCAAATGGTGCCCGACTAAACTTAGTGCAAATATTATGGGAGACCAGAGAGGCCACATAAAGCTCATTCTCGATCATAAGCCCATCTAAAAACACGTTAAAATTTTGCAGCAGCAGGATTCCAGTCAAACCAGTGAGTTTGGCGGTTTTGAGACATCATCGTTCATTGAAAATAAAAACGTTTTCATTTTGCCGACGCGCATGGCTACGGCGATGCGCGTGCATACCAGAAACCGGAGACTTTTTTTTTGGCCTTAATCCCTTACATCTGAATTTTTCGGAAACATCTGATTTTGCCCAATTTCGCTAAAATATGCAATGTTCACCCCTTACAATTTGAAATGGTTCATAAACATCTAACCCCATACAATCTGCAATTTTCCAGAATCATCTGATTTTTCCCGATTTTGCAAAAAAAAAATGCAAGGTTAACCCCTTACAATTTGATTTTTTTTCATAAACATCTAATTTTGCCCAATTTTACATCAGCTTATGCTAACAAATTATCAGGTAACTGGATCATTAAACGGGACAGGTGCACATCGGCCTTGGAGCTCAGACCATGTGTCATGCACTCCTCAATGCACAGATGATGCACATAACACTATGGGTAGTACAGGCACAGCTGGGGTACTGCCCAAACAATGATGAACGCATTGCGTATGCTTAAAGAATTACCCACAATTCCGGTTTTTACCGTTTAGGTCTGGCTCTAATCAGTTTACGCGATCCCCTGACGTCTCATACACTGACTTTAGGCAAAATAGTCAGACTTTCGCGGTCTAGTAACCAGACTTTGACTCTTAAAGAAACAACGAATGAAAAGGGAAATATCAAATGCATATTGCAAAAGATCGAATGCAAACATACCGATGAAACATCGAATACAAATAGCTCGAAATGTCAAACATATGTGCGAAACATTGCTCACATATTTGAGAATATCGCAAATATATTGTAGAACAACACACACAATTGTAGCGAAAAACATCGCACATTTAATGCAAAAAAATCGAACATAATATTGAAAACTTCGCACATATATATCGTCAAAAACATCGCACATATAAATTGAAAATCGCATATAAATGTAAAACATCGCACACATATATTGAACATCGCACATATATTGTAAAACATCGCACAAATATATTAAACATCGCGCAAATAATGAAAAACATCGCACACTTATATTGAACATCGCACATAAATGTAAAAGATAACAAACACATATTGAACATCCAACATATATATTGCAAAATATTGAATATTGCAACGTTTGACACGCCATATTCAACGACCCTTGCAATACGGGCGATTCCCAATAGTGCGCCTCCAAGAGTTTGCAACGCGTTGGCCAATCACAATGCGCAAAATCTGTCGACCCAACGCCCGTTTGGAAAAGGTCGACTGATTTCGCGCATTGTGATTGGCCAACGCGCTGCAAACTCTTGGAGGCGCACTATTGGGAATCGCCCGTATTGCTTTGTCTGCACGTACGCCCCATGCACAAACATATCCGTAAACAGCCGACATGCAGTAAGTCGGGGCACACTTATTACTTGGTTTCTTGGTTGGTTCATCTCCTAAATACTCCGCGTGGGAGTCTCCTAAATACTCCGCGTGGGAGTTTATACAGGAGGCCAGAAACACCGGGGCAAACCCCTTCTCTAATAGCGGTAAGTGTTTACTGGGTTCTCTTACGTGCATTTATGCAACACACGGGACCTCCGGCTTAACGTCCCATCCGCAGGACGAAGCGCATGGTTAAGTGCCTTGCTTAAGAGCACAAGTGTCCGGCGGGCTCCAACCCACGTCACTGTTGCCTCTGAAACACCAGAATATGAGTCCGGTGGTGCTCTTAACCGCTAGGCCATGACACTCAATATCAAAGGGAGTTGCAATCGTGCCTGTCGGAAAAAATGAAAACAAAGAAGTATTTTTTTAATAAAAATGCCATTGACCCTTGTCCTTGGAGCAAGAAAATGAACTCTGATTACTTCTAGACCACCATCAATCGATTCCTTGAAGCTTTTTATCCACTTGCTAGATAATATATATCTTAAGATTTCCAAATATTGGGTCAATATCCAAAATTTAGGGGGTGGGGTCTAATATTGAGCCATAACTCCAAAATAAAATACCATAATGTCTGCCTCTTTTTTGGCTACTAGACGACTTTGGGGGAAAAAAAACATTTGTTTTCTGTTTATTTTGTTTTTGTGTGCACTCAAAATCCACTGGTATGCTCCACCACGGGCCGGTCAGCCCATGTGGGTAACATTTTGTGTGGGTTTTGTTGCATGACGTGCAACTGAGAAGTCTTGAATTCACAATCCATTGAGACTTTGACCGCTCTGGGAACTTGGTAACATAAAGCCACCAGTATAACGACAGGTTCAGCCGCACTTCAGACAAGCTATTTTATCAATGAAGAATGTATTCTTTAGATGTCACAATTTGGTTAGAGAATATCATTGAATTTGCGGGATTTTGCGTACACTTTAATATCTTAACAAAATGAGAACCGAAATGATACATGTTGTTTGAAAGCATCTGCGTACTTCAACATGTATCAGTTTCTAATTTGAAATGCAAAAGATTGAATACGTCTCCACAAGGTTATCATGAAACAGATATATGTATTTTACCTAAGGTGTTTACGTCGCAAAATGAAGTATTGTATATACGGGATATTCAGTCCGAATTTCAGCCCATCATTAATTTTGGTTAAAATAGGAGCATTTTGAAACTAGATTTTCACGAATAAAATTTTAGTACACGAGAACAAAGACATGACTCCACAAGAATACATATTCGAGTATGTGTGCCAGATACACACAAAAGATATGTGTCACCTGATTCGGAATAAGTGTTTCCACGACGGTGAGCGTTGTGAGCTCCCTGCTGTCATTCCCGTGGTTCGTATTAGTTTTCAAGCGTTCAAATTCGTTGTCAGAACTGACATGTGTGTTCGTGTTTGGGCCTCACACATCCTAAATTAAAGTTATGCCATTTGGTTTAACTGATGAGGTAAAGGTAAAGGAGACGAACCTGTGTTCACAGGAACGGAGTGCCCATCTCTCTTTCATTAGTGATTGGGCCAGACTCATATGTTGCTGTGGGGGGATCGCTACACCTCCTCCACAGCGAGTCTGTTACCTTCCCAGCATTGAATAATGCCGGTATCCATTTAGCACCTGGTTTGAGAGGAGTAATTGAGGTAAAGCGCCTTACTCAAGGGCACAACACGCATTGCCACCGCGGGGCTCGAACCTACAACCTCACGATCATGAATCCTGTGCTCTACCGCTAAACCACACGTGCCCGTGGTCAAATTTAGCAGTCTGTTTGATTTAGGCTTATTTGCATATAGGAATCTTATTTTCGTTTTCATATCCGCGCATTCTATTTAGAATTTTCTGCTTTCAAAATAATGGGAAACGAGGGCAAGATGCGAGATTTCTATTTTTTCCCTTTTTTATGTTCTTTTGTTATTTGCTTCATTCTAGTCTGTTGACAGTAAGCCAATGAGCAAAGTTTTCTCAAAAACGTCATGTTCAAAGAACCTGTCTTTAATCTAAAGAAGTAAAAATGTAGGCTAGTTGTAGGAGAAAATTGAACATTGTGCACGAAAGTCGACGTTCGAACAATAAACGTATAGGCAACATTAAACTGGGAAAATCCTTTTTTTAATCGTGTTCACAATTTTTTTGTTATGCGTTCTTAATTTTACCATGCATTTGCCCTTCTATCTTCTAGATTTAAATGACGATCCTGGTTTTCTTATATCTCTGACCTTTTTCTCAACGAGGTCCTAACTTGATCTTAAACATGCTTCATTTCAGTAACATGTGCTTGTTTTTATGCAAAAAAGTGATCAAAATATGGTCATTTGTGGCTGCTGCTATGTAGCCGTATCTTGTGGGGAAAAGTATTAAGCATTTTCAAATTGGAACAAAGAAACAAAGACAAACAAAGTAATCACATAAACCGGTTTCGAATTCCTTTGCTTACATGTCACAAATGTTGCTTAATGGTGAATTTGAATTCCAAAAATGACCCAACGTGAATTAGCTCCTGCAAATTTGAAGAATGATAAAAATGTGATGTTTAGCCCAGAAAACAAAAAACGGGGAAAGAGGCGTCTGTATAATTGGGCTAAAAAGCAGGTGGGTGCCTAAAAATTCAAGGAAATTCCAAAATTACTGGTAAGAAAACATTTTGACGTCGACAGTATTATTGTAAGCAACAATAATCTTTTATTTTGTTCGTAAGGCAACCCGTCGCCTACTGTTTAGCCCAATTTACCATGAACACCACATTTCCCCCTCCCCCGGTATTTTGGCATATGATCAATAATTTTTCATTTTTCACATAATTCACCTTTTATTTTTGTCAGTAGATAGAAGTTTGTGCCAGTAGATAGAAGTTTGTGAATTTGAAGCTCATCAATACTGACCTTTGAGAATGTATGAGTAAAAGGTATTTGGGCGCAACTTAATTTAAGGTATTAATACTAGCCATTTTGTATCTTTATTATGTCCTTATCCGGTCTCTGATATTGATTTCCTTTAGAAAATGTTATTCAAACAAGGAAATGTAGGTAGAATTCCAAATTCTGTTGCAGTTCGTATGTGTGAGTTTCACTTTAAAAATAGAAGTATTTTGCCTGGACTATAATTAACGAGACAGGAGATCAGTGCACAGTCCGCTATACAGTACGCAGTACCTATACAGATGTGCGTGTATATCAAGTGTATTTGTGCAGGGTCACTTTGGTATTTAACCTCAATGCAGGTTAAATTTCTACTTCTATGCAATTAAGCCATAAGGTTCATTGTGCCATTTAGTTTGTGCGTTGGTGCATATTTTATTAGTTTGTTTGCACAGAAAAAAAACCTTCCCAAGGACGAAAGCCAATGCTTTCACGGTGGAAATAACCAAGTCTGTTCAACCGTGGGCGGAGGTGAAAGCGGCCATATCGCGATCGCCACTACTTACTGATTCGTGTCCTCGCCATAAAAAACACTCTACTCTCTCAGTGCGTCGGTGTGACTGGATAGCGTACAGAGAGCCGCAGAAAAAAAGACAGCTACTTGGAGCCCCTCGTGGAGATCGGTTGGTGTTTAGTAAAGCGCAAGTTGCCGCCTTATTATTGTGACTCACTTTTGTAACATCGGGTAAGTTCACCTGGTTTTCTTTTCTTTTTCCACCGGACTTCCAGCTCCATTGACCACGAACGGTTCACAGGTTTTCAAACGTAAATATATGTATCTGAACTGAACTGAACTGAACTGAACGTCGTGGCTTTTGGAATGCCGCACACTGAGTTTCAAACCTGCACTGTAAAAAAACAAGTTGGGCAAAAGGGTTGATTATTCGACCAACGATTGGCGAATAGTTAACACGTTCAACATATTGCGTTGTTTATATTTTGCCCAACAAATTATTTGCCAAACATTTTTACATTGTAGTTTGGAGTTTAATTAACGTGTGATTCAGGAAGGGGTCAATGTACATTGTATATTAGCCGATAGCTTAACCGATAGAACACAAGACCCCGGATGTCATGACCGGAATTGTAAACAGGGAGGAGGTCATGACATCGAAGCCCACAGTGTGGGGGCGTGTTTCATTGTAATTACTGTTTACCGTAACGGCCTGAAAAAAAAATCCAGGTAGGTATAGGTATATAGGGAAATAATTTTATTTTGTACTTTTTTTCATTTAAGTTCTGCATGCCCATAAACCATGCGTGTTCTTTCGCAAAAAAAATGTATAAAAACATTATTCAAGCATTCAAGCATTCAAGATACTCAATCGATACATTTCATTCCAAATTAATTCGTACCGTCCAGGCGCGGTTCTAGAACCAATATTTTTTTTTTTGGGGGGGGGGGGGGAGGGGGGCTAGCACGGTGGATCCAGAATTATTTTCAGGGAGGCGTGCTGAAATGTAGACCGGTTATTTTTTCCAGACACTTAGGCCTCGGGGGGGGGGGGCGCTCATGCCCTATTTTCAATGGGGAGCGCCAATAAAATCCTAAAATCATTCACACTATATTAACTAATGCACCCTTGTCACGGCTATTTCTTTTTAAGGAGGAGACAGTTTGCATGTACATCACAATCCTTTTTTTGCTAATGCAATTTTTTTGGGGGGGCTAATGCAATTTTTTTTTTACGGAATTTACCGCGCCTGGTACCGTCCAAGGGTTCTCCACGGGATTTTTAAAAACCTCAGTGTTGGGGAAGTTTTGCTGTGATTTAACAACCTGCGAAGCCATGGCGAGGGGTTAAACATTTTGAACTTTAGAAGCTCTCTTAGCTGCTGCATTTTAGAGCAAATTTGGGGGCTCTTTAACTTAAGAAATTTCCTTTAAATTCTTAAAGTGCGATTTTTCGCACTTTTAACACAGGTATGTTTGTGTCAAAACATGGTCAGTTTCAAGTGTGGAATATGGTTTATGCCCGTGGCAAATTATTAAAAGTACTTGAAATGTTTGAAATTTGTTCGTTTAAAATTATCAATATCAACCTTCAAAATGGCAATAAAAAGTTTGAGGTCATCAATTTGGCCGTAAAAATTCCAGGTCGGTCGAGTTACCGTAAACACACCATTTTTGTGTGTGCCTAACCTGAAGTTGATTCCGCCGCGCTGGAGGAGAGTTTTCATGAACGCATTGTTTGTATGCATGACCGTCCACTGACCCCGCCTGATTAATTCCCCATGCCCCCTATTAGTGGGGCTGTTAAGGTCAGATATGTGATACAATTGTGCACCTTGTGACTAAAGCATGAAACTTCGCACGTTGGTTCTTCATGCCATGAAGAAAATTTTCAGATGTGGAGACATTTCATATTTGACCTCTTGTGACCTTTGAGAGGTCAATTAACTTTCATATGACCTCAGTCTGCGTCATAGGTCTTCAGGCCATGGAAATAGTGAAAAAATATCATACTTGACCTTCGGTGACCTTTCAGAGGTCAATGACCTATATATACAGTATTTATAGTTATTTATAAGATTAACACTTTAAACCCCAACTTTTTCAAGACCCAACTCTAAAAGTTAGGTGTTGATGCTATGAATAGCATTTTCATATGAAGGGCATTTCATATCTGACCTCTGGTGACCATCAAGAGGTCAATGAACTTTGTATGCCCTTTTTATAGACATTTATTAGATTTACTATTCAAAACCCCACTATTTTATGATTCAAGTCTAAAAGTTGGCTTTTCGTGACATAAACAGAATTTTCAGATGTGTGAGCATTTATATTTGACCCTTGGTGACCTTTAAGAGGTCAATAAACTTTGCATACCCTTTTTGCCGCTATTTATCATATTTAATATTCCAAATGCCAATTTTCCATGACCCACTGAAGTCTAAATATAGTTTTAAAAAATGTATTTTAAGTATTATTCTACAGCATGTCATGAATTCAGACCCTAAAGACAATTTTGTTATGACCTCTGATCTCCATTTCCCTTATTGAAGGGCAGACAGGGGCGCAACAGAATACAAGAGGTCCACTGGACAATAATCAAACTCCAACAGTGACCAGTGGGCTTGGTAAAAGGCTAAACATGATTTGACCCATACCACAGAGTGTGATAAGTACACAAGCTTACGTGACTATTGTTAGACATTTGTACATATTACATTGTGTAAAGAAAGTCCAACAGTATATCCCAGTCGCAACATGTTGCGTCTGCCAATTGAAAAAAGGAAATGGAGGTCAGATATCACCCCAAATTTTTTGTGGGATTTGAATTCATTACATGACTGTATAATAATATGTGCAATACCTTTCTTTTGCAATATGGAGGCTCCAGTCACGAAAAAGGCGTTTTGACGAATAAGTATGAAAAAAAGCGAAAAATACTTTCATTGACCTATCAAAGGATACCAAGGGTCAGATATGATGTCCCCATGTCTGAAAAATCCTTTCATGTCACAAAGAGCTAACTTTTAGACTTGGGTCAGGAAATAGTTGGGTTTTGAATAATAAATCATATAAATATCTATAAACAGGGCATACGAAGTTTATTGACCTCTTGAAGGTCATCACAGGTCAGATATGAAATGCCTTACTTATGAAAAAAAAATCATAGCATGAACACGTAACATTCACATGTAGACTTGGTCTTAAAAAAAAGTTGGGGTTTAAAGATTAAATCATTATAACGATAAACATGTATACAAAGGTCATTGACCTCTGGAAGGTCTCTAAAGGTCAAATATTTTTTTGCTTTCGCATCTGATCTTTATTTTCATGGTCTGAAGACCTATGACATAGACTTGGGTCATAGGAAAGTAGTGTTTTCAAGAACAATTGTTATAAATAGTGTATTTAAAGGTCATTGACCCTCAAAGGTCACAGAGGTCAAATATGAAATGTCTCTACATCTGAAAATTTTCTTCAGGGCATGAAGAACCAATGTGTGAAGTTTCATGCTTTAGTCACAAAATCGTATCACTCAACAGCCCCACTATACAGGCCTTACGTGTGCCAGCTAACAACGAGAGGAAATTTGGAAATAATACTCGGCGTGTCTCTGAATGTTTTCAGTCTCTGGCAGGAGCTTTTACATGTCACTTGGTGGTCGGTCAGTCTGTCCCCGGGAAATTGACCAAAATATGCCCACTACATTCCCCATCAATTATAACTTCCAAATTTCAATTCTCAAAAACATCAAAGTACATAAATTAAACACTTAACCAAAATTGTTAGTTACAATTCGGAAAGATGTTTAAGAGAAATGTTTGTAAACAGAGGCAAAATATGTGCAATAATGTTATAGTCACGCTGTATTTATCACAAATCGCTATAAATCTAGGCATAAATCTAGAGTATGGTGTTCCATATGTTTGATATATTTCATGCAAGACTTTCTTGTCGAGACGTACAGAGCTTAATGTGCGTGCTACTCGCACTCGTTCACTTTAATAGTTATTTGCGGTCTGCATGTTTTCTAGCGCACATACACACCAGTGTTTTAATTTCTGTCAAATGTTTGAGTTGGGATTTAGTAGCAGTCTGGTGACCACGTGGTTTTGCAGGATGGAGGGTACCACAAGTATGGACTTTGAGTGATTGTCCTTCAAATGAGGTGGTTCTTGTAATGTGTTTTGATGGTATAGCAAAATGCACCAACACTGACCAAACAACTAAGTAGTAACACCTTTGCTTCTTACTAATGCAGTGCCCGTTGAAAATGTGCCTGTTCGAAAAGGCCAAACTGCTCGGCCGCTGCTGCCGCTGGCATTGATTGCTTGCAGCGTTTTTGAAAACTGCTCATGAAAACAATGCAGACGATTCAATGGTGTTGTTTTCACAGGTTGAATGCACACTCACAGGTTGAACGCATATTTTTTACATGTGAACAGATTGTTCGGTCGATCAAAACTCGGGTACAAGCGCTGTGAGAAATGCAAATACAGGGCGTCGCCTTAATTTAAATGGAGGGTGTGGACAACAAATTGTTGACAGGCCGTCTGTACTGGAAGCTAGCCCGGGGTGGACACCATCCAACTTTTGGGGCATGTCGATCAGTGCCCCCAAAAGTTGGATGGCGTCTACGCCCGGGCCGCAATATTCAAAGTGAACGATCTTCAAACAATTATGGGAAGAAAGGTTGCGCCATTCGTCATTCGCTCGTACCCCCACCCTGCAAACAGGACGCTGGGAAGGGCTGACGAATTAACGCTCTGATTGGATAGATTTTGCGTGACATGTGACCTGCAAGTCGTCACGACCACGACCCTGCAAGGTTTGAAAGGCCGTTAAGACTAAGTCATTCATCTTTTATTCCTATTCATAAATGCGGCGCCCTTCTTTGGTTGATAAAGCATAACAATGTAGGAAAATCTGTAAAACGTATCTGTTTTGTAAATTTTCAACTCCTGTCAGTTGCTCAGGCTCCGTTTCGAATTCATGAAGGGTCGAAAATGCATATCATTCGACGCTCAAAATTTGTCCACATGGTCCGCAATGAAAAAGAAATCACATCCGGTGTGGTGTGTATGCATTTCTATGGCAAACTTTTCGGATAGTATTTGCGCGCATTGGCTAACCGCGGTCTACAGCTGCAGCCAGATGCTTTATACATAGGTCGTGATAAATTACCCAGAATGCCATCACCACTTCCTTCACAAGATTCTGTGAAACTCATCTGCCCTTTCCAGCGCCCTGTTTGCAGAACGAGGGTACGAGCGAACATTCGACAAAGCATATATTGGACAGGACCACAATTTTGCCAAAATGTATGGGGGTGTCACCCCAACCCTTCTCTAGTGGTACTCGTGTGTACACAAACCAAAGTATATTTACCGACAGGACGACAATCTTTCCGACAAATCCAATTGATGGGGGATTCACACACCCCTTCACTAGTGGCACTCGTGTATAATATATACACAACCTACAAAACTAAAGTATATATGCCGACAGGACGACAGTTTTGCCGACAAACCGATTGATTGGGTGGATGACCCAACATCCCTTCTCTAGCGACATCCGTGTGTACAATTAAACCAAAGATGGACGATGGGACTTTTCACTTCCCATGGTCACTTCCACGGTGTATCAATACAAACGTCTTTCCAACATGACTGCCCCATTTTTTTTTCGTTAGAAAAGAACAGAAGAGACTTGAAATGAAGGGACACGCCTGTGTGATTCTCTTGATGTGCCTCAGCTGTGTATGCGCGACGGCACTTCAAGGTATAGTACATGTTCAGGTGATTGTAAGATAGACCCTATGTAAGACTTAAAGTGGGACAGATAGGGAAATATTTGAGGGAATTGTGCCTTTGATGATACAGGCATGGCATTTGGCACACAGTCTTTTTGACCCTGTCTTTATCCTCTAACTGCGCTTTGTCTATACGATTGGGAATTAAACTATTCGCAAACACATGTATTTCCTCGTATAACGGCAGAAATGAGGAATTATACCAGTCTTGGTTAAGATGTAAAGACTGGTAGAGGTAACAAACATTGTATTGTGTTGTAGCTTGTTTTAAGCATGCCATTACACAAAAACAGACGAATTATTTATACTTCTAAGCATCAAACACAGTAAATGAGTAATAATGGCTTACGAGTACATGTATAGAACAGCCATACCATAAATATTCAAAGGACGGAGACATATTAAGTATTATATTAAATAACATTAAAGGTACAATTCAAGTTTGCGTTTACAAAATATATGACGAACATCTTAGAGAAAACATAACAATAACATTACACAACTATAACATTTGTATGTCTATCCACTTTTTTGACTTGGTTTGGATTTCACTTTTTGTTTACTTTTCTCAGAGAAATCGGCCAAAGATGAGTTGCTTCTGGAATACCTGCGGCAATACCTGACCGAGTGTAGGTTTGCGTGATTGTTTGTATCTGTCATCTTTACTAATCTCACTTATAAGCATAGAGCTATATTAAATTACTAGAGTGCTAACTCCTTATTCTTGCGCGTGTGAAGCCGCTCTGGGCGCAGACACTTTGAATATATGTGCGTGTTTGTAGAACACAATCAAAATAGATGGATTGAATTTTAAATGTGTACTCTAAAAATGCAACGCGCAAGTAGAAGATACGCAAATATCTTAAGCGCGTCATGACGGTTCAACAAACGTCACGGCAAAAAGCATCTGCAGCGGAGGGACGAGCATACGTTGCGCTGTTTGCGTAGAGCAAAATGAAACGCTCACTTGCTGATCGTGCGTTTCGGTTTTGGGCGTATCGGTTTCGATGACGCACCGGTATGGAATACAAACTCATTAACGCCCTGATTACCGTGCGCACGACGCTTGCGGTGTTAAAGTTATAGTCCATCATTTGTAATTTGTGCATTTTGTTCGTTTGAAGCAATAAAAGTGCTCAAAATCTGAAGAAGGGTGCTGAACAACTAACCTGATGAAGTTTCAGCTCAGTTTCAGCTGTATATTTGGAGAAAAACATCATGCTAGGATCTCGATTTCAAATCAAAAATTGCTGAATCATGTTTTGAATTGCGCCTGAATTCAGCGTCCGAGACACATTCTCGCTAAGCCGAATGCCGCGCACTGATCCGACGAATTATAGCAACCGGGGGTGCGTGTGCGTTGTGCGTATTATTGCGCGCGCTTCGCTGCATAACAAAACGAACTACTAATTTAAATTTTCCTACGGTGCGTCTTAAGAAGCACCGTTGGAAAGGCCTTTTTTCGTTGATTACTTCAAAATGACAGCTTGCCAGAAAGAACAATTTCACAGGGAATTAAGTCCCTTTACTATCTTTCAGCCAAGTATGTTTTTCAACAATAATTACGCTAGCTACTTTTTGGATAGCTGCAAATGATGGACTCGGGCTTTAATATGAAGGTCTTCCGAAAAAAGTTCGAGTACAAACAAAAGAGGGACAACAGGACGTCCGAGGTGGGAGGTCGATGCTCGACTATCAGCCTGCACGTATGCAGTATACTGTTCCTCCCTGGGGATCTCAAATGTGGTCAAAATGTGCCATCTACTGACATGTACAAAGCCCATTACCATTAGTGTTTTTTAGCATTTGGTACTGCATCCCCAATACATTCTTTGGAGATCAGGGTTAAAGAAGCATGTTTCCTGGCTCTTATTTTTTTTTTAATTTAGTGAAAATTGTACTTCATCCCTTTTTTAGGCATTTTGCAACCCACTAAAAATGGGCGTTTTGCCTAAATTAAACACTCCCTGACAAATTGTCTAGCAGCTAATAATTCAAGTTTTGTGAAGAAATAATTAAATAACTAAATGTCGCTTTTGGACGAAATCTCATTCAAAAAATGAGTAGGTTTTGCATTTAATCTTGACAAAAAAAGGAAATAAAATTCTGCCGTACCTGTTTTATTACTGCTTTAATAAAAGGACATCTCTTCGTGGAGAATGAGCGTGCGACTTTTAAGAGATTCACAACAGAAATATCAGATGAAGCCAAACTGCCAAACACACTAATGTGTCACATGGTCACACGGACCTACCTTGATTTGTCATGGCCACATTGCCAAACATGTCCAAATATTTGAAAATAGAGTAAACTTTTAAAATATGCAATTCTTTGCCATGCGGAGTTAGTGTGTGTTCTCGGTTAATTAAAGCACACCCTTAAATGTATCCTTAAGCAGTGTAAAGACAATGGACAACATTAAAAAAAAGTTACAAACAAAACAATCCCTCTTCATTCCTGAAAGTCTGTGAAATGTTCACGAAAAATAGCACATAGATTTGTATAATTTCAGGCAGTTGTAGTTGGAAGCAGTCTCTGCCATTTCAGACATTGACATTTGCTTGTAGTAATTTAAATCTTCGGAATAGTTTTGGTACAGTCCAACTCTGAAACGCCATGTCTGGAAAAGGTACGTGTTAACCCATGCATCCCTGTACCGCGTCAGTCTACAGAAAACAACTGCTATTCTTTGTAAGGTACTGCCCAAAACCACGGAAAGTTCTTTTTATTATCATTTTCAGCAGGGAATCTTCTTAAATGTAGTATAATGTAATACAAGCGTTAAAGTTAATTCTGTCTCTCCCTGTCGGAGTGCAGTAAAGAGGGGAGATGAACCAGAAGCCGTGCCAGCTCAGAGGGGTACTGAAGAGCTTACCCGCGACTACAAACCGCCCAAAGAAGTGGACTTGCAGACGCTTCAAGAACTTGACGCCGATGACGAAACTCTGGTCAAGTACAAGGAAGCTCTACTGGGTAGCACTGCAGATGTTTTAGGTACTGTGCAAATACATTCAAAAAAAAAAAGAACAAGACAAAGTCTATATCTGAGAACAGAATATATAGGACCTTTCAGCGTTATGATTTTGTTACTGGTTTATGCTTTTCTGTGGAAGTGTATATGCGTGTAAATGATCGAAATAAAAAAAGAAAGTCATGTTTTGGATGACATTATAACGAGTCACAACTTTCTAACACAATTGGGCTGATAGTTGTGACTATCAATTTTGAGTTGAGCATGTTGTGTTCGTGAGATAAGATTATAATCTTCAAAATTTCAAAGATCTGAATAAAATCACATTATGACGTCATAATAATCTCATTTAAATTTTCGTCTATAACACATCCCTGTCCATGTACCTTCAAGGTTTCAACCCAATCGAACTTGTAGTTCTCTAGATATAAAACTTAAAATCTTCTTTAAGATGACGTCACCTGTTTGGTTTATGTTAATTCAAAAGCGCCCGCCTATGTGCGGCTGTGCGCTATATCTCTTTTGTTGCTGGCACAAAATGGATAAGCCAGTTGAATACGTATACATGTACTTTAGATGACCTTTTTAATTTCTTAAATTTCAGATGAAGGCGGACAAAATGTACTATTGAAGGCCTTGGTATTTGCTCCAGTAGACCACGAGGAAACTGTTCTGGATCTGACAGGTAAACGCAAAAACAGGGCAGTTCCACAGTTATATTAAGAGGGGGTCTTTCGTAAACTCTGTGCTGTCATTCTATAAATTCAAAGCATTGAGGGTTGATTTTTCGGGGACGTCTCTATAGTCCGAAGTCCCATTGGTCCGAAGTCCCATTGGTCCGAAGTCCCATTGGTCCGAAGTCCCATTGGTCTATACGTTCCATTGGTATAAACGTCCCATTGGTCCGAAGTCCCATTGGTCCGAGGTACCATTGGCCCGAAGTCAAATTGGTCCGAAGTCCCATTGGTCCGAAGTCCCATTGGTCAGAAGTACCATTGGTCCGAAGTACCATTGGTCCGAAGTCCCATTGGTCCGAAGTCCCATTGATCCGAAGTCCCATTGGTCCGGAGTCCCATTGGTCCGAAGTCCTATTGGTCCGACGCCCCATAGGATTAGGGTTAGGGTTAGAGTCAGTCAACCTGAACAAGTGGAACTACACAGTATTGTGACGAAACAGGGGTACATGTATATGAAGACTTGTGTAGGAGTCTAAGTCCTAGGAATTATTTATGAGCGTGATCTGGGACATTTGGTGCGTGCTTATAATGCCAAAGTGCGCTTGGACCAATCAGCAATAAATTGTTCTGCGTGATCAGGAGATTAATAATTCATGGTGAACAGTGACCAATCAGCAACGCGTATTGTGAAGGCTGTGCGCGAATTAGCATGCTTTAGCGTGGGGTCCTGAGATCATCTCGTGAGTTCGCAAGATGACGTCAATGTAGTAGGAACGCGTTCTGGTGCTGTTGCCAAGTTGCAAGAAGCCAAGCTTCGGGGTTCAGGGACGAGTCAAGTCGCGGTGCCGTTTCTGGGGTCTTCGTTGCTGTTGCGTACTCCCCGGTCGGGAGTAGGAGCTCATCTCTGACGGTGGACGCTCTGGTGCGGCCGGGTTCGGGAGCTGTAGCTCCGGGTTAGGTAGCAGTAAGCTAAGTGTTATGTAATATATATTGAGTGAAGTTGTAGCTCAAGGTCTGTCGACTGTCTAAGATAATTGGGGACAAAGATTTAGATGAAATCTAGTAGGGAAATTAAGACTGATTATTGTGTCTTGATTAATGCTAGAACAAAAGGGCAAGGAGCTGTAGAACTTGGTTTGAGAGGCTAGTGAGACTGTGATTCGGTGGTAGATTGCCTGTCGTGGGTTGGACACCATTCGGTGGGGTTTTACGACTGAGGCAATCATTGCCGTAATCATTGGATAAGCTTGCCTAACGAGTTTACTCTTTGCCGTGTTCTGAGCACTTGTGAAGGCTACCTGTTTCATTTGAGATTTATTGCACGTAAGGTATATATTGTATAACTCACTGTGAGGGTTACTGGTTTCCTGAGAGGGTTATTAGGACCGCTCAGATCGTGTGAGGGTTATTTGGATTACATAGTACAGCCTGCTCTGACGATAAATCGTGTTGAGGGTTACCTTTCTTGTGCGAGGGCTATATGTACATCGGGCTCATAGTGTAAATTGGGTTGAGGGTTACCTTTCCTCTGTGAGGGTTATTGGGACAGCTCAATCTGTGTGAGGGTTATTGGAAATGTGATAATAACAGGGATTATACTTGTATAAGTTTGTAATCATGTGGTGCAGTTGACCACGTGAGGGTTACCTAAGGCTAAGTTTACTACAAAGGGTGCAGTAACTGCAGTTGACCCTTGTTATAACTATTCTTGAATAAGTCCTATTGGTAATCGTCTTTGGAATAACTGTCTATGTGAGGGATACTCAGGTTCACCTTGAGGGTTACTAGGTTCACTGTGATGGTTACCAAGTTCACTGAGGGTTACCTAGGTTTGTTGTGAGGGTTACCTGAGTTCACTTTGAGGCCTATCGTCGCTACTTGTCTTGCTCTAATTACATTCAATGAATTACTCAATCACAAAACGGTGGTAAATCTCCACCAAACGAACAGCCCCATGGCTTAGTCCACCGTTCGTTAATTGTCCCCCCCCCTTTCGTATGGGTAGCCGCTCACCCGTTCGTTAGGCTAATACAATGTAGATATTTTTGTGGGATAATTGGTGTGGGTTGGAGTCCTGGGATAAAAAAGACCAGTCCCCTCGGGTTCCCGCCAACACCCGCCGGTTCCGCTACAAATGGTGTCAGGATCGGTTCCGCCACAGTATTCTGTTTCGAACCAATGGGACTTCGGACCAATGGGACTTCGGACCCATGTTACTTCGGAATATT
Organism: Patiria miniata; assembly: GCF_015706575.1. Lineage (NCBI taxonomy): Eukaryota > Metazoa > Echinodermata > Asteroidea > Valvatida > Asterinidae > Patiria > Patiria miniata. Next base: position 14,016,393 of record NW_024037051.1, read on the forward strand.
TTTCTCACAGAAAATCTTTTGAAATTAAGCGCACATTCTGCAGAAAGGGCAACAAAACCAACTTCTGTTGGTCTGGCAATATTTTTTTGTCATTAGTAGGCATAACTCACGCTACCAGAAAAGGACAAGGCAAAACAATTATGAAAGTTGCACCACACTGCCCCATGTACGGCGAAGTGGTTGTCGGCGAAGTGACCGACACCCGGGTGTAGGTCGGGTGTCGGGTGTCATGTGCAAGCTACCAGTTCAATTATCCCCCCCCCCCCCCAAAAAAAAAAAAAAAAAAAAAAAAAAAACAATCGTAAACTTTCTAGAGGGATATTAATATTGGTAACTCACGTTATGGTAGGGATCTTACAATGCAGTCCGTCCACGTTGGTAAATATATAATATTTTGTTTGTAACTATATTCCCAAAATTGGTATAGCGAGGACACGAACGACAAATGCATTACAATGCGCCCTGAAAATCGCCAAGTTTGCATAATCGTCGGTTTTAAAGACCGTCCCCATTGGAAGATGGTATACCAGCCCCCTCCCCACCATTTTCTGATATAATTACGGATGCCAGAAAATGTCCGGAAAAAAGTGTCTATATTTCAGCATGGATGTGCGAGTGTCCCATGTTGCCCCCCCCGCCCCCCCCCCGACATCAACAACAACAACATTAAAAGCCAACCCCCCCAAAAGACTATTCGCATAAAAAAAATGAACCTTTCTCTGCCTTAAAAAAAGAAACTCACATTACATGTAACACTTTGTATGTGAAAAAGGTGCCTAAATAACTTCCAAACAGCCATATTTTTTTAAACAACCCTCCCCCTCCCCCCAAAAAATATTTAGTAAAAATGCACTTTACCATATTCTTACTTAAGTCCCCCTTAAAAAATAGTGGACTCGCAGGTGCCTGCCTAGGAGTTTAACCCTGGTTACGCCACACTGGTAAGGACTTAGCCTTGGCACGATCGCAACAAACAATTTTCTCGGGTACTTGGGCACTCCCTGTGACCTATGGGTTCTATGTACAACAAATTCTACGAGCTGCATTTTGACGGCTGAAAATGTACAGTGGGTTTTGTTAGGAGATGGGTTGATTTTTTTTGTTTTGCAGCAAGGTGTTCACAAAGGATTTGATAGCTCGGAATCGAACGATTTCTGCTATTAATTAACAGCCTTTCAATTGGTCCATTTCATAAAATAACAACAAATGATAGTGATGCTATGTGGCTTTAAACTCAAGGTTGTCTTCTTTTGAAATTGTTTTGGTTTCCCAATTTTCACTTGGATTGTCACTTGGATGTTTCATCCTCTTTGCTTTGTTCAAAGGTGATCTTTCTCAATTCAAGCATAGACCAATTGTGGTTAAGGAAGGCGCCGAGTACAAGATTAAACTCATATTCAGGGTGAGTTGATTCTAATTTATATTGTCAGTGCCTGCCTTTCAAGAATTGCATCAATGGAAATGCAACAGCCACATTATGGATCGCGCTATTGTGCGTAGCATGAAGATTAAAATCAAATTTAGGATTAATAAAATCAAATTCAAGGTGTCTCTGAGTAGATTCTATTATATCGGAGCCTGCGTTTGAAATATTGCATCAAGGAAAACACACCAACCAGAAAATTTTGGGGATCATGTTCTTGCTAATGTGTACACCATGGGGCATACTTGGAATTTTCTAAAAGGGAATATATAGACCTTAATCATTTGCAACAAATAAATACTGAATAATAGTCCAGGGCCCATGCGTCATGTGAAATCATGGCACCTGGTGTGCTGTCATTTTCAAGAAAAGTGGATTATTTTGTACTGACCATCATTGGAAAAAAAATGCTTTTTAGATTCAAATACTGCCCCCATTTTACCAAGTTTAATGAGTCCACATTTTGTTTGAAGCTACACATCCGTGAACGGGTGGAGATCAGCTGATTCAGTTCCCTGACAATTCCCCGTCCTCTATAAATTGGTCTGTTTCGTCTGAAGTAAGGTCAGGCAACTAGACTACAAGAACAGCTTTCGTTTTTTCTTTCTTTCAGCATCTGCATGTATAAACACAAACTTTAACAGGTCAGTTCAATGACGATATTTGCTGCAATATACTCCGCCCAACTACATTGTGTACATCCTTTCTGAAAAGTACAGCAAAAGCAAAAGTTGTGTATTTCCTTTAACTCCCAATGCCGACATAACGCCCTTTACCTTTCAGGCAGCTTGGCTGCACTTGCCATGAATTAGCTGCATTGCCATCAAATAGGCATCAAATGGTCATCAAAAAGGCATCACATTCTTTTAGGCATCATTGGACATCAAAAGAGTAGCAATTTGAGCAAAGTTTATAAAGAAAAACATTACAGGCGTACATTAATCAGTCATCAAGAAACATATAATTGATGTAAAATTTATGACTGCTGATGTTCATCTATAGCTCATGGCATTGTTTAGGCATCAATATGAGGTATCGGGAAGGCATCAGAAGTCATCACTGAGCATCAGGGATCACAGGCAGGCATCAAACAGGCATCAAACGGGCATCAAACAGGCATCAGAAGTCATCACTGACTGTCAGGCATCAAAGGGGCATCAAAGAGGCATCAGGAAGGCACCATTAGTCATGACTGACTATCGAGCACTGAGGAATAAAGAGGCATCATAAAACCTGACTGGCATTCGAGCATTGAGGCATCAACGAGGCAGCAGCAAGGCATCAAAATTAAGTCATCACTAGCCATCAGGCATCAAAGGGGCATCAAAGAGGCATCCGGAAATCATTAAAAGTTATGACTGAACATAGAGGAATTGAGGCATTAAAGAGGCATCGATCAGCAAGGCATCAGAATTAAGTCATCACTTGCCATCAGGCATCAAAGGTGTATCAAAGAGGCACCAGGAAGGCAGCATAAAGGCAGCAGAAGTCATGACTAACCATCGAGCGTTGAGTCATCCAAGAGGCATCAGCAAGGCATCAGAAGTATGTCATCACTAGCTATCAGGCATCCAAGGGGCATCAATTAAAGAGGAACCAGGTATTAGATATTATGACTGACAATCTAGCATTGACGCATCAAAGAGGCATCAACAACACATTAGCGTTAAGTCATCACTAGCCATCAGGCATCAAAGTGGCATCAATTAGGCACCAGGAAGGCATTCGAGGTCATGACAGACCATCAGGCATCAGCAAGGCATCACGAAGGCATCACGAAGGGATCATAAGTTATGACTGACCATCGAGCATTGAGGCATCAAAGAGGCATCACCAAGGCATCAGAATTAAGTCATCACTAGCCATCAGACCTCAAAGAAGCACCAGGAAGGCATTAGAAGCTACGACTGACCATCGAACATTTGAACATCAAGACAATTGTGTACAATATTGCATAAACTCTTCAGTGCCGCAAGGCCCTATTTCGGTAAATTGATGTATTCGGTAAATATGATGGGCTCATGCCATGTTTTTAATGGGGAGCGCCAATAAAATCCTTAAATCATTCACACTATATTAACTAATGCACCCTCGTCACGGCTATTTCTTCTTTAGGGGGAGACCGTTCGCATGTACATCACAATCCTTCTTTTTGCTAATGCAATTTTTTTTTTTACGGAATTTATTTTGGGGAGGCTTGACAAAAAAATTGGGGGGGGGGGGCTACAGCCCCCCCCCCCCTAGCCCCCGTAGAACCGCGCCTGCCTGACCTATATATACGAGCTGCAGAGAAACGCGCTCTTAGGGCTGTTAAAATGTGGGTCTATCGCAGGATTCTCCGCATTACCTGGAGAGACAAACGGACCAATGACAGCATCCTCTAGGAGCTCAGCACCACAAGAACCCTGCTCGCCAATGTGAAAACCAAGAAATAGCTTCTTTGGCCACGCGCGAAGGACAGGTGGTTTGGCTTGGGACATAATTGCTGGATACCATCCTGGGAAGAGGCGGAGAGGCCGGCCATGGCGACAGTATATAGCTGACATCCGCAACTGGACAGGTCTGTCGCTTGGGGCTGCAGCCCGATCGGGCAAGGAGAAAACATCTCGGAGGAATCTGGTGCGGTTGGCTGCCAGAGACGGGGAAGGCTAATCTCCGTTAGCGGAGGCATACAGAAGATCAAGGATGAGAGCGGCACAGGCCCTCGCCAGCTTGGGAAGGCCTTCACCTTGCAGTGGGCAGATAACGGTTGAGAATGATAATGATGATGACTTCTGCACTCAGGCGTGCGGTCCGAACAGAATAGACTTAAAGTAAGGTTTTTCGTGATTCTTGAATAATTGTTGTCTTTATTTTTTTTGGTCTGTATCCAATAAAGGTCCAACGTGAGATTGTCTCTGGACTGCGGTATTTTGAAGCTGATTACAGAAAGGGCATCAGAGGTGAGTGAATGTACGGACATGCAATTTGTCGCTCACCCGGTGTTGCATTTCGATTTTAGTCACACAATGACCCACATATCGTCTTTTTATATATTGTCTTCGGATGTTTTCATTTCATATTATGCGTTGTTTTTGTGGCCCCTACACTTACACTTACACTTATAAAGTGTCGTCTTTTGTGATTATTTGTTTTATTTTGTATTTCGTAGCTTTCATACATTTTTGTTTATTTTTTGTTTTTCATACCGTGTTTGTTCATTGTGTATTGTTTTGGTCGAATAAATCATAATAATAATAATAATAATAATATCCAGTCCAGTCCCAAGGCCTTTCACAAGCTGTTGAAATGACCTCTGACTAATGCATTCTTTTGTTATTAGTCATCCTCTACTACTTATGACCAAATTTTTAAAATGTATTTGTGATTTTTTGTGAATGGACTTGTAATGTACTGAACTTGAATAGAACACTGCATGGGTGCGCCTTTTTGTGAGAAAACACCCGTAGTACAGGGCAACCATCTTTTTTCTGGACCCCCCCCCCTCCAAAAAAGTCTCAATGTGACGCGACATGGTGCCCTAATTAATAGCTGCCTTTTCTTTGTTTGTGCTGAGGAACCATCGCAGTTAAGGGTATTGCTTAGGGATGCAAAATCCATGATCACTTGTAAATCTACTTTAATTAATGCTGAAAATGGATAGAACAAAATAGGGTGTAGGGAATTTCTAGAAATGCTTGAATTTTAAGTTCTAAATAGGCTAGAAGGATGTTCTGGCAATGTTTAAGACCGTACACATTGAAACACAAAATATCCACACACACAAAAATGTGCCCAACCTAAAAATTGATTGAAATTTTCATTACAAATTCAGTCATGTACCCACAAAACCCCACTTAGACCAAAAAGTAATACCTATGGCGATTTTAGGGACTTTTCACTTTTTGCCTCCCGGCCCATTGATGCACATGTGTGCAAGAATTTGAATTTGTTAGGAAACTGGTCTATTTCGAAGCCCCATACAAGGGCGGATCCAGAACAATTTGTTTGGGAGGGGCAAGAAATCTTCTTCCCCCAAAAAGTGGGTCCAAAATTTTACGGCGTGGGTTTCGGTGCCCGCTTAGGGGCCCCGATTTGTTTAGGGGGATTTTAGATGCTCTGTGTGCAATCTGAGGCAATTTCTGACTACTTTGTCCAATTTATTTTCGAGCAAAACGTAGTGGTGTACGCAGTAGCTGCCTTTTTACGACTGCGCTTTAAAAAATTATGGGCACTTTTTTGGAGAAGGGGGGGGGCAGGGAGCATGACCTCCGCCCCCCCCCACCCTTTCGACTGCAAAAAAGAAGTGATGCCAGAACCACCACTGATCAAAACAAAATATGAAATGAAGGATTTAACCAAAATACAGATAAAACTCATCATCATACCAAAGTATTGCTTTCACACAAAAAGCTACATGCAGTCAGTGATGCACTAAGACAAAGTAACGCCAGGCAGAGTGCTCAGCAGATCAACGGGATGTAGTGAGAGACTGTAGCATTTAGATTAAGGATGAAAATAGCGTTGCGAAACCGATCCCGCTTATACTTCTAACACCATTTGCGGAACCGGCGGGTTGGCGGAACCTAGGTGGACTGGTCTTATTTATCCCAGGCCTCAACCAACACCTATTATCCCCCCAAAAATATGTTTTGGCCTCGCGCAAGGATGACCTCAATTACCCTTGTTATTGCCTGAACATCCTGTTCTCCTTGTCAGTATGGTGCAAATTCAAACTTGTTGAGAAATTTATTATCCGCTCTGTTCACAAGTACCCCGTCGCCGGCAAAGACCATACAGTTTGGGGTGACCAACCGACGCCATCTTGCCTGACTGCAATTTTGGAAAACAAGCTCTAAGTGGACTGTATAGCTACATAACCGCACTAGACACGTCGTAACTTGCGACGTGTTTTAAGCCGTTGTCAAAGAACGTACGACGCGTTCAACACATCGCAACTTTCGTGAAATGGAAGATACGACGCGTCGCGAGTTGCGACGTGTTACACGTCGTAACTCAAGTTGCGACGCGTCGAAGCGCTTCGTGAAATCGGGTGCTGAATGCGACGTGTTACACATCGTAACTCGAGTTGCGACGCGTCTCAGCGCTTCGTGAAATCGGGTGCAGCAGATGTGCAAAAATGTATCACACACAAGGAACGGTGCGCGTCAACCAGCGAAATGTCCCGCCCATGGGAAGTTGTTGCTAGGTAAAAGGGCGCCCTCTTGTCGGCGCACGGAGCCCATCCCCAAGAACACATCACGACAGGTGATCGACAAATGGAAAATAACAAACCTATGAGCTTGCATATTTAAGCAGGGCTCGAAAGGTTCACGGCTGGTCAGTTGGACATTGCAGTCAGGCAGTCCAATTAATCATTTTCAGTCGAGCTGGTAATAAAGCTGGTCAGTCGGTCGGTCGGTTGGCTGGCTCCTCAAATCCAGGATATGCAAATAACATGTACAGTTTGAGTAAAAAAAAAAAGCGGAACGCCAGCCCCCCAAAACATATTTTATATTTGAAATAGTATGTAGCACCGAAACTAATAATGACTGGAAAGCTAATTTCATAGAAGGCAATTTTAGATTTAAAAAAGTACTGAAATTGCTCGAACCTTTCAAAGAATATTACCATTTCAATACGGTGACCCTAAAACTAAAAATGCGATTTCAAGAATAGTCGTCACAATTGTCTTCAAACATCATCAGCGATAAAACCTTAATTTAACACTCAAAAATATTAAACAAAGCTCTTTTGAAGGCCCGTCTTCTTTGCTTTATTTTAAAGTGGATTGTAGAAGTGATATTGTTTGCCTAAGCAGGGTTGTTAGTAAAGATATTGTGTACTAAAGTTGTTGACAGTTGTTAAAACAGGTATTCCGTGTCATTATCTTTGTTGTTCCAAACAGGACACAATATATTGCTCTCTCTTTTTGGACAAAACGCTTTTTAGGGTCATTGCGTTTAAATGGTGATATAGGCCTATTCTACGAACGGATTATGCAATTTCATTTTTTTTTTATCTAAAAGCAGTTTCTGAAATTGGCTTTCCAGTCGTTATTATTTTCGGTGCTACAAATTTTTACAATTTTTTTTTTGGGGGGGGGGTTGGATTCCGCTTTTTTTGACTCACCCTACATAAGCCAGAGTTATAATGAGTCACTGATTTTAGTGACTCGAGTCGAGTCGAGTCATTTTAAAGAAGTGACTCGAGTCGAGTCATGTCATTAGGTCAAGACGGTCGAATTGAGTCGAGTCGAGTCACAGTGTGTGGACGAGTCGAGTCGAGTCAAGTATTTAGCTCTAGTTAATTCGAGTCACAGATATTTGAGCACTATACAATCAATAAACACAAGAGAGAAGTCATTTTTTTAGCTTTTTAAATTTTACATTCGGGCTACTGCTAAGGGGGTGCCAGCTGATCGTCATTCAACTAATGGGGACACTGATCAAACCACGTATGTACATGTATATGTATACATTATTCGCGAACATTCTAACGTGACGTGAAAAAAACCGGCACCGGCGTAAGTCATTGCAAATATTTTTCGCAAAGTTTTGCTTATGTTCTTGGGATTCGAGTCTCAATAGCCTTCCTCGAGTCGAGTCATTCTGATGAGGGACTCGAGTCGAGTCGAGTCATTTGCTCGCAGAGACTCGAGTCGAGTCGAGTCATTTGCCCTTAGGGACTCGAGTCACCAAAAATTGTGACTTGAGTCGGACTCGAGTCGAGTCATTACAACTCTGGCATAACCCCAATCAACCACTTGTTCTTTGTAGTGGACAAGGCCAATTTTATGGTTGGGAATTACGGACCCAAAACGGAGGAGCACATCTTCCAGAGTCCCGTGGATGAGTTACCCGTGGGTATGATGAGACGTGGTGTCTACATTGTCAAGAGTAAATTCACAGACGATGACAAGAATATCTACTTGGAGTGGGAGTGGAGTTTCTCCGTTAAGAGAGATTGGGAATAAGATTATAGTGATGATTTCCTACAAAGGAAATTGGTCTACTGGAAGTGCGGTTTACTTGTAGATGATGCTGTTGGTTTTTGAAGGGGTACATCATGAATGTGAAATTCTTAATTGAATTTATGTTATCATGGTTCAGCAAGTATAGGGATTATGTTAGTTAAATGTATGCCACAACATATACAATGAATATGTAATTGATTTTTTTCCCAAAGTGGCACTTTTTTTTAGAAGGAATTAATTGTGGCATTAGTCATCAGCATTGCCAATGATGACTTTTTTTTAGTCTCTCAGAAAAAGGAACTGCATGTTTCCCCCCCGAAAAAAAAAATGTGTACATGTATATGGATGCCATCATCTATGTACAGAACAAAACAAATGACGTATACTTGTTTTGTATGAACATTGCCTTTTCTCATTTTATCAGAGCAACTTGTACAACTCTTTCATTTTGTGGAAGTCTATAAAACAACGCATTTATTAGGAAATACATTTTGATGATGCTATTTGTTGTAATCGCTTATTAAGTTACTTTTGGGAATAAATGATACATGTTAGTTGTATAGCAGGCTTTATTTTATCTTTGCAGCCTGCCTCAGGCTGTAATTAGACTATTTTGCCATAGATATAGATATTTTCTGTTGTTATATTTTAATTGTTAAAGGTTTGGTTTAATATATGGTTTTGCTTTAGGTGCATAATATGATGTTATATTTCCGCAATGATGTATGGCTTGTTTGCCATAGTAGTGATCTGGTGTCTTCTATGTTGTCATCTAATTCATGGAGATTTTGACCAAGCGCTTTGGGAACCTGGTAACATAAAGCCACCAGTATTATAACAGTTGCATGCCTACCACCTGGCAAGCTTTTTTTGTCAGCACTAGAATGTAGTTTCTTTAATGAAAGCATGGAATACATTACCTCATCAAATAACGATCAGCCCATGTTGGCATAAATCTCAAGATGAGGACAACAAACGAGGACCAAAATGACACGTTATTTGAAAGCATCTGTGTACTTTAACAATGTAGTAGTTTCCATTTTGGATTGGCGAAGCCCCCTATACCTTGGAAGTGGACCAGAGGCATGCGTATTGATTTTTGTGAAGCCCTTTCAAAGAAGTCTGTTAATGGTCATTGTCTATAAGCCATTTGCATTCTGCACACAAATGGTAATGTTATATATTTGGTTAGTTTTGAATCAATATCAGGTACAATGTAGAATAATTTTACACTGAAACTTTGTCTACCATGTCTATATAGAAAGTAATCTTGATTCTATAGTTTAGCATACTCAGGAACAAGTCGGTTAGGGTCGGTAGTGAGTAGCAAATGAGTAGCACTTCAACTTTCAGGGGTGTTTTGTTTGGTTTATTTAAAGAAACCTCGTGCTTCCCGTCATTGAACTTTAACCAAGTTGAAAAAAAGTCGAACATTCCATTTTCAAAGTGCTGACTAAGTTCAGCACGAAATCCAATCAGCACCTGCAAGTTATCCAATGATATTTAAAACTACAAAAGCCTATGTTACACAAGGCTCTATACAGGGAAAATCACCATCGTGCACTTGACAAAAACAACTTACAAAACTGTCATACTTTTTATATCAAGTTATCCATATTGGGCCTTTTAGTTTTGAAAATAATTTCAACTGGATTCAAGTTTTCTGTGCCTCTTCTGTTAGATTAGCCTATATGACTTAATTGGATGCAGTCGCAAATGAAAAGAAAGTCAATGTCTACCTTATACTCGTAATCATGTTTTAGTTTGGTACAGGAATGGATAGATAAATAAATAAATAATGCTTATATCTTTTTTGTGAAAGAGTGTTTTAATTTGTTCCATATAAGGTCTGCAAACATCTGTTTAAAATCTGTTAGTTGGGGACGCTAGTTTGGTGCACAAACAGCAACACCCCGCCCCTACATTATCGATGCTGATAGTGGCGGGTTTAATTATGGTCTACCCTACGAGAACTGACCCGCTTACCGTGGTCAACCGTTGGCTTCGCGACTGTCAGACCGTTGGTCTGGCGAAATATTAAACGTTGGATATGTTGGTTCGGCAATTCTTCTGGACGTTGGGCCATCAACGTTGGATTAACAAAAAACAAGTTGGCGCAACATTATTTCGCCAACTTTAGGCGACGTATCCCCCCATCCTGCCAACTACGCTCATACATACGACGCATTGTAACGTCGGCCCGACCAATTTTTGACGTTTGGCCAACGTCGAATACATGCAACTGTTTCGTCTGAACAATGTTGACAGCCGACGTCAAATATTGCTAATAACTTCTGAACAACAACGTTGGCAAATCAACCTCATAATAGTATACGAACCGATCGTCAACGATGGCATATTATAATAGCAGGCCGACGTCAAAAATTAGGCCTACAGACTTTTTACTAACTATATTGAACAACGTTGGCAGGCCAACCTCAAAATACAAACTGATCGTCAGTGTCGGCACAATTAACGTACGTTGGAAGGCTGTCCTCGAAACTGTTTACCGTCGTCACCGGCAGCTGTCGGCCGGCCAGCGTCATTACCGATCACCAAGTGTTAGCCAGAACGGGCAGGCCAGGCCGACGTCAGCAAAATGTTTGCATGCGACGTCTTTAATTAACGTAAGTACAACGTTGGCAGACCGACATTAAAACATATATACACCCGACCGATCGTCGACATCAAAATATATACACACCCGACAGATCGTCAAAGTCGGCAATAATATACCGCGGAACTAAAAACAGATCAGGGGCGTCAATCGCTTCTTAAAAGTTGGGGATATACCTTGATCAGAACTATAATGCGAGCGCGAAGCGCGAAGCCCCTACAGCGTGGGGGGGGGGTTCGGGGCCAAGTGCCGCGAAAAATTTGATTCTAGACACTCTCCGTGGTGCGATCTGAGGCAATTTCTGACCACTTTATTTTTTTTGTTAGCAAAAGACAATCATTTAAACCACATTTTCGAGGTTGAAGTCATTGAATCAGCTATATTCTGAGCTATAGACGTGGGGTTCGGGGCAGGCGCTTAAGAGGGCCCTGTAGGTCCTGAAATCCCTGGAAAACTGTTTTGGGTCGTTTACTTATCCTAATTCGAACATCTTGTTCAAAAGAAACCAACCTAATGTCTTACCGTTAGCGAGAAAAGACGATAAAACCCCGGGTGTTTACAGCGCACCCTACGGAGTACACTCTAAAAAAGCATTAGTCAGTTTCGACTAGAAACCAGTGAAATTCGACTAGCTATTCAGGGTCAGCTGGGTGCAACTGAAAATCAGGCAATCTGACTAGATATTTCCAGTCAGTATTAATATGGGGAAAAATAGTTATGCAAATAACTGAATTTGGAGTCGAACCCAACTACTTTTCAGTATGAAACTTTGCATGTTTAATTAAATTCCTACAGTCAATTTTCAATAACTAGGAAAACCAGTCAATATTTTGACTAAGTAGTTTTAAGAGTGTAAAAATACACATTTCCTGTCGCTTGGTCAATGTACTTTGTACGATACATGTTGTGTGTGTCAATACAGCACCGTGCTCGCGAGCAGTGACCAATCACCAATGCTCAAAATGAGGGTTCTACGGTCTGCAAAAGGCGAACACTTGTTTCAAACATTTGATATTGTAAGTGGGGGATTGACGCCCATGATGCAGACTGTTGGCGTACCATTCCGATTGTAAGTTTACACAACGTTGGCAGGCCGGGAAAAAAAATACCGTCACCAACGCCGCGTCGGCACAACGTTGGCAGGCTGTCGTCGAATATACACTTTTTACCAACGACAGAACAACGATATCGGGTCGACTTTAATGGACCGCCAGCGTCGGCATATCCGCATACGTCTGCAAGCCGACTGCGACTGTTCCAACATTGACCGATGTTGGGCCAACGTATATTCACCTGACGTTGGTTAACATATTAAAGTATGGCATATTCGACATCGGTCCCTTTGAAACTAATCTGAGTATCACCCGTTATCCACGGAGCCAAATCCTGTACAACGTCTGACATCTCCTGACATTTAAATTTATGCAAGCCGTGCGCCAGCCAATCGGAGTCAACTTTACTAAATCGTGACGTCATTTCATTCCTAAATCAGGACTAAACGATTTGATTGGTCAATTCGAATGCAGTGTTTTGTAATGCAACAACTGCCGGGCACGATATCGCGTATTACTATACCTCATACATATTCATGATTGAGAGCCGAACTCTCACTGGTCAATTCATCAACACGTGCCAGATGTTATTTTTTGCTGTTTACCAAGTGCGCGCGAGGATTCACGCACAGGGTAAATGCGCATGCGTAGTAGACCGTCGCACGGGTTCGCTCGTACCCCCACCCTGCAAACAGGACGCCTCACAGAATCTTGTGAAGGAATTGGCCTATATATGACATATGTATCAAGCATCTGGCGGCAGCTGTTCAAAACCGCAGTTAGACAATGTGCGAAAATATTATCCGAAAACTACCCATAGAAATGCACACGTTCCATACCGGATGTGATTTCTGTTTCATTGCGGACCATGTGGACACAATTTTGAGCGTCGAATATTCGCTCGTACCCCCTGCCCTGAAAACAGGGCGCTGGGAAGGGCAGATGAGCTTCACAGAATGTTGTGAGGGAAGTGGGGATGGCATTCTGGGTAATTTATCATGACCTATGTATAAAGCATGTGGCTGCAGTTGTAGACCGCGGTTAGCCAATGCGTGCAAATGCTATCCGAAAAGTTTGCCATTGAAATGCATACACACAATACCGGATGTAATTTCTTTTTCATTGCGGACCATTTTGAGCGTCGAATGATATGCATTTCGATCCTTCGTACGTGAATTCGAAACGGAGCCTGATTTGAGCAACTGACGGGAGTTGAAAATTTACAAAACAGATACGTTTTACAGATTTTCCTACATTATACTACAACGGAAGATTGAGGGTTCGAGTCCCCTCGTGGTCGCCAAATGTTACCCCCCCCCCCCCAACGGCCACGGGAGCAGCCGCTGCAGAGTGTTCATTAAAAAGACTGCAAAACTGCAAGAATAAAGACAAATGGACACTGGTTTAGCTTGGTGTGTGGTAAATGTTCCTGACTCATCGAAGTCTTAAATCAGAATCACAACACAATAGTAAAAACAAATGCAAAAAATAACTCAATAAGGCCAACAAAAAAAAGTCTCCGGTTTCTGGTATGGAGCTTGCCCAAAAAGTGATGCGGCGACGCGGCTTTTTTTTTTTTTAACCTGACTTTTTTGCTTCAAATGTCGGCTGATGACTTCAAATGGTGCCCGAGTCCAGAGAGGCCACACAATGCTTATTCTCGATCATAACCCCATCTAAAATCACGTTTAAAGTGTGCAGCAGCAGGATTCCAGTCAAACCAGTGAGTTTGGCGGTTTTGAGACATCATCTTTCATTGAAAAAAAAACTTTTTCATTTTGCCGACGCGCATGGCTACGGCGACGCGCGCGCATACCAGAAACCGGAGATTTTTTTGGGGGCCTAAGCATGATTCGAAAATCGACTCTGGTATCGATAATAATATCGATTCTGTCCTGTTTCTGAATAAACATAATCGATTCTATCACCTAAATCGATACTGACCATGTCTCAACCTCACTTTTTATCTCTAGTCCAGGACTGACTCACTACTAATTGTTATGCATGAGTGCTTCCCATGCTGTGCACTAACTATCAAAGAACTCATGCACATGTACAATACATACATGTCATCTAGCAGTACAAAATGTCCTGAAGTACATGTATGGAATAAGCCAAAAAAGGGTAAAGTCTATCAGGCCAAAAAAAAGTCTCCGGTTTCTGGTATGGAGCTTGCCCAAAAAGTGGTGCGGCGACGCGGATTTATTATTTTTTTTACTGTGTTTTTTTTTTTGGCTTCAAATGTCGGCTGATGACGGCAAATGGTGCCCGACTAAACTTAGAGTGCAAATATATGGGTGTCCAGAGAGGCCACATAAAGCTTATTCTCGATCATAACCCCATCTAAAAACACATTAAAATTGTGCAGGAGCAGGATTCCAGTCAAACCAGTGAGTTTTGCGGTTTTGAGACATCATCTTATATTAAAAAAAAAAAAAAAAAAAAAAAATCATTTTGCCGACGCGCATGGCTACGGCGACGCGCGCGCATACCGGAACCCGGAGACTTGTTTGGGGCCTAATAGGGAAATCACTGTCGTCAATAAAATAAAATAAAAAGGAGTAAGCAAAGAAATTGTTCTTAATTATTCTGAACAATTTCAAGCGTGAAAGCTTGTCACAATGTCACTCTCCATAGAGTGGGACAATATAAAAGTTATAAATGGCACCGTCAAAACTAGCTCTGAAGAACCTGGCAACTTCAGTCTAGTATAAGCAAGTCAAAAGCTACTTAATATCTCTAGGAGCAATCTCGATTAAACCTGGGCGGAAAGTACTTTCTTGTAAGTACCAAGTTACAAAATAGTTGAAGGGAACGCCGTACCTTTCCAACTTATCTTTTCCATTAAAAGACAATCCAGAAATTAACAATGACTACACATAATTAGCAGGCAAAACAGGAAACATTTATGAAGGCAAAATTGAGTAAAGGCTAAAGTATTTGTCTATGTACTCTGGCACACTCTGACCGTGTGTTTTCTTAAAGACAAAGAAGCTAAGAGTTTAGCAGACTCTGGCATTACTTTTAACTAAACTTTACATTCTGACACAAAATGTACATGTTTCCTCTCTTCACTTCCATAATCTGTCATCAAGATAAAAATGAAAAAGAATACAACATACCTGCAAGAATACAGACGAATGGACACTGGTTTAGCTTGGTGTGGTGGTCAATGTTCCTCACTCATCGAAGTCTTAGATCAGAATGACCCAAGAACAAATTTAAAGACCATCACACAGCCCTCCAGTGCCCCACAGGAAGTGACATCATATCCTGCTACATGTACCCATAGCTGTTTCCTGTGAAGGTAGGGTATCTCACATGAAACAGTAATTGGTACACTGATAAACATTAAAAGCAAATGTGGTTCCACGAAAAGTGGGGGAGGCGGTACATTAAAAAAATGGGGGGGGGGTCCCAATACTACAACACTATACTGTATTAACCAAAAAAAAAGGGCGCTGCATTTATGAATAGGCTTTTAACGGCAATTTCAAATCTTGCAGGGTCGTGGTCGTGATGACTTGCAGGTCACAGGTCACGCAAAATCTATCCAATCAGAGCGTTAATTCGTCAGCCTTTCCCAGCGTCCTTTTTGCAGGGCGGGGGATACGAACGAACGTCGCAAAATGCAATCCGACCGTTCGTGATTCGAAAAGGAGCCTAAACAAGTGACAGGAATTGTAAATTTAAAACACAGATAAGTTTTACAGAATTTCCTACATTATTACGCTTTTCAACGAAAAAAAAATCTCCAAACTGGCATACTGAATCAGAATGTGAGGGCGATAGCGTTGCTGCTGGCAGCAGAATTTTTGTGCAGTAAATCACATAGCAAGGCCTGTCAGCGCCAGTGCGACATGGCTCTCATGTATCGCGGTCTAAAAGTACCTTAACATGGATGGATTTGGACAAACTGTAGCTTGCTGGAAAGCAGATGAATAGGCAAACAAGCTGACAAATCGGCAAGGCTTCAGATTTGAGACCTTTGGAGTGAGCGTCAGATGTAGGTACATGATGCCACTATTTTCGTTTTTGTGCAGTAAATCTCATAGCAAGGCCTGTCAGCGCCAGCCGACATGGCTCTCATGTATCGCGGTCTAAAGGTACCTTAAAATAGATCGATTTGGACAATATAGCTTGTTGGAAAGTGGATATATAGGCCAACAAGCTTTCAAATCGGCAAGGCTTCGGACTTGAAAGTCTCGGAGGAGGCGTCAGAATTATGTACATGTTGCCACTAGTTTCGTTTTTGTGCAGTAAATCTCATAGCAAGGCCTGTCAGCGCAAGCCGACATGGCTCTCACGTATCGCAGTCTAAAGGTACCTTAACATGGATGGATTTGGACAAATATGGCTTGTTGGAAAGTAGATGAATACGCCAACAAGCTGTCAAATCGGCAAGGCTTCAGACTTGAAACTTTTGGAGTGAGCGTCAGATGTAGGTACATGATGCCACTAATTTCGTTTTTGTGCAGTGAATCCCAAAGCAAGGCCTTTCAGCGGCAGCCGACATAGCTCTAATTAATGTATCGCGGTCTAAAGGTACCTTAACATGGATGCATTTTTTAAAGCAAAATAGGACACAATCAGATGATTCTGGAAAATTGCAGATTGTTAGGGCAAAACCCTGTATTTCTAGCAAAATTGGGCAAAAAGAAATGTTTATGAAAAATTTTAAATTTTAAGAGGTGTACCTTGTATATTTAGTAAAATTTGGCAAAATCAGATTTGTATGAAAAATCTGAAATGGTAAGGGGTTAACCTTGCTTTTTTAGCAAAATTTGGATTCGCTGAAAGTCTCTATTTTTCTTTTTAAGAAAGTCGAAATAGCTGAAGAGGGAGGTGAGAATCCATATGTGCCCAGATACAAAGAGTAGAAATCTACGCGTCTGCCTTTTGAAAATACACAATTGCGGTGTTCATTGTTGCGTAATGATCCGCCTAGCACACGACTGTTTTGCAAATTAGGCTGTGTTATGCAGCTTCCTAACAAACCAAACACACACTGTAAACCATGTGTTTAGGTTTAGAACACCTAAATAAACACTAATCTGTGACAGTTTTTAAACATGTGACGCAGTTTATCCAATGAACATGTTTAATTTGAAAACATATTTGGTGTTTAAAATCAGCACACTGACGGTGTTTAATCTTTAAACGGAACAGTGTTTAAAATATATACATCAAAGGCGTTTAACATTTAAATACTACTAACGTTTAAAAAGTAAACACACAGTCAAAAAGAAAACACGTCAATCTGTTGTAATTTTAAACATGTGACACGTTTATTGCCTGTGACAGATTTTAAACATGTGACGCCATTTATTATTATTTTCAAGTGTTTATATTCACAGTGTGTGTTTAGTTTTCGAACAGTATTCAAAATTGCAAGTAAAACTTCAGTCACAATATTAACAACATTGAAATAAACGCATTTAGGGCACTTCACAAAGCTGTCTTCATTTTCACCTATAGGATTGTGGTGAAAGGCCTATTCAGTTCTATCGAATCATGAAAATGGACACAATAAAATACAAATGTATTTTTATGGTCACCCCTAGAGAATATTGTACATCACGACAGCAAAAATAATGTGACATTTATGTGAATATGCCACATGCCTATCAGTATGTTTCCAACAATCCTTTTTTTAAGACCCCAACATTAAGACCAATTACATTTTTCACAAGTATCAAAACAAAGAAACAAAAACATAAACAAACACAAAAAGGGTGAATTTGAAGTAAATGAATATATCTGTATATAGGGCTAAAATCAATTATTTTCCAATTCAATGAATTATACTTGTTTTTTAAAACCTATGAAGGTTTGCGTTACAGTTTGAAGTATTGATCTTTAGCTGAGATTTCAACAATATATCTAATTAATTTATACACAAATACCTTGTAGTGAACTGCATCAATTTGCTGGAATCTGCCAGGAAAACTTTTCTCTAATTATGATTTTTTGAAAAGAACTCAAAGCACGTGAAAATACTTTGGATAATCCAAATCAAAGGCATAGTTCCCCAAGCTGGAGAAGAAGCGCATCATTGTACGTGTTGTAGTTTGAGACTTTCTTGATGGTGTCTCCACATGTAATGTAAACTGTAGTTTTGATGCAGATACTCTGTCTGGTTCAGCAGCATTCTGTGGACATAAACAAGATTTCTGAGTGAGCCATACATAAACTGATCAACTTTGAAAGTGAAACCAAACTCACAGTAAAAAAAAAATAATGGAGACCCTAAAATGACAAGTCATTAATAAAGTTTACTCCAGGAAGAATATGAAAACTGATTACAAAATTGGGTTCAAAAGTAAATTGCACAATTGTCGGCCTTTTTGGGACCCACGTCAATATTAACCTTTGTTATCAGAGATAATGTGCACAAAGACTGTAAAGTTACAGCTTGAGCTTGATCGTGGATCAAATATTAAAAATAAAATCTGAAGAAAATAGGCAAGCTTTTCACAGTTTCGTACCAATAACTTTGCAGTCATGTAGGTATTTACGGAGACTTTCTATTTAAAATTGTATTTCAAAATTGTATTCACCTAGAATGTTATACTTTTTCATTTCATGATGTTTTACCGCCAGAGTAAATTTACAGTGGAAGTTGAAAGGTTCTTATGCAAGATAGAATCTCAGCCAAACATCATCATTCAATGAAATTGAAGATTTGAATAATATATTTTACAATACAAAATTACCTCATGAATAGTTAGCACTCTCCTCGTCTTCGTACCCTCGCCACGTTCAAACTTGGTGTTCTGCTGAACGTTCATGTATGCAATTACATCGAGCGTCTACAGAGGACCCTATATTCAAAACATAACACATGTTCTGTAAAACGAATGGTTTTGAATCCCTGTGAAATACTGCATTGTACCAAAAATTGGGGGATCATCTTTTATGTACACGCACTGCGGGTTTTTCAAAAGTTTTATACACAGCTGATCTTTACAATCACACACTGCACTGCCAAATGACGATCAATGCCAAAAGACACTTACCTTATTTAAAAGTCAATAGCTTCCTTCATCTGCAAGGGATAAGACACACCCTGAAAATATACAGAAAGAAAATATCAAAACAATATACGCCCATAACATCATGTGAAATGGAAATTATGGTTAAACAATTTGTACCTGACCTTACAAATACTAGAATTTTCTTTTCAAAATCATTCATGCTGGTCCCCTTCAGCTTACATAACTTAGGCAGTGGTGATAACACTAGCATGCTTTTATTGAATAGTTAAATCACGATTTCAAAAAAAAATCCACTTCACTGAATTTTCCAAGATTACAAACATTTTGACACTGCGTGTTTGCAATTGTAATTCGCCCCATAGGCTTAAAGCCTCATATTAAGTATACACTCAACATAGACCACCCCATAATGTGGCTCAAATACAGAACTTCCTTCATAATATTGTGAGCTGCACAGCAGTTATACTGTATAACAGCATCGTCATCCAAGAAAAATAATATGAGGAAATCAAAATCAGGGTTGTTTTTTCCCCTTCATATTCATGTTTTATCACACGATCCTTTGGCCAATAATTGCTCCCACTAATTCATCTCATCTCGTATTTCTAAATCTTTCATATTGTATATCGGGATTAATTAAATCAAACAACACAAAAGACAAAACTTACCACCTGTGTGGGAGCTTCCAGAACTGGTTCAAACTACAACCGTCGTACTGCATGCACAGAATACGTTGCATTTGAGTACTCTTGGCAATATGCATACCAAACTTGACCTCTAGCCTAGGTCATGACCAACTGTTAGTGCCTTCTGTGAGACTACATCATACATGTATATTGTTTCATTACCCGTGCAAATTTTGTTACCACGAATGACGATAATAATTCTCGCCATTACATTATTCTATTAGTGTGCCCAGATTATTGTCACAAAAATGGCGGTTGTCTTTGTGCCGCGTAATTAACTGGCCCGATTATGCCGCGCCAGCACGCAATCAGATTTAATCCTATTGGTTAAGACCTAACATCACGTGGTCACATTTAAACATCGTGACGTGTACCGTGTTTATTAGGTGTTGAACACAAACAGCTAAATTAATAACTTGAGTTATTATTAGTGTCCTAATTAGTTAATAAGCCTTTTTTAAACAAAGTGTTATTCTTTGGGAATAAACAAAATGCTAACTAGTGAAATTGAACAGTTAAACCATTTTCTAAAACCGATCTCATAATAAACACCCTATAGCACTGTTGACATTAAACGCTAACTGTTTTGTTTAAAAACACATGATGTGTTTAATTTTGTCACATAGTGTTTAAATCTAAAACACTGCGTTTATTTTATAAACGTGTCACATGTTCTCGCGTTTTACAGTGCACTGGGCTCATTATATCGACTTGTTTTTACCCATTAAGGTAAAGCAAATGGACCCAGTAATCTTCCTGGCGCGTTTGCTCACCTATAAAGACAACTTTTCTCAGTTTAAGGAAAATTCTAAGGTAACGAAATGGCCAAGTGGTTACGATTCGTCGTCCACGGTTAGCGGGGTCCCTGGTTCGAATCCCGCTGGTGTCTTTTTGGTTTTTAACGAATAAGTTCAATTATTCACTATAAGAGATTTAATTTCCCGTCGTAAAGTACCAACATTACCTTAGCTTAATCGGTAAGCACTGCTGCTGGTACTGTCCGCGAGTTCCAGGTTGGCGCCTTCGTACAGGTTCAGGGCATGTGGTCCACTCGGAGGATCAGGGCTTAGGGGCCGCCCTGTTCCTCCCTTAGCTCTTTGCTTTTACATGGTGCCTGGCCCTCCGGGGTTATATGGATGGATAGGGAAGGAAGTGTGTATTGGTCGGGGACGCCGAGACCCCGGAAGAGAACTAAGGGATCGGCTGGGGCATTGTTATGGCTCAGACCGATCCCTGAAAGCTTGACTAGCACATAACTTTTTATTTTTTTTTACCCTCTATCTTTTATACTTTGGTTTAGTTTGATATCTACAGCTGCTCGGCAGGTCTACGGGTAGTATCAAAATTGAAACAAAGGTGTATGTCATAAATCAATGAATATTTCATAATTGACTATAATCAAAACGCAGTTTCGTTTAATCAATTTGACTATCATTATATAATGACGCGATTGCCAATTGACGTAAGAAACGCCATAAATTATACCGGGAAAGAATAAAGATGTACATTGTAGTATAAATATTATTTATACATCTTTCAAATAACGTGTCTTTAATTGTGAGCATTCCAAACAATACAGTAATTCGCAATAGTAATAGAATGGTATATGATAGCACGATCAATGCGTCTCTATTAAATTAAAAAAAAATATAATTTAGGCCCCTGTGTGTGAACTTCTTTGATTGACTATGAGCATTCCATACGAATGAGTTAATTCGCAAAATATAGCAACAACAAAAGAGAAAGGAAAAAGAGAAAATTCCTTTACCCTAAAAACTGGAAAAATAATTTGTTTTGAAAAAGTCAAATGGGACACTTCATGTATTGATTTAACAGTTTGCAAGGGGTTAACCTTAGATTTTAGCAAAATTGGGAAAAATCAGATGTTTCTGGAAAATTGCAGCTTGTAAGGGGTTAACCTTGCATTTTTAGTAAAAATGGGCAATATCAGATTTTTATGAAAAATTTCAAATTGTAAGGGGTGAACCTTGCATTTTTAGCAAAATTGGGCAAAATCAGATGTTTCTGGAAAATTTCAGATTGTAAGGGGTTAACATTGCTTTTTTTTAGTGATATACGGCAAATAAGATGTGAATGAAACATTTCAAATTGTAAGGGATTAACCTTGCTTTTTTAGTAAAATTGGGCAAATTTAAATGTTTATGAAAAATCTCAAATTGTAAGGGGTGAACCTTGCATTTTTTAGCAAAATAGGGCAAAATCAGGTGTTTATGAAAAATGTCAGATTGTAAGGGGTTCACCTTGCATTTTTAGCAAAATTGTGAAAAATCAGATTTGTATGAAAAATTAAAAATTGTAAGAGGTTAACCTTTGCCCAATTAGGGCAAAATCAGATGTTTCTGGAAAATTGCAGATTGAAAGGGGTTAACCTTGCATTTTAAGCAAAATTTGGCAATATCAGATTTTTATGAAAAGTCTCAAATTGTAAGGGGTAAACCTTGCATTTTTAGCAAAATTGGGCAAAATCAGATGTTAACCTTTGCCAAATTAGGGCACTAAAAAAGCAAGGTTAACCCCCTTACATCTGAAAATTTCAAATTGTTAGGGGTTAACCTTGCATTTTTTAGCAAAATAGGGCAAAACCAGGTGTTCCTGAAAAAAATCAGATTGTAAAGGGTTCACCTTGCATTTTTAGCAAAATTGGGAAAAATCAGATTTGTATGAAAAATCAAAAATTGTAAGGGGTTAACCTTTGCCAAATTAGGGCAAAATCAAATGTTTCTTGAAAATTGCAGATTGAAAGGGGTTAACCTTGCATTATACTTGGACGCAAATGAGATAAAGGGGAAACAAATAATCTTGGCTCTTTGCTGCAGCCAAAAGCAGCCATTTATTAGACTAAAACGCCTTGAGATAACCAAACGATGGACCATCACTATGGTCCCTTAAACTTGTTAGTGGGCACACCTGACCCAAACCAATTGGACCTTTACCTTGGTCATCTTTTTGTGGGCACACCTGACCCGAACCAGTTGGACCTTTACCTTGGTCATCTTTTGCGGGCACACCTGACCCAAACCAATTGGACCTTAACCTTGGTCATCTTTTTTAGCGGGCACACCTGACCCAAAACCATGGACGTTACTTTTGGTCCTAATTTTATTGTGTTTTTAATTGTGATATTAACACAGATGTGCTGTTCAATCGTCGTACGGCTGGATCGAACAATATTATCTCTCGTGGAACAGCAGGAGAGATTGCAAGTCTGTGTAATTCATAAATCTCTAATTAACATAAAACGTTATTAAACACTACATTCTACAAAAACAGTTTTTCAAAACAAAATACCATGGCTGTCTGAATCCCGCAAATAAGGCCGATGCATTCATTAAGGCGGAATGAAGGGGAGGAGGCGGGATGACGAAAAATAGAAGTTTTGGTCAGGTTTCTTGCTGAAAAGCTGCAACGCAATGAGGGCCGCCAAGCCTCGTGGTCTTGGCTAAATACCCAGGCCATTGGACAGACCTTTCATCTGATTGGTCAGGGTAAGATATCATGAATCTTCATTGGTCAATCTAAACCTCACAATCTGCATATCAGCAAAACAAGACCATATTTGGTAAGGAATTTGTTTCCTTCGGTTTCTTGCGCAATTGGTCAACGCAACTTCTTCAGATTTCGCAACCAACTCGAGACAAAGGCTGAACGTTGTTTGTTGCGCAACTCAAAAACGACATAAAAACTTAAAGTGCACCAAGTATAACGCATTTTATCTTTTAGAGACAAAATCAGATGTTTCTGAAAAAAATTCCAATGTAAGGAATTAACCTTAATTTTTTTAGTGAAATTTTGTAAAAATTTGATGTTGATGGAAAATTTCAAATTGTAAGGTGTTAACCTTGCTTTTTTAGTAAAATTGGGAAAATTTAAATGTTTATGAAAAATTTCAAATTGTCATTGGTTAACCTTGCATTTTTAGCAAAATAGGGCAAAATCAGGTGTTTATGGAAAATTTCAGATTGTAAGGGGTTAACTTTGCAGTTTTAGCAAAATTGGGCAAAATCAGATTTGTATGAAGAATCAAAAATTGTAAGGGGTTAACGTTGCCAAATTAGGGCAAAATCAGATGTTTCTTGAAAATTGAAGATTGTAAGGGGTTAACTTGGCATTTTTAGCATAACTGGGCAATATCAGATTTATATGAAAAAAAATCTCAAATTCTAGGGGGTGAACCTTGTATTTTTAGCGGAAACTTTACATCTGAATTTATAGAAGCATCTGATTCTGCCCAATTTTAGTAAAATATGCTCCAAATTTTGCTAAAAAGCAGGGGTTAACCCCTTACCATTTAAGATTTTTCATACAAATCTGATTTTGCCAAATTTTACTAAATATACAAGGTACACTTCTTACAGTTTAAAATTTTTAATAAACATTTCTTTTTTGCCCAATTTTGCTAGAAATACAAGGTTATGCCCTAACAATCTGCAATTTTCCAGAATCATCTGATTGTGTCCTATTTTGCTAAAAAAATGCAAGGTTAACCCCTTACAATTTGAATTTTTTTTCATGAACATCTAATGTTTCCCAATCTTATTCAAAAAGCAAGGTTAACCCCTTACAATCTGCAATTTTCCAGAAACATCAGATTTTTTTCCCAAATTTCATCCGATTGTGTCCTATTTTGCTAAAAAAATGCAAGGTTAACCCCTTACAATTTGAATTTTTTTTCATGAACATCTAATTTTTCCCAATCTTATTCAAAAAGCAAGGTTTACCCCTTAGAATCTGCAATTTTCCAGAAACATCAGATTTTTTCCCCAATTTCGCTTAAAAAATGCTAGGTTAACCCTTTATAATTTGAAATTTTCCATAAACATCTAATTTTACCAAATTTCACTAAAAAAGCAAGGATAATCCCTTACATCTGAAATTTTCCAGAAACATTTGATTTTGCCCAATTTTGCTAAAATGCAAGGTTAACCCCTAACAATTTGAAATTTTCCATAAACATCTGATTTTGCCCTGTTTTGCTAACAAAAAATGCAATCTTAACCCCTTACAATTTGAAATTTTTCATAAAAACCAAATTTTACCAAATTTCACTTAAGAAAAGGGTAAGGTTAATTCCTTACATCTGAAATTTTTTTCAAAAACATCTGATTTTGCCCAATTTTGCTAATATATGCAAGGTTCACCCCTTACAATATGAGATTTTTCATAAAAATCTCATTTTGACCAATTTTGCTTAAAATGCAAGGTTAACCCCTTTCAATCTGCAATTTTCAAGAAACATCTGATTTTGCCCTAATTTGGCAAAGGTTAAACCCTTACAATTTTAGATTTTTCATACAAATTAGATTTTTCCCAATTTTGTTTAAAATGCAGGGTGAACCCTTTACAATCTGAAATTTTTCATGAACACCTGGTTTTGCCGTATTTTGCTAAAAATGCAAGGTTAACCCCTAACAATTTCAAATTTTTCATGCACATTAAAGTTTGCCCAATTTTACTAAAAAAGCAAGGTTAACCCCCTTACAACTGAAAATTTCAGATGTAAGGGGGTTCACCTTGCTTTTTTAGTGCCCTAATTTGGCAAAGGTTAACCCCTTACAATTTTTGATTTTTCATACAAATCTGATTTTCCCAATTTTGCTAAAAAAGCAAGGTTAACTTCCTTACATCTGAAATTTTTCAGAAACATCTGATTTTGCCCAACTTTGCTAAAAATGCAAGGTTCCCTTACAATTTGAGATTTTTCATAAAAATCTGATTTTGCCCAGTTTTGCTAAAAATGCAAGGTTAACCCCTTTCAATCTGCAATTTTCAAGAAACATCTGATTTTGCCCTAATTGGGCAAAGGTTAAACCCTTACAATTTTAGATTTTTCATACAAATTAGATTTTTCCCAATTTTGTTTAAAATGCAGGGTGAACCCTTTACAATCTGAAATTTTTCATGAACACCTGGTTTTGCCGTATTTTGCTAAAAATGCAAGGTTAACCCCTAACAATTTCAAATTTTTCATGCACATTAAAGTTTGCCCAATTTTACTAAAAAAGCAAGGTTAACCCCCTTACAACTGAAAATTTCAGATGTAAGGGGGTTCACCTTGCTTTTTTAGTGCCCTAATTTGGCAAAGGTTAACCCCTTACAATTTTTGATTTTTCATACAAATCTGATTTTCCCAATTTTGCTAAAAAAGCAAGGTTAACTTCCTTACATCTGAAATTTTTCAGAAACATCTGATTTTGCCCAACTTTGCTAAAAATGCAAGGTTCCCTTACAATTTGAGATTTTTCATAAAAATCTGATTTTGCCCAGTTTTGCTAAAAATGCAAGGTTAACCCCTTTCAATCTGCAATTTTCAAGAAACATCTGATTTTGCCCTAATTGGGCAAAGGTTAACCCCTTACAATTTTTGATTTTTCATACGAATCTGATTTTCCCAATTTTGCTAAAAAAGCAAGGTTAACTTCCTTACATCTGAAATTTTTCAGAAACATCTGATTTTGCCCAACTTTGCTAAAAATGCAAGGTTCCCTTACAATTTGAGATTTTTCATAAAAATCTGATTTTGCCCAGTTTTGCTAAAAATGCAAGGTTAACCCCTTTCAATCTGCAATTTTCAAGAAACATCTGATTTTGCCCTAATTGGGCAAAGGTTAACCCCTTACAATTTTTGATTTTTCATACGAATCTGATTTTCCCAATTTTGCTAAAAAAGCAAGGTTAACTTCCTTACATCTGAAATTTTTCAGAAACATCTGATTTTGCCCAACTTTGCTAAAAATGCAAGGTTCCCTTACAATTTGAGATTTTTCATAAAAATCTGATTTTGCCCAGTTTTGCTAAAAATGCAAGGTTAACCCCTTTCAATCTGCAATTTTCAAGAAACATCTGATTTTGCCCTAATTGGGCAAAGGTTAACCCCTTACAATTTTTGATTTTTCATACGAATCTGATTTTCCCAATTTTGCTAAAAAAGCAAGGTTAACTTCCTTACATCTGAAATTTTTCAGAAACATCTGATTTTGCCCAACTTTGCTAAAAATGCAAGGTTCCCTTACAATTTGAGATTTTTCATAAAAATCTGATTTTGCCCAGTTTTTCAAAAAATGCAAGGTTAACCCCTTTCAATCTGCAATTTTCAAGATACATCTGATTTTGCCCTAATTGGGCAATTTTTGATTTTTCATACAAATCTGATTTTTCCCAATTTTGCTAAAAATGCAAAGTGAACCCTTTACAATCTGACATTTTTCATGAACACCTGATTTTGCCCAATTTTACTAAAAAAGCAAGGTTAACCCCTTACAATTTGAAATTTTTCATTCACATCTTATTTTGCCAAATATTACTAAAAAAAGCAAGGTTATCCCCTTACAATCTGCAATTTTCCAGAAAGACCTGAATCTGCCCAATTTCGCTAAAAATACAAAGTTCACCCCTTACAATTTGAGATTTTTCATATAAATCTGATATTGCCCAGTTATGCTAAAAAAGCAAGGTTAACCCCTTTCAATCTGCAATTTTCCAGAAACATCTGATTTTGCCCTAATTTGGCAAGGTTAACCTCTTACAATTTTTGATTTTTCATACATATCCGATTTTGCCCAATTTTGCTAAAAATGCAAAATTAACCCCTCACAATCCTAAGTTTTCCATAAACACCTGATTTTGCCCTATTTTGCTAAAAAATTCAAGGCTAACCCCTTACAATTTGAAATTTTTCATACACATCTTATTTTGCCAAATTTTACTACAAAAGCAAGGTTAACCCCTGAAATTTTCCAGAAAGATCTGATTTTGCCCAATTTTGCTAAAAAATGCAAGGTTCACCCCTTACCATTTGAAATGTTTCATAAACATCTAAATTTTACTAAAAATGCAAGGTTAACCCCTTACAAGCTGCAATTATCCAGAAACATCTGATGTTTCCCAATTTTGCTAAAATGTAAGGCTAACTCCTTGCAAACTGTTAAATCAACACATGAAGTGTCCCATTTGACTTTTTTAAACAAATTATTTTTCCAGTTTTCAGGGTAAAGGAATTTTCTCTTTTTCTGTTCTCTTTTGTTGTTGCAATATTTTGCGAATTAACTCATTCGTATGGAATGCTCATAGTCAATCAAAGAATATTTCACACATAGGGGCCTAAATTATATATTTTTAAATTTAATAGAGACGCATTGATCGTGCTTTCATAAACTATTTTAATACCATTGCGAATTACTGTATTGTTTGGAATGCTCACAATTAAAGACACGTTATTTGAAAGATGTATAAATAATATTTATATTACAATGTACATCTTTATTCTTTCCCGGTATAATTTATGGCGTTTCTTACGTCAATTGGCAATCGCGTCATTATATAATGATAGTCAAATTGATCAAACGAAACTCCGTTTTGATTATAGTCAATTATGAAATAATCATTGATTAATGACATACACCTTTGTTTCAATTTTGATACTACCCGTAGACCTGCCGAGCAGCTGTAGATATCAAACTAAACCAAAGTATAAAAGATAGAGGGTAAACAAATCAAAAAGTTATGTGCTAGTCAAGCTTTCAGGGATCGGTCTGAGCCATAACAATGCCCCAGCCGAACCCTTAGTTCTCTTCCGGGGTCTCGGCGTCCCCGACCAATACACACTTCCTTCCCTATCCATCCATATAACCCCGGAGGGCCAGGCACCATGTAAAAGCAAAGAGCTAAGGGAGGAACAGGGCGGCCCCTAAGCCCTGATCCTCCGAGTGGACCACATGCCCTGAACCTGTACGAAGGCGCCAACCTGGAACTCGCGGACAGTACCAGCAGCAGTGCTTACCGATTAAGCTAAGGTACTGTTGGTACTTTTCGACGGGAAATTAAATCTCTTATAGTGAATAATTGAACTCATTCGTTAAAAACCAAAAAGACACCAGCGGGATTCGAACCAGGGACCCCGCTAACCCTGGACGACGAATCGTAACCACTCGGCCATTTCGTTACCTTAGAATTTTCCTTAAACTGAGAAAAGTTATCTTTATAGGTGAGCAAACGCGCCAGGAAGATTACTGGGTCCATTTGCTTTACCTTAATGGGTAAAAACAAGTCGATATAATGAGCCCAGTGTGTTTGGTTTGTTCGGAAGCTGCATAACACAGCCTAATGTGCAAAACAGTCGTGTGCTAGGCGGATCATTATGCAACAATGAACACCGCAATTGTGTATTTTCAAAAGGCAGACGCGTAGATTTCTACTCTTTGTATCTGGGCACATATAGATTCTCACCTCCCTCTTCAGCTATTTCGACTTTTATACGTTCGCCCAATCGGTTAATGTTGGAACGGTCGCAGTCGGCTTGCAAACGTAATATGCGCATATGCCGACGCTGGCGATCGGTGTACACCTGACGTTGGTAAACATATTAAAGAAGGCATATTCGACATATCGGTCCATTGAAGTCGACCCGACATCGTTGGTCCGTCGTTGGTAAACAGTGTATATTCGACGACAGCCTGCCAATGTTGTGCCGACGCGGCGTTGGTGACGGTATGGTTTGTTTGATTTTTCCCGGCCTGACAACGTTGTGTAAACTTACAAGTCGGAATGGTACGCCAACAGTCTGCATCATGGGCGTCAATCCTTGGGGGACAGGGGGACATGTCCTCCTACTTTTTGAAGGATGGGGGACACAATATTAAATGTTAAAAAAAAGTGTTCGCCTTTTGCGGACCATAGAAACCTCATTTTGTGCATTGGTGATTGGTCACTGCTCGCGAGCACGGTGCTGTATTGACACACACAACGTGTAACGTACTAAGTACATTGATCAAACGACAGGAAAAGCGTATTCTTACACTCTAAAAACTACCTAGTCAAAATAGTGACTGGTTTTCCTAGTTATTGAAAATTGACTAGGAATGTAATTAAACATGCAAAGTTTCATACTATGACTAGAAAAAGTAGGTTCGATTCCAATTTCAATTATTTGCATAACTATTTTTCCAAAGTCAATAATACTGACTGGAAGTATCTAGTTATACTGCCTGATTTTCAGTTGCACCCAGCTGACCCTGAATATCTAGTCAAATTTCACTGGTTTCTAGTCGAAACTGACTAATGCTTTTTTAGAGTGTACTCCGTAGGGTCCGCTGTAAACACCCGGGGTTTTATCGTCTTTTCTCGGGAACGGTAAGACATGAGGTTGTTTTCTTTTAAACAAGATGTTCGAATTAGGATGAGTAAACGACCCAAAACAGTTTTCCGGGGATTTCAGGACCTACAGGGCCCTTTTAAGCGCTTGCCCCGAACCCCACGTCTATAGCACAGAATATAGCTGAGTCAATGACTCCAAACTCGAAAATGTGGTTTAAACGATTATCTTTTGCAGACAAAAAAAATAAAGTTGTCAGAAATTGCCTCAGATCGCACAACGCAGAGTGTCAAGAACCAAATTTTTCGCGGCACTTGCCCCCCCCCCACGCTGTAGGGGCTTCGCGCTTCGCACTCGCATTAGTTCTGATCAAGGTATGTCTGTTTTTAGTTCCGCGTAATATTATTGCCGACTTTGACGATCTGTCGGGTGTGTATATATTTTGATGTCGACGATCGGTCGGGTGTGTATATGTTTTGATGTCGGCCTGACAACGTTGTACTTACGTTAACTGAAGACGTCGCATGCAAACATTTTGCCGACGTCGGCCTGGCCTGCCCGTTCTGGCTAACACTTGGTGATCGGTAATGACGCTGGCCGGCTGGCAGCTGCCGTGGACTACGGTAAACAGTTTCGAGGACAGCCTGCCAACGTACGTTAATTGTGCCGACACTGACGATCAGTTTGTATTTTGAGGTTTGCCTGCCAACGTTGTTCAATATAGTTAGTAAAAAGTCTGTAGGCCTAATATTCGACGTCGGCCTGCTATTATTATATGCCATCGTTGACGATCGGTTTACATACTAGTATAAAGTTGGTTTGCCAACGTTGTTGTTCAGAAGTTATTAGTAATATTTGACGTCGGCTTCCAACATTGTTCAGACGAAACAGTTTGCACGTATTCGAATTTGGCCTAACGTCAAAAATTGGTCGGGCCGACGTTACTCCAATGCGTCGTATATATGAGCGTAATTGGCAGGATGGGGGGATACGTCGCCCAAAGTTGGCGAAATAACGTTGCGCCAACTTGTTTTTTGTTAATCCAACGTTGATGGCCAAACGTCCAAAAGAATTGTCGAACCAACATATCCAACGTTTAATATTTCGCCAGACCAACGGTCCGACGGTCGCGAAGCCAACGGTCAACGTTGACCACGGTAAGCGGGTCAGTTCTCGAAGGGTAGACCGTAATTATACCCGCCACTATCAGCATCGATAATGTAGGGGCAGGAGGTGTTGCTGTTAGTGCACCAAACTAGCGTCCCCAAATAGCAGATTTTAAACAGATGTTTGCAGACCTTATATGGAACAAATTAAAACACTCTCTCACAAAAAGATATAAGCATTATTTATTTATTTACCTATCCATTCCTGTACCAAACTGAAACATGATTACGAGTATAAGGTAGACATTGACTTTCTTTTCAATTGCGACTGCATCCAATTAAGTTATATAGGCTAATCTAACAGAAGAGGCACAGAAAACTTGAATCCAGTTGAAATTATTTTCAAAACTAAAAGGCCCAATATGGATAACTTGATATAAAAAGTATGACAGTTTTGTAAATTGTTTTTGTTAAGCGCACGATGGTGATATTTCCCTGTATAGAGCCTTGTGTAACATAGACTTTTGTACTTTTTAAATATCATTGGATAACGTTACATTTTGCAGGTGTTGTTTGGATTTCGTACTGATACTGAGTCAGCACTTTGAAAATGGAATGTTCGACTTTTTTCAACTTGGTTAAAGTTCAATGACGTAGACGGGAAGCACAAGGTAAACAAACAAAACAAAACATCCCTGAAAGTTGAACTGCTACTCATTACCGACCCTAACCGACTTGTTCCTGAGTATGCTAAACTATAGAATCAAGATTGCTTTCTATATAGACATGGAAGACAAAGTATCAATGTGGAATGATTCTACATTGTATCTGATATTGATTCAAAACTAACCTAGTGAAATATATAACATTACCATTTGTGTGCAGAATGCAAATGGCTTATAGACAATTACCATTAACAAACGACTTCTTTGAAGGGGCTTCACAAAAATCAATACGCATGCCTCTGGCCCACTTCCAAGGTATAGGGGGCTTCGCCAATCCAAAATGGAAACTACTACATTGTTAAAGTACACAGATGCTTTCAAATAACGTGTCATTTTGGTCCTCGTTTTTTGCCTTCATCTTGAGATTTATGCCAACATGGGCTGATCGTTATTTGATGAGGTAATGTATTTCATTTTGTCATTAAAGAAACTACATTCTAGTGCTGACAAAAATAGCTTGTCGGATGGTAGGCATGCAACTGTCGTAATACTGGTGGCTTTATGTTACCAAGTTCCCAAAGCGCTTGGTCAAAATCTCCATTAATTAGATGACAACATAAAAGACACCAGGTCACTACTATGGCAAACAAGCCATACATCATTGCGGAAATATAACATTATATTATGCACTTAAAGCAAAACCACATATTAAACCAAACCTTTAGCAATTAAAATATAACAAAAGAAAATATCTATATCTATGGCAGAATAGTCTAATTACAGCCTAAAATAAAGATAAAAATAAGATAAAACAAAGCCTGCTATACAACCAACATGTATCATTAATTCCCAAAAGTAATTTAATAAGCGATTACATTAAATAGCATCATCAAAATGTATTTTCTAATAAATGCGTTGTTTTATAGACTTCAACAAAGAGTTGTACAAGTTGCTCTGATAAACTTTGAGAAAAGGCAATGTTCATACAAAACAAGTATATACGTCATTTGTTTTGTTCTGTACATGGATGATGGATCCATAGGCCTATACATGTACACATTTTTTGGGGAAAACATGCAGTTCCTTTTTCTGAGAGACTAAAAAAGGTCATCACTGGCAATGCTGATGACTTATGCCACAATTAATTCCTTCAAAAAAAAGTGCCACTTTGGGAAAAAAATCAATTACATGTTCATTGTATATGTTGTGGCATACATTTAACTAACATAATCCCTATACTTGCTGAACCATGATAACATAAATTCTATTAAGAATTTCACATTCATGATGTACCCCCTCAAAAACCAACAGCATCATCTACAAGTAAACCGCACTTCCAATATACCAATTTCCTTTGTAGGAAATCATCACTCTAATCTTATTCCCAATCTTTCTTAACGGAGTAACTCCACTCCCACTCCAAGTAGATATTCTTGTCATCGTCTAAGAATTTACCCTTGACAATGTAGACACCACGGCTTATCATACCCGCGGGTAACTCATCCACAGGAGTCTGGAAGATCTGCTCTTCCGTTTTGGGTCCGTAACTCCCAACCATAGAATTTGCGTTGTCCACTGCAAAGAACAAGTGGTTGATTGAGGTTATACCAGAGTTGTAATGACTCGAGTCAATGACTCGACTCGAGTCCGAATCGAGTCACATATTTTGGTGACCCGACTCAACTCGAGTCCCTAAGGGCAAATGACTCGACTCGACTCGAGTCCTTGCGAGCAAATTACTCGACTCGACTCGAGTCCCTCATCAGAATGACTCGACTCGACTCGAGGAAGGCTATTGAGACTCGAGTCCCAAAAATATAAGCAAAACTTTGCGAAAAATATTTGCCATGACGTTGGCGAATAATGTATACATATACATACGTGGTTCGATCAGTGTCCCCATTAGTTGAATGACGATCAGCTGGCACCCACTTAGTAGTAGCCCGAATGTAAAAATTAAAAAGCCAAAAAATGACTTCTCTCTTGTGTTTATTTATTGTATAGTGTATGCAGTGCTCAAATATCTGTGACTCGAGCTAAATACTTTGACTCGACTCGACCACACACTGTGACTCGACTCGACTCAATTCGACCGTCTTGACCTAATGACTTGACTCGACTCGAGTCACTTCTTTCAAATAACTCGACTCGACTCGAGTCACTAAAATTAGTGACTCATTACAACTCTGGCTT
Organism: Patiria miniata; assembly: GCF_015706575.1. Lineage (NCBI taxonomy): Eukaryota > Metazoa > Echinodermata > Asteroidea > Valvatida > Asterinidae > Patiria > Patiria miniata. The sequence continues at coordinate 14,050,196 of NW_024037051.1, forward strand.
ATGCAGGGTGAGTCCAAAAAAGCGGAACCCAACCCCCCCCCCCCAATATATATAGTAAAAATGTGTAGCACCGAAAATAATAATGACTGGAAAGCCAATTTCAGAAACTGCTTTTAGATAAAAAAAAAAAAATGAAATTGCATAATCCGTTCGAAGAATAGGCCTATATCACCATTTAAACGCAATGACCCTAAAAAGCGTTTCGTCCAAAAAAAGAAAGCAATATATTGTGTCCTGTTTGGAACAACAAAGATAATGACACGGAAAACTTATTTTAACAACTGTCAACAATTTTAGTACATAATATCTTTACTAACAACCCTGCTTAGGCAAACAATATCACTTCTACAATCCACTTTAAAATAAAACAAAGAAGACGGGCCTTCAAAAGAACCTTGTGAAATATTTTAAAGTTTTAAAATTAGGTTTTATCGCTGATGATGTTTGTAGACAAATGTGACGACTATTCTTGAAATCGCATTTTAAGTTTTATGGTCACCGTATTTAAATGGTAATATTCTTTGAAAAATGTTTGAGCAATTTTTTTAAATCTAAAAGTGCCTTCTATGAAACAAGCTTTCCAGTCATTATTAGTTTCGGTGCTACATACTATTTAAAATATGAAATATGTTTTTGGGGGTTGGCGTTCCGCTTTTTTTTTGAGTCAAACTGTACATGTTATTTGCATTTCCTGGATTTGAAGAGCCAGCCAACCGACCGACCGACTGACCAGCTTTATTACCAGCTCGACTGAAAATGATTAATTGGACTGCCTGACTGCAATGTCCAACTGACCAGCCGTGAACCTTTCGAGCCCTGCTTAAGTATGCAAGCTCATAGGTTTGTTATTTTCCATTTGTCGATCACCTGTCGTGATGTGTTCTTGGGGATGGTCGTAAGTTCCTTGACAACAGCTTAAAACACGTCGCAAATTACGACGTGTCTAGTAGTCATCGCAAAATAAGAAGAGTCCTTTTTTAGCCAGTTTTATGCCAAAAACATTACATAAAGTAGATTATAATACTGAGGCAATGTGTGTAAAATTGTAAATAGAAAATTCATTGAATAAATATGAATTAGACTGGAATATTGATTTGAAATTTCAAAGTAGCTATACAGTCCACTTACAGCTTGTTTTCCTTCAAAATAGCATCTCACGACCGCCATTTTGTTTTAAGCTTTAACAAATTTCGAGCTGAGATCCGACGACTCTTTGTTGAATATCAGACGACTATTTACTGTACGCTGACTACTGAATACATAAAACAGTCACCGAGTTGTGCTATAAATACACATGCGACGCGTCGCACTAACGACGTGTTTTGTGAAATGGATCGCAGGACGCGTCGTAGCTGCGATGCATCGTAGGGATACGACGCGTCGCAGCGCTCCGATGCATCGTAAGTTACGAAGAGTTTGATGAAATCAGGATCAATTGAACTATGTACACGGAACGCAGTGGTTGCGCTTTGCGGCAAAATTGCAGTCAGGCAAGATGGCGTCGGTTGGTCACCCCAAACTGTATGGTCTTTGCTGATGACGGGGTACTTGCGAACGGAGCGGATAATAAATTTCTCAACAAGTTTGAATTTGCAACATACTGACAAGGATAAAAGGATGTTCAGGCAATAACAAGGGTAATTGAGGTCATCCTTGCGCGAGGCCAATAAATATTTTTTTATGGGATAATAGGTGTTGGTTGAGTCCTGAAATAAATAAGACCAGTCCACCTGGGTTCCGCCAAGCCGCCGGTTCCGCCACAAATGGTATTAGAAGTGTAAGCGGGAACGGTTTCGCCACGCTATTTTCATCCTTAATCTAAATGCTACAGTCTCTCACTACATCCCGTTGATCTGCTGAGCACTCTGCCTGGCGTTACTTTGTCTTAGTGCATCACTGACTGTAGCTATGTGTGAAAGCAATACTTTGGTATGATGATGAGTTTTATCTGTATTTGGGTTAAATTCTTCATTTCATAATTTGTTTTGATCAGTGGTGGTTCTGGCATCACTTCTTTTTTGCAGTCGGAAGGGGGGGGGCGGAGGTCATGCCCCCAGCCCCCCCCCCCCCCGTCTCCAAAAAAGTGCCCATATTCTAGCCTATTTAGAACTTAAAATTCAATCATTTCTAGAAATTTCCTTCCCCCCTTTATTGTTCTGTCCATTTTCATCATTAATTAAAGTAGATTTACAAGTGATCATAGATTTTGCATCCCTAAGCAATACCCTTAACCGCGATGGTTCCTCAGCACAAACAAAGAAAAGGCAGCTATTAATTAGGGCACCATGTCGCGTCACATTGAGACTTTTTTTGGAGGGGGGTCCAGAAAAATTGTGCCAGATGGTTAACCTGTACTACGGGTGTTTTCTCACAAAAAGGCGCATCCATGCAGTGTTCTATTCAAGTTCAGTACATTACAAGTCCATTCACAAAAAATCACAAATACATTTTAAAAATCTGGTCATAAGTAGTAGAGGATGACTAATAACAAAAGAATGCATTAGTCAGAGGTCATTTCAACAGCTTGTGAAAGGACTTGGGACTGGATTGGATATTGTGTGACTAAAATCAAAATGCAACACCGTACATTCACTCACCTCTGATGCCCTTTCTGGAAACAGCGTAAACAAACCGCAGTCCAGAGACAATCTGACGTTGGACCTTTATTGGATACAGACCCAAAAAAAAACAAAGACAACAATTCAAGAATCACGAAAAACCTTACTATTAAATCTATTCTGTTCGGACCGCACGCCTGAGTGCAGAAGTCATCATCATAACGACAGGTCTGATTGGGTTGAAGCTTGGTGCGTACCTAAACCTGGATGTGTTATAGATGAAAATGTAAGTGACGTCATGATGACGTCATCACGTGACAAGTGACGTCATATGCTTTGAAGGCATATATCTACAGAACGACAGGTCCGATTGGGTTGAAAGTTGGTATGTGCCTAGAACGGGATGTGTTATAGATGAAAAATGAAGTGGCATCATGATGACGTCATCATGGGTCACGTGACGTCACGTTTAAGATAAATAGATTTAATCTTTGAAAATAAATCTGAAATAAACCGTGACAAACCTGAAGATGACTTTTTCGAGAATCGATAGTGAACTTGCTTTCAACGATGTATGCTCTGCCTTAATTATTATTTACAGAACAATTAATATAGATGAAAATTGATGTGACGTCATCATGACGTCATCACGTGACATGTGTCATAATTCAAAGCCCTATGAGAATGTGATCACATATTATATGCAATGTAATCAAGTATCATATGCAATTCAAAGCCCTATGAGAATGTAATCACATATTATATGCCACCATTTAGTATAAACAGAACTACACATCCTACCTGGATGGAACTTTACTTTACATGTCACATGTCACAAAAAGTTACCGAAACAGCCCTGTGTTTGTCCACAAACATAAGTCTAGTTATGACTTAATTTCGTTGCCTTGCTGATGCCTCTTGGATGTCTCAATGTTCGATGGTCAGTCGTAGCTTCTAATGCCTTCCTGGTGCTTCTTTGATGCCTGATGGCTAGTGATGACTTAATTCTGATGCCTTGGTGATGCCTCTTTGATGCCTCAATGCTCGATGGTCAGTCATAACTTATGATGCCTTCGTGATGCCTTCGTGATGCCTTTCTGATGCCTGAGTGGTCTGTCATGACCACCGAATGCCTTCCTGGTGCTTCATTGATGCCGCTTCGATGCCTGATGGCTAGTGATGACTTAATGCTATTGTGTTGCTGATGCCTCTTTGATGCGTCAATGCTCGATTGTCAGTCATAACTTCTAATACCTGGTTCCTCTTTAATTGATGCCCCTTGGATGCCTGATTGTTAGTGATGACATACTTCTGATGCCTTGCTGATGCCTCATTGATGACTCAACGCTCGATGGTTAGTAATGACTTCTACTGCCTTTGTGCTGCCTTTCTGGTGCCTCGTTGATACACCTTTGATGCCTGATGGCAAGTGATGACTTAATTCTGATTCCTTGCTGATCGATGCCTCTTTGATGCCTTAAATCCTCGATGTTCAGTCATAACTTTCAATGATTTCCTGAAGCCTCTTTGATGCCCCTTTGGTGCCTGATGGCTAGTGATGACTTAATTTTGATGCCTTGCTGCTGCCTCGTTGATGCCTCAATGCTCGAAGGCCAGTCATGTTTTATGATGCCTCTTTATTCCTCAGTGCTCGATGGTCAGTCATGACTAATGATGCCCTCCCTGATGCCTCTTTGATGCCCTTTGATGCCTGACAGTCAGTGATGACTTCTGATCGATGTCTGTTTGATGCCCGTTTGATGCTCGTTTGATGCCCGTTTGATGCCTGCCTGTGATGCCTGATGCTCAGTGATGACTTCTGATGCCTTCCCGATACCTCCTATTGATGCCTAAACAATGCCATGAGCTTCAGATTAATATCAGCAGTCATAATGTTTACATCAATTATATGTTTCTTGATGACTGATTAATGTACGCCTTCAATGTTTTTCTTTATAAACTTTGCTCAAATTGCTACTCTTTTGATGTCCAATGATGCCTAAAAGAATGTGATGCCTTTTGATGACCATTTGATGCCTATTTGATGGCAAAGCAGCTAATTCATGGCAAGTGCAGCCAAGCCGCCTGAAAGGTAAAGGGCGTTATCTCGGCATTGGGAGTTAAAGGAAATACACAACTTTTGCTTTTGCTGTACTTTTCAGAAAGGATGTAGTTTTGCGGAGTATATTGCAGCAAATATCGTCATTGAACTGACCTGTTAAAGTTTGTGTTTATACATGCAGATGCTGAAAGAAAAAAAAACCGAAAGCTGTTCTTGTAGTCTAGTTGCCTGACCTTACTTCAGACGAAACAGACCAAATTATAGAGGACGGGGAATTGTCAGGTCAGGGAACTGAATAACTGGTCTCCACCCGTTCACGGATGTGTAACTTCAAACAAAATGTGGACTTATTAAACCTGTTAAAATTGGGGCAGTATTTGAACCAAAATAGTATTTTTTTCCACTGATGGGCAGTACAAAATAATCCACTTTTCTTGAAAATGACAGCACACCAGGTGCAATGATTTCACATGACGCATGGGCCCTGGACTATTATTTTTATTTTGTTTATGTTGCAAATGATTAAGGTGTATATATTCCCTTTTAGAAAATTCCAAGCATGCCCCATGGTGTGCACATTAGCAAGAACAAGATCCCCAAAATTTTCTGGTTGGTGTGTTTTCCATGATTCAATATTTCAAACGCAAGCTCCGATATAATAGAATCTACTCACCTTGAATTGGATTTTATTAATCCTAAATTTGATTTTAATCTTCATGCTACGCACAATAGCGAGATCCATAATGTGGCTGTTGCATTTCCAATGATGCAATTCTTGAAAGGCAGGCACTGACAATATAAATTAGAATCAACTCACCCTGAATTTGAGTTTAATCCTGTACTCGGTGCCTTCCTTAACCACAATTGGTTGATGTTTCAATTGAGAAAGATCACCTTTGAACAAAGCAAAGAGGATGAAAAAAGTGTGACAATGCAAGTGAAAATTGGGAAAACAAAACAATTTCAAAAGAAGACAACCTTCAGTTTAAAGCCACATAGGATCACATGCATTTGTTGTTGTTTATGAAATGGACCAATTTAAAGTCTGTTAATTAATAGCAGACATCGTTCGATTCTGAGCTATCAAATCCTTTGTGAACACTTTGCTGCAAAAAAATCATAAAAAAAAATCAACCCATCCCCCCCAAAAAACACTGTATATTTTCAACCATCAAAATGCAGCTCTTAGAATTTGTTGTACATAGAACCCATAGGTCACAGGGAGTGCCCGAGTATCCGAGAAAATTGTTTGTTGCGATCATGCCAAGGCTTAGTCCTAACCAGTGGCGTAACTAGGGTTAAACGTCTAGGCAGGCACCTGCGGGTCAACTATTTTTTAAGGGGGGACTGAAGTGAGAATATGGTTAAGTGCATTTTTGTTAAATATTTTTTAGGGGGAGGGGGAGGGTTGTTAAAAAAATGATGGCTGTTAGGAAGTTATTTAGGCACCTTTTTCACATACAAAGTGTCAATGTAATGTGAGTTTCTTTTTTTAAGGCAAAGAAGTAAGGTTCATTTTTTTAATGCGAATAGCCTTTTGGGGGGTTGGCTTTTAGTATTGTTTTTGTTGATGTCGGGGGGGGGGGGGCAACACGGGACACTCGCACATCCATGCTGAAATGTAGACACTTTTTTCCGGACATTTTTTGGCATCCGTAATATCAGAAAATGGTGGGGGAGGGGGCTGGTATACCATCTTCCAATGGGGGCGGTCTTCAAAACTGACGATTATGCAAACGTGGCGATTTTCAGGGCGCATTGTAATGCATTTGTCGTTCGTGTCCTCGCTATACCAATTTTGGGAATATAGTTACAAACAAAATATTATATATTTACCAACGTGGACAGACTGCATTGTGAGATACCTACCATAACGTGAATTACCAATATTAATATCCCTCTAGAAACTTTACGATAGTTTTTTTTTTTTTTTTTGGGGGGGGGGATAATTGAACTGGTAGCTTGCACATGACACCCGACACCCGATCGACACCCGGGTGTCGGTCACTTCGCCGACAACCACTTAGTCGACAACCACTTCGCCGTTCATGGGGCAGTGTGGTGCAACTTTCATAATTGTTTTGCCTTGTCCTTTCCTGGTAGCGTGAGTTATGCCTACTAATGACAAAAAATATTGCCAGACCAACAGAAGTTGGTTTTGTTGCCCTTTCTGTAGAATGTGCGCCTAATTTCAAAAGATTTTCTGTGAGAAAAATATTCCGAAGTACCATGGGTCCGAAGTCCCATTGGTCCGAAGTCCCATTGGTCCGAAGTCCCATTGGTCCGAAGTCCCATTGGTCCGAAGTCCCATTGGTCCGAAGTCCCATTGGTCCGAAGTCCCATTGGTCCGAAGTCCCATTGGTCCGAAGTCCCATTGGTCCGAAACAGAATACTGTGGCGGAACCGATCCTGACACCATTTGTAACGGAACCGGCGGGTGTTGACGGGAACCCGAGGGGACTGGTCTTTTTTATCCCACGACTCCAACCCACACCAATTATCCCACAAAAATATCTATTAGCCTAACGAACGTGTGAGCGGCTACCCATACGAAAGGGGGGGGGGGACAATTAACGAACGGTGGACTAAGCCTAGGAGTTGTTCGTTTGGTGGAAATTTACCACCGTTTAGTGATTGAGTAATTCATTGAATGTAATTAGAGCAAGACAAGTAGCGACGATAGGCCTCAAAGTTAACTCAAGTAACCATCACAGTGAACCTAGTAACCCTCAAGGTGAACCTGAGTAAACCTCAAATAGACGAGTTATTCCAAAGACGATTATCAATAGGATTTATTCAAGAATAGTTATAACAAGGGTCAACTGCAGTTACTGCACCCTTTGTAGTAAACTTAGCCTTAGGTAACCCTCACGTGGTCAACTGCACCACATGATTATAAACTTATACAAGTATAATCCCTGTTATTATTACAGTTCCAATACCTCACACAGATTGAGTTGTCCCAATAACCCTCACAGAGGAAAGGTAACCCTCAAACCAATTTACACTATGAGCCCGATGAACATATAGCCCTCGCACAAGAAAGGTAACCCTCAACACGATTTATCGTCAGAGCAGGCTGTACTATGTAATCCAAATAACCCTCACACGATCTGAGCGGTCCTAATAATTAACCCTCACAGAAAACCAGTAACCCTCACAGTGAGTTATACAATATAAACCTTACGTGCAGTAAATCTCACATGAAACAGGTAACCCTCACAAGTGCTCAGAACACGGCAAAGAGTAAACTCGTTAGGCAAGCTAATCCAATGATTACGGCAATGATTGCCTCAGTCGTAAAACCCCACCGAATGGTGTCCAACCCACGACAAGCAATCTACCACCGAATCTCAGTCTCACTAGCCTCTCAAACCAAGTTCTACAACTCCTAGTCCTTTTTTTCTAGCATTTAATCAAGACACAATAATCAGTCTTAATTTCCCTACTAGATTCCATCTAAATCTTTGTCCCCAATTATCTTAGACAGTCGACACTGAATAACAGACCTTGAGCTACAACTTCACTCAATGATATATTAGATAACACTTAGCTTACTGCTAACTTGACTCGTCCCTGAACCCCGAAGCTTGGCTTCTTGCAACTTGGCAACAGCCTCAGAACGCGTTCCTACTGCATTGACGCCATCTTGCGAACTCACGAGATGATCTCAAGACCCCACGCTAAAGCATGCTAATTCGCGAACAGCCTTCACAATACGCGTTGCTGATTAGTCACTGTACACCATGAATTATTAATCTCCTGATCACGCAGACCAATTTATTGCTGATTGGTCCACGCGCACTTTGGCATTATAAGCACGCACCAAATGTCCTAGATCACACGCATAAATAATTCCTAGGACTTAGACTCCTACACAAGTCTTCATATACATGTACCCCTGGGCCTGTTTCGTCACAATACTGTGTAGTTCCACTTGTTCAGGTTGACTGACTCTAACCCTAACCCTAATCCTATGGGGCGTCGGACCAATAGGACTTCGGACCAATGGGACTTCGGACCAATGGTACTTCGGACCAATGGGACGTTGGACCAATGGGACGTTTATACCAATGGGACGTTTATACCAATGGAACGTATAGACCAATGGGACTTCGGACCAATGGGACTTCGGACCAATGGGACTTCGGACCAATAGGACTTCGGACCAATGGGACTTCGGACTGTAGAGACGTCCCCGAAAAATCAACCCTAAATGCTTTGAATTTATAGAATGACAGCACAGAGTTTACGAAAGACCCCCTCTAAATATAACTGTGGAACTGCCCTGTGTTTTCGTTTACCTGTCAGATTCAGAACAGTTTCCTCGTGGTCTACTGGAGCAAATACCATGGCCTTCAATAGTACATTTTGTCCGCCTTCATCTGAAATTTAAGGAATTAAAAAGGTCATCTAAAGCACATGTATACGTATTTAACTGGCTTATCCATTTTGTGCCAGCAACAAAAGAGATATAGCGCACAGCCGCACATAGGCGGGCGCTTTCGAATTAACATAAACCAAACAGGTGACGTCATCTTAAAGAAGATTTTAAGTTTTATATCTAGAGAACTACAAGTTCGATTGGGTTGAAACCTTGAAGGTACATGGACAGGAATGTGTTATAGACGAAAATTTAAATGAGATTATTATGACGTCATAATGTGATTTTATTCAGATCTTTGAAATTTTGAAGATTATATTCATATCTCACGAACACAACATGCTCAACTCAAAATTGATAGTCACAACTATCAGCCCAATTGTGTTAGAAAGTTGTGACTCGTTATAATTACACGCATATACACTTCCACAGAAAAGCATAAACCAGTAACAAAATCATAACACTGAAAGGTCCTATATATTCTGTTCTTAGACAGATATAGACTTTGTCTTGTTCTTCTTTTTTTGTTTGAATGTATTTGCACAGTACCTAAAAAATCTGCAGTGCTACCCAGTAGAGTTTGCTTGTACTTGACCAGACTTTCATCATCGGCGTCAAGTTCTTGAAGCGTCTGCAAGTCCATTTGTTGGGGCGGTGGGTAGTCGCGGGTAAGGTCTTCAGTACCCCTCTGAGCTGGCACGGCTTCTGGTTCATCTCCCCTCTTTACTGCACTCCGACAGGGAGAGACAGAATTAACTTTAACGCTTGTATTACATTTTACTACATTTAAGAGGATTCCCTGCTGAAAATGATAATAAAAAAGTACTTTCCGTGGTTTGGGGCAGTACCTTACATAGAGTAGCAGTTGTTTTCTGCAGACTGACGCGGTACAGGGATGCATGGGTTAACACGTACCTTTTCCAGACATGGCGTTTCAGAGTTGGACTGTACCAAACTATTCCGAAGATTTAAATTACTACAAGCAAATGTCAATGTCTGAAATAGCAGAGACTACTTCCAACTACAACTGCCTGAAATTATACAAATGAATGTGCTATTTTTCGTGAACATTTCACAGACTTTCAGGAAGGAAGGGGGATTGTTTTGTTTGTAACTTTTGTTTAATGTTGTCCATCGTCTTTACACTGCTTAAGGATACCTTTAAGGTTGTGCTTAATTAACCAAGAACACACACTAACTCCGCACGGCAAAGAATTTCATATTTTAAAAGTTTACTCTATTTTCAAGTATTTGCACAAGTTTGGCAATTTGGCCATGACAAATCAAGGTAGGTCCGTGTGACCATGTGACACATTAGTGTGTTTGGCAGTTTGGCTTCATCTGATATTTCTGTTGTGAATCTCTTAAAAGTCGCACGCTCACTCTCCACGAAGAGATGTCCTTTTGTTAAAGCAGTAATAAAACAGGTATAGTAGAATTTATTTGCTTATTTTGTCAAAATTAAATGCAAAACCTAATCATTTTTTTGAATGAGATTTCGTCAAAAAGCGACATTTAGTTATTTTTATTATTTCTTCACAAAACTTGAATTATTAGCTGCTAGACAATTTGTCAGGGAGTGTTTAATTTAGGCAAAACGCCCTTTTCTAGTGGGTTGCAAAATGCCTAACAATGGGATGAAGTACAATTTTCACTAAATTAAAAAAATAAGAGCAAGGAAACATGCTTCTTTAACCCTGAACTCCAAAGAATGTATTGGGGATGCAGTACCAAATGCTAAAGAAACACTAATGGTAATGGGCTTTGTACATGTCAGTAGATGGCACATTTTGACCACTTTCGAGATCCCCAGGGAGGAACAGTATACTGCATACGTGCAGGCTGATAGTCGAGCATCGACCTCCCACCTTGAACGTCCTGTTTGTCCCTCTTCTGTTTGTAGTCGAACTTTTTTTCAGAAGACCTCCATATTAACACCGCAAGCGTCGTGCGCACGGTAACCAGGGCGTTAATGCGTTTGTATTCCATACCGGTGTGTCATCGAAGCCGATACGCCCAAAACCGAAACGCACGATCAGCAAATGAGCGTTTCATTTTGCTCTACGCAAACAGCGCAACGTATGCTCGTCCCTCCGCTGCAGATGCTTTTTGCCGTGACGTTTTTTGAAACGTCATGACGCGCTTAGGTTATTTGCGTATCTTCTACTTGCGCGTTGCACTTTTAGAGTACACATTTAAAATTCAATCCATCTTCTTTGATTGTGTTCTACAAACACGCACATAAATTCAAAATGTCTGCGCCCAGAGCGGCTTCACGCGCGCAAGAATAAGGAGTTAGCACTCTAGTAACTTAATATAGCTCTATGCTTATAAGTGAGATTAGTAAAGATGACAGATACAATCACGCAAACCTACACTCGGTCAGGTATTCCCGCAGGTATTCCAGAAGCAACTTATCATTGGCCGATTTCTCTGAGAAAAGTAAACAACAAGTGAAATCAAACCAAGTCAAAAAGTGGATAGACATACAAATGTTATAGTTGTGTAATGTTATTGTTATGTTTCCTCTAAGATTTTCGTCATATATTTTGTAAACGCAAACTTGAATTGTACCTTTAATGTTATTTAATATAATACTTAATATGTCTCCGTCCTTTGAATATTTATGGTATGGCTGTTCTATACTCGTAAGCAATTACTCATTTACTGTGTTTGATGCTTAGAAGTATAAACAATTCGTCTGTTTTTGTGTAATGGCATGCTTAAAACAAGCTACAACACAATACAATTTTGCTACCTCTACCAGTCTTTACATCTTAACCAAGACTAGTATTATTCCTCATTTCTGCCGTTATACGAGGAAATACATGTGTTTGCGAATAGTTTAATTCCCAATCGTATAGACAAAGCGCAGTTAGAGGATAAAGGCAGGGTCAAAAAGACTGTGTGTCAAATGCCAGGCTCGTGTCATCAAAGGCACAATTCCCTCAAATATTTTCCCTATCTGTCCCACTTTAAGTCTTACATAGGGTCTATCTTACAATCACATGAACATGTACATACCTTGAAGTGCCGTCGCACATACACAGCTGAGGCACATCAAGAGAATCACACAGGTGTGTCCCTTCATTTCAAGTCTCTTCTGTTCTTTTCTAACGAAAAAAAAAATGGGGCAGTCATGTTGGGAAGACATTTGTATTGATACACCGTGGAAGTGACCATGGGAAGTGAAAAGTCCCATCACCCATCTTTGGTTTAATTGTACTCACGTATGTCGCTAGAGAAGGGGTGTTGGCCCCCTCCACCCAATCAATCGGTTTGTCGGCAAAGCTATCGTCCTGTCGGCAAATATACTTTAGTTTTGGAGTTTGTGTATATATACACGAGTGCCACTAGTGAGCGCAAATTTGCATCCTTGTGGAGACATTTTCACAATAGGGAACAAAAGATTGTATAGTTCTCCACAGGGCAATTTCTATAGATGAAAAGGTCTCCACAAGGTTTTCACGAAGTAGATATATGGATTTTACCCAAAAACTAGAAATTTCCAAGGTGGTTTGATTTGTCGCAAATGGAAGAGTTTTAGAAAAGGGATATTAAGTCCGAATTTCAGCCAAGGAAATTAATTCTGGTTAAAATAAGAGCATTTTGGAACTTCACTTTCAAACTCGAAAACTGTACTACACGAGAACAAGGAAATGTCTCCACAAGGATACAAATTTGAGCGTGTGTGAAGGGGTGTGAGAACCCCCATCAATTGGTTTTGTCGGAAAAATTGTCGTCCTGTCGGTAAATATACTTTGGTTTGAGTACACATAAGTACCACTAGAGAAGGGTTGGGGTGACATAAATTTTGGCAAAATTGTCGTCCTGTCCAATATATGCTTTGACGAATGGCGCAACCTATCTTCCCATAATTGTTTGAAGATCGTTCGCTTTGAATAGTGCGGCCCGGGGGTAGACGCCATCCAACTTTTGGGGGCACTGATCGACATGCCCCAAAAGTTGGGTGGTGTCCACCCCGGGCTAGCTTCCAGTACAGACGGCCTGTCGACAATTTTCTGTCAACACCCTCCATTAAAATTAACATTGGTAGGCGACGCCCTGTGTTTGCAGGGGCCGTATCATAAGTCCGACGCCTCATAGGTCCGACGCCTCATATGTCCAAAATTTCGGACTTATGAGGCGTCGGACTTATGAGGCATAACATTTATTTATTCCGCCTCATAGGTCCGACGCCTCATAAGTCCGACGCCTCATAAGTCCGACAACGGAAAAACGAGGCGTTTAATTTGTCGGACATACGAAGCGTCGGAGCTATGAGGCGTCAGACCTATGAGGCGTCGGACTTATGAGGCGTCGGACTTATGGGCCTTTATTTGCTTAGGGGATGCGATTCTGTCGGACCTATGAGGCGTCGGACTTATGGGCCTTTATTTGGTTAGGGGATGTGATTCTGTCGGACCTATGAGGCGTCGGACTTATGAGCGGACCCCTATTTTCATTTCTCACAGCGCTTGTACCCGAGTTGACAGGGCAATAATGCGCTGTCTGATACAGAAGCAGGAAGGTCCGTTTCATTATGAGAGAGGGGGGGGGGGGGGGCAGGTGCAATGTTATTATAAATGAAATCCAAGATGGCAGCTATTTTGACAAATCCAAGATGGCTGCCATCCATCTGGGATACATCATCAGCAATAGGTCATTAAGATTATAGGTATCAAATGTATGGGGTTTGCCACCGAAATTGACTTCGTACGACATTCGAGTCCAAATTTAGAGGGAAAATTCATTTGGTACATGTCCACACATGGCATCCATTATTTTAACTTTAATTTAGGCAAATTGATATACGGCATTTATGCAAATTATACGGCATTTGGAAAATTTCGGAAACATAGTGATCTTGAAATTTACCTAGGACTAGAATAATGGTAATATCAATGTAAAAGGACTAAAACTGTCTTTTAAAGTACCTCCAAAATCTACCTAGTATGAGAAATATGACCAAATCAATGCAAAAGTCCTAACATAAATTAGGCATATTTCCACCACCTGGATTTTTAAAGACTTTTAGTATGTCATTTTAGGGACCTTATAGAAATGCACTGTGGTAAAAAAAAATTCTGTTGCAATTGTTTGAAGTCAAACCTTATATTGCCTGTACTAGTGGTTGAAACGACACAACACGACAAGCCCGATTGCGCCTGTGATAATCAGGCAAACACACAAGCCACTGACACCGGTGCGGCCGCCATCAGTAAAGAAGACATCCAAAAGGAAAATCAGCGCGGTAAAGGCTACCGTCTCACGAGTACAACTGGAATCTTCACTCAGGCTGTGTGAGGGCCCCAACAGGTACCAATAATAAAACTTAGAGGGCACTTTACTTTCTGCTACAAAAGAGCAGTCGCTACGTAGAAACAGTTCTGAAAGTGCTTCAGCTAGCGTACAGCGACCTTCACAAGAATGAGAGTGTGGATCCAGCAATCTTGGACCAGCTGGCTCTAACTTTGAAAGCCAACTTGGACTACAATCAGCGTAAGTACGAGGCAGTTATTGTGGCATCACAATTCGACGAGGATACCTCCAAGTTGGTTCACAGCTTTCAGAAAAACAATGTTTGCTTCTCTGATCGAGGGGTGAACCAGCTAAAATTAGCAGCGGAACTATCCGCAGCTTCAAGAAAACCAACATCAGGGGCACGTTCAAATTGTAGGTTATATCCCCCCAGAGGCAGGGGTACTTATACTTATAGAAATTATGGTAGAGGTGTAGGTGGTCGTGGTCAAGGTAGAACGGATGTGTTCCATGGCTTAGCAGCCAACTATCCTCCCAACCAACCTCAATATGGAGGAGAATAGTTCTCAATCATGCCACTCTCTAACTATTCCAAATGGCAAGTAATAGGTGCGTCTCCTATTGTTATTAGTTGGCTTCAATGTGGTGTTACACTACCGTTTACCACTGACCCACCGGTGATTGAATTGCCTGACAGAAATTTTTCAAGTGATCAAACAACTTTTTGAATAGTGAGATTAAGAACTTGCTTCAGAAAGGTATTATTGCCAAATGTGCTTTTAAACCTAGAGTTGTCTCTCCACTGAATGTGGTACCGAAGAAGGGCAAAAATAAGTGGAGACTTATTATTGATCTTCTTGTTGTTAATTCTTACATTGACGCTCCCAAGTTTTCCAACGAGAAAATTGATGTTTATTCATTAGTTTAGAGTGAGGACCAGTTAAGGATGGGTTTTATCATGTGCCTGTTTGTGCATCTCATCAAACCTTCCTAGGGTTTAAATGGAATCATAATTGTTTTTGCTGGACCAGACTTCCATTTGGGTTAAATGCCTCACCTTACTTCTTTGCAAAAGTTTTACGACCGGTTCTTGAATATGTTAGGGTCTAACAAACAAAAGAGGCAGGTTGGATGGGGCACTACTTTGGCGCATAAAAACTACGTTTGTGGTTGGCGCTGTAGAATTATGGATTAGAGGATTACTGGTCACATATGATTGCCTGTGTTGATATAAACACTATAGGATAAGGGATTCGGCCTTGTTTTTTTTTATTATACCTTATTATAATAATAGTTATTATAATTAGTATACAAAAGATTCCCAAAGACCGCCCTAAAGGTACTGTAGCTTGCAAGCGTTAAGAAACCTGTATAAAGGATAATAGTGAGTAGTAATTACAGTTTTAGAGGAGAAGACAGAATATTTCAAAGGGAAAAGCAACCGAATGAGGCAGGGAGAAGCTCGGCCACGTGTATGTTGGCCCATGTGGAACTCGGACCCGGGTCACAGCGGTGGAAGGCGAGGACAGTACTGCTACGCCAACCTGACTGAAGTAATGGGAACGAGTTCATATTTTCAATCTCGTCTGAGTTTTTGAAAGGTTAATTTGGAACAGGGACGCCCAAAACGAAAGTCATCCATTGAAACACATGTTCTTCTCACCCCGAAACCTATCTGTACAGTCCTTTAAGTCGACGTAAGCTCTGGGGATTAGCAGGACATTAGGCCTTGTCGTCGTGTTGCTATAATGTGTGCATGCTGGCCAGCATTGGTAGGCGAATATACATTGACCCGTTCCTGAATCACACGTTAATTAAACTCCAAACTACAATGTAAAAATGTTTGGTAAATAATTCGTTGGGCGAAATATAAACAACGCAATATGTATTAGGCAATGTTGCCCAATAGTTAAACATGTTAACTATTCGCCAATCGTTGGTCGAATAATCAACCCTTTTGCCCAACTTTTTATTACAGTGCAGGTTTGAAACTGTACGGCATTGCAAAAACCACGACGTTCAGTTCAGTTCAGATACATATATTTACGTTTGAAAACCTCTGAACGGTTCGTGGTCAATGGAGCTGGAGGTCCGGTGGAAAAAAAAAGAAAACCAGGTGAACTTACCACGATGTTACAAAAGTGAGTCACAATAATAAGGCGGCAACTTGCGCTTTACTAAACACCAACCGATCTCCACGAGGGGCTCCAAATAGCTGTCTTTTTTTCTGCGGCTCTCTGTACGCTATCCAGTCACACTGATGAGAGAGTAGAGTGTTTTTTTTATGGCGAGGACACGAATAAGTAGTGGCGATCGCGATATGGTCGCTTTCACCTCCGCCCACGGTTGAACAGACTTTTTTTTTCTATGCAAACAAACTAAATAAAATATGCACCAACGCACAAACTAAATGGCACAATGAACCTGATGGCTTGCATAGAAGTAACCTGCATTAATTGAGGTTGAAATTCTACCTCCATTTGCATAACTAAATATCAATGTGACCCTGCACAAACACACTTGATATACACGCATATCTGTAAAGGTACTGCGTACTGTATAGCGGACTGTGCACTGATCTCCAGTCTCGTTAATTATAGTCCAGGCAAAATACTTTTATTTTTAAAGTGAAACTCACACATACAAACTGCAACAGAATTTGGAATTCTACCTACATTTCCTTGTTTGAATAACATTCTCTAAAGGAAATCACTATCAGAGACCGGATAAGGACATAATAAAGATACAAAATGGCTATTATTAATACCTTAAATTAAGTTGCGCGCAAATACCTTTTACTCATACATTCTCGACAAAGGTCAGTATTGATGAGCTTCAAATTTACAAACTTCTATCTACTGGCACAACCTTCTATCTACTAACAAAAATAAACGGTGAATTATGTGAAAAAATGAAAAATTCTTGATCATATGCCAAAATACCGGGGGGAGGGGAAAACTAGTGTGGTGTTCATGGTAAATTTGGCTAAACAGTAGGCGACGGGTTGCCTAACGAACACAATAAAGGATTATTGTTGCTTACAATAATACTGTCCAATTATAGGTTTTGCCCTTTACGTCAAAATGTTTTTTTACCATATTTGACCCAGACATCATCAATACTCTTGAATTACCATCAAAAATATCATTGAAAGCGAATTCAAATGCAATCATTTACCATGTAAAATATTTTCCAAATTCATTAGTACGTGCATCTTTGTCAAAACGATGCAGATTTTGCTATTCGGGAGTTTTACTCATAGTGGTTTTACTCGCTGCTGGGGAGTAGCGCCCTCTGTTGACCAATAGTGTTCATTTTCGCCGGCCAGGTGATCGGAACGCAGCGGCTGAGTAAGAAAAACAGCGCCCTCTGTTGACAAGCCATGAAGAGGGGAAATCCCTTTCCAATCCGATTGTTCTGTAGTGAGTCAACCTCACGTACTACATGTACAGGTTTTTTTGTACATCGATATCACAGTTTACTAAGTGTCCTTGGCATGAAATAAAGGTGCACATTTCGCACAGGCAGGTTCTTTTTAGGGTTTTGATGTCATGTAGAGTAGTTAATATCTGAAACTTAATTTCTTGTAAAGTTAAGAAAGAAAATAATATTTTCGTAAACTATATAACTGCTCGTGTCAGACAGTAACTTACATTCAAAATGCCATGTGTATAAGTACCATTTTGGACTATAATAATTATAGCACAGTTTATTTCGGAATAGGCCCTTTCTGTTTGATTATGAATTAGGAAAAGGTGTTTAGAACGATTCTGTATGACTTTCACTTACAGCAAAACCTGGTCTGTCCATTAAGTGTAAAAGCCTTTCATCTCAATTTTAAGGGTTTTTTTCTCTGTTTTTTTCTCTCCAAGAAACAAATTGACCAAAGCTACAAAACATGGATTTTTAAACAGCTTCATCAATGTTGCCTAGGAAATTATAAATACACTGAGAAAATCCTATGTCGAATCAGATTATTAAACAGTGACTCTATGGAAGCAAAGACAATTAAAACGCGGCACAGTGACAAAAAAAAAAGTGTGATTGGATGAGTTTCTCGGTCGATCATAGTGAAGCATTTGTTGTCAGTATATCAGGCAGATTTCGCGATCGCATATTAGCGAAGAAGATCGTGAGATGGAACACCTTTAGCCCAGCATAAAGCTTATAGAGTAACTTTCAAAATACTTTAGTTTTTTTTCTTTTCTACTAAGAGTAAGTTACAAAGTAGTTTTGGTTGTTTTTCTTTTTAGAATATAAAAAAACCTACTAACATTCTACTGATTGCCCTCTCTCCCCCAAAACTCAAAAAAGCGAGAAACATCATAAACATACATATTCCCCTGCGTTGCACACAATGATTAATTTTATTTCCCAAATTTCGAGGGAAAACAATGATTAAACATTACACTACATTCCTTCGAAAATGAAAATTCTCCAGTAAATTAATGAGTCCCATTTGAGTAGATTGAATAAAAGCATGGGTAAGTCTTACTTTTGATCTCACAAAATGGCGCAGTGAACGTACGTCGTCCTAGATCCGCGAAGTTTTGAACTGAAAAAAAAATAGTTGTCACACTGTACACTATTGGTCAACAGAGGGCGTTACTCCACAGCAGCGAGTTAAACTCCCGAATAGCAAAATCTGCATCGTTTTGACAAAGATGCACGTACTAATGAATTTGGACAATATTTTACATGGTAAATGATTGCATTTGAATTCGTTTTCAATGATATTTTTGATGATAATTCAAGAATATTGATAATGTCTGGGTCATATATGGTTTTAAACTACTGTGCATTTGCCCTTCTATCTTCTAGATTTAAATGACGATCTTGGTTTCTTATATCTCTGACCTTTTTCTAAATGAGGCCCTAAGTTGATCTTAAACATTCTTTATTTCAGTAACATGTGCTTGTTTTTATGCAAAAAAATGATCAAAATATGGTCATTTGTGGCTGCTGCTATGTAGCCGTATCTTGTGGGAAATAGTATTAAGCATTTTCAAATTGGAACAAAGAAACAGACAAACAAAGTAATCACATGAACCAGTTTCGAATTCTTTTGCTTACATTTCACAAATCTTGCTTAATGGTGAATTTGAATTCCAAAAATGACCCAACGTGAATTAGCTCCTGCAAATTTGAAGAATGATAAAAATTCGATGTTTAGCCCAGAAAACAAAAAACGGGGAAAGAGGCGTCTGTATAATTGGGCTAAAAAGCAGGTGGGTGCCTAAAAGTTCAAGGAAATTCCAAAATTACTGGTAAGAAAACATTTTGACGTTGACAGTTTTATTGTAAGCAACAATAATCCTTTATTTTGTTCGTTAGGCAACCCGTCGCCTACTGTTTAGCCCAATTTACCATGAACACCACATTTCCCCCTCCCCCGGTATTTTGGCATATGATCAAGAATTTTTTATTTTTTTCACATAATTCACCGTTTATTTTTGTTAGTAGATAGAAGTTTGTGCCAGTAGATAGAAGTTTGTGAATTTGAAGCTCATCAATACTGACCTTTGAGAATGTATGAGTAAAAGGCATTTACGCGCAACTTAACTTAAAGTATTAATAATAGCCATTTTGTATCTTTATTATGTCCTTATCCGGTCTCTGATATTGATTTCCCTTAGAAAATGTTATTCAAACAAGGAAATGTAGGTAGAATTCCAAATTCTGTTGCAGTTCGTATGTGTGAGTTTCACTTTAAAAATAAAAGTATTTTGCCTGGACAATAATTAACAAGACAGGAGATCGGTGCACAGTCCGCTATACAGTACGCAGTACCTATATACAGATGTGCGTGTATATCATATGTGTTTGTGCAGGGTCACTTTGATATTTAGTTGTGCAAATGGAGGTAGAATTTCAACCTCAATGCAGGTTAAATTTCTACTTCTATGCAAGCCATAAGGTTCATTGTGCCATTTAGTTTGTGCGTTGGTGCATATTTTATTTAGTTTGTTTGCATAGAAAAAACACAACCCAAGGACGAAAGCCAATGCTTTCACGGGTGGAAAAAAACAAGTCTGTTCAACCGTGGGCGGAGGTGAAAGCGACCATATCGCGATCGCCACTACTTACTGATTCGTGTCCTCACCATAAAAACACTCTACTCTCTCAGTGCATCGGTGTGACTGGATAGCGTACAGAGAGCCGCAGAAAAAAAAGACAGCTACTTGGAGCCCCTCGTGGAGATCGGTTGGTGTTTAGTAAAGCGCAAGTTGCCGCCTTATTATTGTGACTCACTTTTGTAACATCGTGGTAAGTTCACCTGGTTTTCTTTTCTTTTTTTCCACCGGACCTCCAGCTCCATTGACAACGAACGGTTCACAGGTTTTCAAACGTAAATATATGTATCTGAACTGAACTGAACTATATGGAAACGTTGTCTCATCCGCTCAATCTGGCCTGCGTACATAGGTCAAATGAGCATTTTTTATGAAAAAGTGATTTTATAAAAAAAGTGCGCTGCATTTCCAGCATTGGGCCGCTCGGGAGTCACTTGAATAACTATTCATCAAATCCAAAACCTACAAATAATACCAGTAAGTTCCTCAGTTTCGTTGGAAAAAACATAGTAAACCTGCATAATGTCGTCGTTTTTGCGTGGGGGAGCTAGCAAAACAGCGAGTTTCCTTGCACATTACTCGCTTTCGTGAGCCCTCACTCGTTTCATTGTGATCAGGCTGCTTTGGGCCTAGCGGCTTATGAATATGCAGTATATGGGTCATTCCATGTCAGACCAACGCACTTTTTTACCTCATGTCTTCCGATTTTGATAAAAATTGCTGTGCTTGTAGGTCCTAATGAGCAATGAATACACACCAATTTTTAGCCCGATCCGACCTACCATGTGGTCAGGGCAGAAGCCACAAAAAATTGGCATTTTTAGAGTAAAATACCACCCTTTTGGTATAAATATGTCAAAACTATGGCAATTTTCATCGAATATATGTGAAATTGTTTTAAAATAATGAGGATTGCATGCTCAAATCACTTCTTTTGTCAAAATTAAATTTTGTGAAAGGTAGGTCACATGACCTTTAATATGCTATCGTGACCTTTGACCCATTTTTTGTAATAATGTATCATTCCAAAAATCAACGAAATAAAAATAACTTGCTAGAGCATGTCTTCCTCTATCAGAATCTACTAAAAATAAGTTGGGGTCTTCCAAATTTACAACTTTATGACTATTTTTGTACAGTTGGTGGGTTACAAATGAGTCAATTTATAGACTTTACATAAGAAATTCACCAACACAACTTACTATTCTGTTTCTAAAGTTACTAAAATATATCTTGGTTTGTGAATTTCTCATTCTGAGGGCTGATGAGGTCTAACCAGACTCATAGTGTAAATTATCAGCAGTGGCGCACCCAGGATTTGGCTTTTGGTGGGGGGGGGGGGTCATAAATCGTTTTTTGTTCAAATTTCTGTAAAAGATTGGACCAACAAAAACTAGAATAAAATCAAACAAACAAATTGACAATGTTGGGGGTGGGTTCAAGGCCCCCCCCCCTCCTGGGTGCCACTGATAATTAGTTATCCCACGAGCGCGCTTGGAATATGAAATAATGCAATGCTGCTGTGACCCATATGCCACTCGATGCACTACATAATTCCGTGTTCCACGAGCGCAAGTGGGATTTATAACCAATTTATCTTCAAGCAAACTTGATATCAAATGCGTACACGCAGTGAAGATGTACGTGCATACATGTAGTGTTTTGGTCCGTTCTGCAGGAAATAACACAACATATGTACACGTACATTTTTAATATCTGGGGTGCAATATAGCTGTGCAATATTATATAAAATCACACAGTTGTTGCTATAGATGGACTAATCAGGGTCTAGGATTCAAGTTTGCTTGAAGATAATACTTAATATTACAATCAAAGTTACCTTTACTCATTCATCACTGTGCTTCTTGAACTTTAATGACTCTCACAGACTTGGCATTTTGTTCCTTTGAGGTGAATTTCACCTGGACGTGAGTCCGCTGTACTGGGTGAAGGCCTGGTTACTGTTAGTGGTTAGCACACTTTGAGTCCAGATATTCTGATTAGACAGTTTCTTTGGAATCAGAAGGTGGAATTTTGTTTTTCCTGGCTTTGTACTTTATACATAAAAATCTAGATTAATTTTAGTTACTTTAGAAACAGAATAGTAAGTTGTGTTGGTGAATTTCTTATGTAAAGTCTATAAATTGACTCATTTGTAACCTACTAACTGTACAAAAGTAGTCATAAAGTTGTAAATTTTGAAGACCCCAACTGATTTTTAGTAGATTCTGATAGAGGAAGACATGCTCTAGCAAGTTATTTTTATTTCGTTGATTTTCGGAATGATACATTATTACAAAAATTGGGTCAAAGGTCACGATAGCATATTAAAGGTCACGTGACCTACTTTTCACAAAATTTTATTTTGACAAAAAGAGTGATTTGAGCATGCAATCCTCATTATTTTAAAACCAAATTCACATATATTGGATGAAAATTGCCATAGTTTTGACATATTTATACCAAAAGGGTGGTATTTTACTCTAAAAATGCCATTTTTTTGTGGCTTCTGCCCTGACCACATGGTAGGTCGGATCGGGCTAAAAATTGGTGTGTATTCATTGCTCATTAGGACCTACAAGCACAGCAATTTTTATTAAAATCGGAAGACATGAGGTAAAAAAGTGCGTTGGTCTGACATGGAATGACCCATATTAGCTTTCTGGCGATATAAAACATGTTTTGATTGGTTGAATAATTTTGTCGGAACGAAGCTTTGGAGAGGATTGACTATTCACATCTAGCGTCTGAAATGACCTTTCATCTACAGGTCCCGGATGACACAAGCACGCAAAACCGCATTTGTGACGTCATCAATTATTACTCATCGTCTTTCATCGTCAAATGTTACAATTCTACGACGTTTGGTATAGATTTTATTTATAAGTAATATGTAGGACTATTTTTGCAATCTATCAGTTAAGTTTTAGGTTTAATTTAAAGTATTGTTTTGAAATTAAAGCCTTTTTTTCTGTCGTCTTGACTGGATCGTACCATTAAAGTTGTAGGGGTTAAGTATTATTCCGACAGGCCGCGCCAAATTTAATTTAGCCTTCGCCGGACGTCAGTAATCTCGCGTTGATTTCAAGAATATCCTGTCTTCTGTTTCAGTAAATGTCATTACAAACATTATCAGAAATGAGGTAAGTGTCTTTTTTCTATGTATTGTTTAGAAAACATGCTTAAAACTGAGAGATTAAACCGAGATTTGTCGTGAATATCGTTGGGCGTAAGTGACGAAGATGTGATACAATCATGCCAATGGCATCGAGAGTCCATCCATTTTCAACACACGGATTTTCTCGTCGTGCAAAGTAGAATTATTTCTCTACAAGTTGTTGTATTTACATTGACTATGCCAGTCCCCTCATATTGTGCCATTGTTTATTTACCCATTCCCACAATGGCAGTACCCTGCAGTGGAGGTCAGCGGCGCGTGACCCTGTGCACACATAGCTCCCGTGGAGGTCACACAGCGGTCATGTGGGCAACTTCTTTTATGAGACAAATCCGGGAAAACGTTTCCATATCGGCGGGCGGCGGAACGTCGTGGCTTTTGCTCTGTAAAAAAAAAGCTGGGCAAAAGGGTTGATTATTCGACCAACGATTGGCGAATAGTTAACACGTTTAACTATTGGGCAACATTGCCTAATACATATTGCGTTGTTTATATTTCGCCCAACGAATTATTTGCCAAACATTTTTACATTGTAGTTTGGAGTTTAATTAACGTGTGATTCAGGAACGGGTCAATGTATATTAGCCTACCAATGCTGGCCATCATGCACACATTAGCAACACGACGACAAGGCATAATGTCCTGCTAATCCCCAGAGCTTCAACGGCGACTTGAAGGACTGTACATATCGGTTTCGGGATGAGAAGAACAGGTGTTCAATGGATAACTTCCGTTTTGGGCGTCCCTGTTCTAAATTAACCTTTCAAAAACTCAGACGAGATTGAAAAAATTAACTCATTCCCATTACTTCAGTCAGGTTGGCGTAGCAGTATGTCCTCGCCTTCCACCGCTGTGACCCGGGTCCGAGTTCCACATGGGCCAACTTACACGTGGCCGGGCTTCTCCCTGCCTCATTCGGTTGCCTTTCCCTCGAAGTATTCTGTCTTCTCCTCTAAAACTGTAATTACTACTCACTATTATCCTTTCTACAGGTTTCTTAACGCTTGCAAGCTACAGTGCCTTTAGGGCGCTCTTTGGGAATCTTTTGTATACTAATTACACTAATTATTATTATAATAGGAATAATAAAAAAAAACAAGGCCGAATCCCTTATCCTATAGTGTTTATCAACACAGGCAATCATATGTGACCAGTAATCCTTTAATCCATAATTCTACAGCGCGAACCACAAACGTAGTTTTTATGCGCCAAAGAAGTGCCCCATCCAACCTGCCTCTTTTGTTTGTTAGACCCTAACATAATTCAAGAACCGGTCGTAAACTATTGCAAAGAAGTAAGGTGAGGCATTTAACCCAAATGGAAGTCTGGTCCAGAAATAACAATTATGATTCCATTTAAACCCTAGGAAGGTTTGTTGAGATTCACACACAGGCACATGATAAAACCCATCCTTGAGATCAATCGTAATTAAATGGTCCTCACTCTTCACTAATGAATAAACATAAATTTTCTCGTTAGAAAACTTGGGAGCATCAATGTAAGAATTAACAACACGAAGATCAATAATAAGTCTCCACTTGTTTTTGCCCTTCTTCGGTACCACATTCAGTGGAGAGACAACTCTAGGTTTAAAGGCACATCTGGCAATAATACCTTTCTGAAGCAAGTTCTTAATCTCACTATTAAAAAATGTTATTTGATCACTTACAAAATTTCTGTTAGGCAATTCAATCACCGGTGGGTCAGTGGTAAACGATAGCGTTACACCACATTGAAGCCAACTAATAACAGTTGGAGACGCACCTATTTCTTGCCATTTGGAATAGTTAGAGAGTGGCATGATTGAGAACTATTCTCCTCCATATTGAGGTTGGTTGGGAGGATAGTTGGCTGCTAATCCATGGAACACATCCGTTCTACCTTGACCACGACCGCCTACACCTCTACCATAATTTCTATAAGTATAAGTACCCCTGCCTCTGGGGGGATATAACCTACAATTTGAACGTGCCCCTGATGTTGGTTTTCTTGAAGCTGCGGCTAGTTCTGCTGCTAATTTTAGCTGGTTCACCCCTCGATCAGAGAAGCAAGCATTGTTTTTCTGAAAGCTGCGAACCAACTTGGAGGTATCCTCGTCGAATTGTGATGCCACAATAACTGCCTCGTACTCACGCTGATTGTAGTCCAAGTTGGCTTTCAAAATTACAGCCAGCTGGTCCAAGAATTCTGGATCCACACTCTCATTCTTGTGAAGGTCGCTGTACGCTAGCTGAAGCACTTTTAGAACTGTTTCTACGTAGCGACTGCTCTTTTGTAGCAGAAAGTAAAGTGCCCTCTCAGTTTTATTATTGGTACCTGTTGGGGCCCTCACACAGCATGAGGAAGAGTCCAGTTGTACTCGTGAGACGGTATCCTTTACCATTCTGAATTCCTTTTTGATGTCTTCTTTACTGATGGCGGCCGCACCGGTGTCAGTGGCTTATGTGTTTGCCTGATTATCACAGGCGCAATCGGGCTTGTCGTGTTGTGTCGTTTCGACCACTAAAACAGGCAATATAAGGTTTGACTTCAAACAATTTTTTTCACCACAGTGCATTTCTATAAGGTCCCTAAAATGACATACTAAAAGTCTTTAAAAATCCAGGTGGTGGAAATATGCCTCATTTATGTTAGGACTTTTGCATTGATTTGGTCATATTTCTCATCTAGGTAGATTTTGGAGGTACTTTAAACGACAGTTTTAGTCCTTTTACATTGATTTACTCATTATTCTAGTCCTAGGTAAATTTCAAGATCCCTATGTTTCCGAAATTTTCCAAATGCCGTATAATTTGCATAAATGCCGTATATCAATTTGCCTAAATTAAAGTTAAAATAATGGATGCCATGTGTGGACATGTACCAATTGAATGTTCCCTCTAAATTTGGAATCGAATGTCGTACGAAGTCAATTTCGGTGGCAAACCCCATACATTTGATACCTAGTAATCTTAATGACCCATTGCTGATGATGTATCCCAGATGGATGGCAGCCATCTTGGATTTTTCAAAATAGCTGCCATCTTGGATTTCATTGATAATAACATTGCACCTGCCCCCCCCCCCCCCCCCCCCCAGTGAATACCTCTCTCATAATGAAACGGACCTTCCTGCTTCTGTATCAGACAGCGCATTATTAGTCCAGGCAATATAAGGTTTGACCTCAAACAAATTGCAACAGAATTTTTTTTACCACAGTGCATTTCTTTAAGGTCCCTAAAATGACATACTAAAAGTCCAAAAAATCCAAGTGGTGAAAATATGCCTAATTTGCATAAATCCAAAATTGCCGCATATTTTAGGACTTTCACAATGATTTGGTCATATTTCTCATACTATTAGCTTCTTGAGGAACTTTAAACAACAATTTTAGTCCTTTAATTTACATTGATTTCATCATTACTCTAGTCCTAGGTAAATTTCAAGATCCCTATGTTTCCCAAATTTGCCAAATGCGGTATAATAATTTGCATAAATGCCGTATATTAATTTGCATAAATTAAAGTTAAAATTATGGCTGTCATGTGTTGACATCACAATTGAATTTTTCCTAATAACTTCTAGTTCAGTTACATGTATGTATACATAAATATCACACCACAGAGCATCTCTATATGGTCCCGAAAAAAAAGTACAAAAAAATCCAAGTGGTGGAAATATGCTTGATTTGCATAAATTCAAAATAGCCACTAATTATATGATTTTCATATTGATTTGGCCATACCTCTCGTCCTACATTGCTTTTTGGGGTACTTTAAACAACAATTTGTCCTTTTACATTGATTTCATCATTATTCTAGTCCTGGGTACCCTTCTAGATCCCTATGTTTCCCAACTTTGCCAAATGCCGTATAATAATTTGCATAAATGCCGTATATTAATTTGCATATAAATTAAAATTAAAATTATGGCTGTCATGTGTGGACATGCCACAATTGAATTTTCCCTAATAACTTCTAGTTCAGTTATGTATCACACCACAGAGCATCTTTATATGGTCCCGAAAAAAAAGTAAAACAAAAAAATCCAAGTGGTGGAAATATGCCTAATTTGCATAAATTCAAAATGGCCACTAATTATATGATTTTCATACTGATTTGGCCATAACTCTCGTCCTACATTACTTTTTGGGGTACTTTAAACAAAACATTTTCTTTTCCTCTGACGTTGATTTCATCATTATTCTAGTCCTGGGTACCTTTCGAGATCCCTATGTTTCCCAACTTTGCCAAATGCCGTATAATAATTTGCATAAATGCCTTATATTAATTTGCATGAATTCAAATAAAGTAAAGTAAAGTTGAAGTTACAGCACAATTAGGACCCATGTTGGGACTTAGGCCATGGAAAATGGGTTGCGGGGGTAACTATTCATCAGGTTTTGCACTTTTATTGAGTCTGATTTAAGAGGCGAAAGATACATATTGAGTAATCTTCATCCAAGAACAGTATGACAAAGTTAAATACTAATTCTTAACAACTAAAAAGGAACAAGTAGCAAGTCAATTAAATAAAAACACAATCATAGTTAAAGTCGCAATTATTTAAGTGGTTCTCGCTAAATCACTTAACAATATCACTTTCGAATATGCAACTCAAAATACAAAATACGGAATAGTAAGTGAAATGAAAGCGTAGCTTAACTTCTTATCATTACATGATTACTGTGAAGAGAGAAAACAATTGTACTTTTCCTGATAATCCAAGTTCAGTTATGAATACAGAAATATCACAAAGATTCATATTGGCGGCCTATCATCCATATTGGCTTGCATGCAATGTTAGTCTGATTGTTATCATCTACACGTACATCATTGTATCTTAGAATGAACACTTATGTGGCGGACTATAATCTTCAGCAGCCTAGGATCAATGTCTGGTGGTGGCGAGTTGGCACAACAAGTGCCACGGTTTTCAGTGCAAGCAGTTGAACAAGAGAGACCATACTTTCTGCACGTGCAGTTTCTATTCACACAAGTCTTTCTAGCGTCCTTTCGTTTTTGGACGGTTAGTCATGACGGTTCGTCATGACAGCTCGTCATAACGGTCGTCCTGTCCAATCACATTCCTTGCTGAAACGAAGGGGCGTGATCAATGGATCTTGGCCAATCAACTGGCTCCTCTGTACGGTAAACTTTGTCATTCGTAATAAAGACTTTAGAATGCAACAACAATGCAAATTGAAATCGAATGCAACAACAATGAAAATTGAAAGCCAGCCCATGCAGTTGCTCACTTTGAATAGGATTAGTGCGGGAGTTTCAAAAGGGGTACAAGGCCATAGGCCCTACATTTATTTACCACGCGTTGTTCTTAAAGAAAAAGAGCAGGAAGAAATCTCTTTCATGCAGGGACTGTCTTAGGGCGCCGATGAACTCGTACAAAAACATGATGGATTACAGGGTTCATTTGTTTATTGCGAGAATAAATTGGCAAACTTTCATCACTACATGTAGTTTTGAACCCAGTGCATGTGTTTATATATACTATGTACATGTGGATTCAAACACTAAAATGCCACTTTTGCAATATACCCCATAATCCTTCATTTTTCTGTGCGACTTCATCTGTGCCTGCATGGAAGAGGTTTTTTTCTCAATTCTTTTCTTTCAGAATTCTAAACATTGCACGACATGTGCCTCCTGCCTAGTTTAAGTCATATTTGCTATTAATTTAATACACATTTAACAAAATGGGCGTCTGCGGGGGTGTCACTGGGGGTGGGGTGGGCAAATGTCCCCCGCCCACCCAAAAACAAAATGATCAATTGAAAATATGCTAGAGAGAATACAAGGATTTTGGGGGACAATTAATTTGCTTTGCCCCACTACAAAAAAAAATCCTGGGTGGGCCAAATGAGTGGCAAATTAAGTGCTTTGCCCAAGGGCACACGCACCACAACCCCAGGGCGAAATAACAAGAATTATTTTATTTCATACACTTCTCTTTTTTCGCCATAACTGATTGCAATGGTACCTCACCAGTTTAGTTTCAACAGAACGTAATAAAAAATATGTATTTTTAGATGATAAGCATATGTTACATAAACTCCAGGGACTCAGAGGCTCTGTCAAATTCCAAATTGAAGTCTACCGACACTGCTTATGTTTTTGAGTAGTCATAATGTGAACCAAAGAAAAGTGGATCACGTCTCCCATATTAGGCAGCTTTTTTTCTGCTTCTATTACGTTGACTGGATGGCTGGCTTTAAAATAAATTGTCTTCACAAATTAATATTCATGAGTAGAAACGAGGAAGAACAAAAGACAAATGGACAATAATTGCAGCCTCTCGTTTCCAACAAGCCTCCTTCTACAGTATCAGATTTAGAGGGGGCGGTTGCAAATCCTCTCTGCCGTTCAGCAGCTGCCTAATTTGATAAACTATTAAAATGGGACCAAAAAATAACAGAGCAAACTTGTATTATGCCCTGCAAAAACCAAAAAGCCACAAAATCCTTTTTTTTTTTCTTCTTTTTTTTAGAAAATATTGAGCATATTTTATTGCTTATGCAGAAAATTATGATTCGTACAGTCTAGCCACGAACCGTTCTTTCGATAATTCAGAATATAATTTTATTACGTCTGTGCAAAGACAAAACAGCCATAATTTTGTGTATTTTTAGATGACAGGCATGTGTTACAATAACTCCAAGGACTTTAGAGGATCCGTCAATCTCCAAATTGAAGTTTGACGTTTTTATTTTCGGGTAGCCATGTGCAGCACCAGAAATGCGCTTCAAAAGTTAGATTATGTCTTCCATATTATTTGCCGAGGCAGCAACCAACTTCCAATTGAGCAAGCAGTGATCAAACTCCTTTTTGTGCCGTAGTGTGGTTAGGGTTTGTGACTCATGATCAGAGGGTCAGGAGTTCGAATTCAGGTGCTGGCCATTATGTTGTGTGCTAGGGCAGACTTCATCCACGCTTGCCTCTCTCCAACCAGGAGTATAAATGGGTGCCGGTATTAGCTGTGGAGTAACCTGCGATGGACTAGCATCCCATCCAGGAGAAATAGAAATATTCTCTAAAACCGGAGATAAATGCCGGCGCTGCCCATGGCCCAATGGGCCACACTTGCTCCTGACAGACTTTACTATTTAATTACTACTTTTTATCATCAAAAGAGTGGTGGGTAAATGCCCCCATGCCCACCCTCGAAAAAAGATAAATTGAGAATATGCTGGAAAAAGTACAGGTATTTGTTTGTTGTTGTTTTTTTTCGGGGGGGGGCGAAATGTGCATTACCCACCTCTAGAAAAAAATCCTGGCGACGCCCATGGCATTCGACGTGGCAGTCCCTGGCAGGTAGGTGTGTGTGTGCGTTCCATAATTATTTGAATAATAATCTAAAGTCTTTATTCCCGAACAACAAAGTTTACCGTACAGAGGAGCCAGTTGATTGGCCAAGATCCATTGATCACGCCCTTTCGTTTTAGCGAGGAATGTGATTTGCCACGACGACCGTCATGACGAGCTGTCACGAACCGTCATGACTAACCGTCCAAAACGAAAGAACGCTTCTTACACCCACATCTGATGACCTCAAGTAGTGATGGTGGTGCTGGCGGTTTGTCCGTTCGTATGGGAAGATTATTATACGGCATTTGGCAAATTTGGGAAACATAGGGACCTAGAAAGGTACCCAGGACTAGCATAATGATGAAATCAATGTAAAAGGACAAATTGTTGTTTAAAGTACCCCAAAAAGCAATGTAGGACGAGAGTTATGGCAAAATCAATATGAAAACTAGAGGTTCGCAATGGTTGAGTTACAAACGCAGAGTGGTCGGGCTGGCATATTTTCTTGTGTTTACAGTGACTTAATCATAATTGAACTGCACATTACCCCTCCCTTTACCCTGCACCCATTACTCTGTGTTTTTCACAAAGAAAATCACACAACCTGCAGTTGAACTTGTTGCTACCTGGGCAAGACTTGTAGGCCTATCAGGAAGCGCACATCTGGTGCTGCATGGATGGCTACTCAAGCATACAACCAGTTGGGACTATTGGTTGAGTTAACGAAGCCTCTAACGTGGTTGGAGTTTATACAACAGAATTATGCTAATCTTAAAATAAAATGGCTGGTTTGTTTTTTTTGTTTTTTTTGTCTTTTGCATGGGCATAATAAAATTCTGCACTAAAGTTACGACATTGGTAGAATTGACAGAGCGTCTCACGTCGTTAAAGATTATGAAACATAATTATGCTAATTTTAAGGTAAAATTGCTTTTATTTTGTTTTTTTTCTTGGTCTTTTGCATGGGTATAATAAAATTCTGCGCTGAATTTACGACAACGGTAGACTTGACGGAGCCTCTAACGTCGTTGGATTTTATGCAACATATGCTAATTTCATCATAAAATGGCTTTTATGGGTTTTTTCTTTTGCATGGGCATAATAAAGTTCTGCACTGAGTTTACGACAGAAAAGTTTGTGGCTACACGCTGTAGAAATCAACTGGCTCCTCTGTACGGTAAACTTTGTCATTCGTAATAAAGACTGTAGAATGCAACAACAATGCAAATTGAAATCGAATGCAACAACAATGAAAATTGAAAGCCAGCCCATGCAGTTGCTCACTTTGAATAGGATTAGTGCGGGAGTTTCAAAAGGGGTACAAGGCCATAGGCCCTACATTTATTTACCACGCGTTGTTCTTAAAGAAAAAGAGCAGGAAGAAATCTCTTTCATGCAGGGACTGTCTTAGGGCGCCGATGAACTCGTACAAAAACATGATGGATTACAGGGTTCATTTGTTTATTGCGAGAATAAATTGGCAAACTTTCATCACTACATGTAGTTTTGAACCCAGTGCATGTGTTTATATATACTATGTACATGTGGATTCAAACACTAAAATGCCACTTTTGCAATATACCCCATAATCCTTCATTTTTCTGTGCGACTTCATCTGTGCCTGCATGGAAGAGGTTTTTTTCTCAATTCTTTTCTTTCAGAATTCTAAACATTGCACGACATGTGCCTCCTGCCTAGTTTAAGTCATATTTGCTATTAATTTAATACACATTTAACAAAATGGGCGTCTGCAGGGGTGTCACTGGGGGTGGGGTGGGCAAATGTCCCCCGCCCACCCAAAAACAAAATGATCAATTGAAAATATGCTAGAGAGAATACAAGGATTTTGGGGGACAATTAATTTGCTTTGCCCCACTACAAAAAAAATCCTGGGTGGGCCAAATGAGTGGCAAATTAAGTGCTTTGCCCAAGGGCACACGCACCACAACCCCAGGGCGAAATAACAAGAATTATTTTATTTCATACACTTCTCTTTTTTTCGCCATAACTGATTGCAATGGTACCTCACCAGTTTAGTTTCAACAGAACGTAATAAAAAATATGTATTTTTAGATGATAAGCATATGTTACATAAACTCCAGGGACTCAGAGGCTCTGTCAAATTCCAAATTGAAGTCTACCGACACTGCTTATGTTTTTGAGTAGTCATAATGTGAACCAAAAAAAAGTGGAGCACGTCTCCCATATTAGGCAGCTTTTTTTCTGCTTCTATTACGTTGACTGGATGGCTGGCTTTAAAATAAATTGTCTTCACAAATTAATATTCATGAGTAGAAACGAGGAAGAACAAAAGACAAATGGACAATAATTGCAGCCTCTCGTTTCCAACAAGCCTCCTTCTACAGTATCAGATTTAGAGGGGGCGGTTGCAAATCCTCTCTGCCGTTCAGCAGCTGCCTAATTTGATAAACTATTAAAATGGGACCAAAAAATAACAGAGCAAACTTGTATTATGCCCTGCAAAAACCAAAAAGCCACAAAATCCTTTTTTTTTCTTCTTTTTTTTAGAAAATATTGAGCATATTTTATTGCTTATGCAGAAAATTTGATTCGTACAGTCTAGCCACGAACCGTTCTTTCGATAATTCAGAATATAATTTTATTACGTCTGTGCAAAGACAAAACAGCCATAATTTTGTGTATTTTTAGATGACAGGCATGTGTTACAATAACTCCAAGGACTTTAGAGGATCCGTCAATCTCCAAATTGAAGTTTGACGTTTTTATTTTCGGGTAGCCATGTGCAGCACCAGAAATGCGCTTCAAAAGTTAGATTATGTCTTCCATATTATTTGCCGAGGCAGCAACCAACTTCCAATTGAGCAAGCAGTGATCAAACTCCTTTTTGTGCCGTAGTGTGGTTAGGGTTTGTGACTCATGATCAGAGGGTCAGGAGTTCGAATTCAGGTGCTGGCCATTATGTTGTGTGCTAGGGCAGACTTCATCCACGCTTGCCTCTCTCCAACCAGGAGTATAAATGGGTGCCGGTATTAGCTGTGGAGTAACCTGCGATGGACTAGCATCCCATCCAGGGGAAATAGAAATATTCTCTAAAACCGGAGATAAATGCCGGCGCTGCCCATGGCCCAATGGGCCACACTTGCTCCTGACAGACTTTACTATTTAATTACTACTTTTTATCATCAAAAGAGTGGTGGGTAAATGCCCCCATGCCCACCCTCGAAAAAAGATAAATTGAGAATATGCTGGAAAAAGTACAGGTATTTGTTTGTTGTTGTTTTTTTTTCGGGGGGGGGGGCGAAATGTGCATTACCCACCTCTAGAAAAAAATCCTGGCGACGCCCATGGCATTCGACGTGGCAGTCCCTGGCAGGTAGGTGTGTGTGTGCGTTCCATAATTATTTGAATAATAATCTAAAGTCTTTATTCCCGAACAACAAAGTTTACCGTACAGAGGAGCCAGTTGATTGGCCAAGATCCATTGATCACGCCCTTTCGTTTTAGCGAGGAATGTGATTTGCCACGACGACCGTCATGACGAGCTGTCACGAACCGTCATGACTAACCGTCCAAAACGAAAGAACGCTTCTTACACCCACATCTGATGACCTCAAGTAGTGATGGTGGTGCTGGCGGTTTGTCCGTTCGTATGGGAAGATTATTATACGGCATTTGGCAAATTTGGGAAACATAGGGACCTAGAAAGGTACCCAGGACTAGCATAATGATGAAATCAATGTAAAAGGACAAATTGTTGTTTAAAGTACCCCAAAAAGCAATGTAGGACGAGAGTTATGGCAAAATCAATATGAAAACTAGAGGTTCGCAATGGTTGAGTTACAAACGCAGAGTGGTCGGGCTGGCATATTTTCTTGTGTTTACAGTGACTTAATCATAATTGAACTGCACATTACCCCTCCCTTTACCCTGCACCCATTACTCTGTGTTTTTCACAAAGAAAATCACACAACCTGCAGTTGAACTTGTTGCTACCTGGGCAAGACTTGTAGGCCTATCAGGAAGCGCACATCTGGTGCTGCATGGATGGCTACTCAAGCATACAACCAGTTGGGACTATTGGTTGAGTTAACGAAGCCTCTAACGTGGTTGGAGTTTATACAACAGAATTATGCTAATCTTAAAATAAAATGGCTGGTTTGTTTTTTTTGTTTTTTTGTCTTTTGCATGGGCATAATAAAATTCTGCACTAAAGTTACGACATTGGTAGAATTGACAGAGCGTCTCACGTCGTTAAAGATTATGAAACATAATTATGCTAATTTTAAGGTAAAATTGCTTTTATTTTGTTTTTTTTCTTGGTCTTTTGCATGGGTATAATAAAATTCTGCGCTGAATTTACGACAACGGTAGACTTGACGGAGCCTCTAACGTCGTTGGATTTTATGCAACATATGCTAATTTCATCATAAAATGGCTTTTATGGGTTTTTCTTTTGCATGGGCATAATAAAGTTCTGCACTGAGTTTACGACAGAAAAGTTTGTGGCTACACGCTGTAGAAATCAACTGGCTCCTCTGTACGGTAAACTTTGTCATTCGTAATAAAGACTTTAGAATGCAACAACAATGCAAATTGAAATCGAATGCAACAACAATGAAAATTGAAAGCCAGCCCATGCAGTTGCTCACTTTGAATAGGATTAGTGCGGGAGTTTCAAAAGGGGTACAAGGCCATAGGCCCTACATTTATTTACCACGCGTTGTTCTTAAAGAAAAAGAGCAGGAAGAAATCTCTTTCATGCAGGGACTGTCTTAGGGCGCCGATGAACTCGTACAAAATTATGAGGGATTACAGGGTTCATTTGTTTATTGCGAGAATAAATTGGCAAACTTTCATCACTACATGTAGTTTTGAACCCAGTGCATGTGTTTATATATACTATGTACATGTGGATTCAAACACTAAAATGCCACTTTTGCAATATACCCCATAATCCTTCATTTTTCTGTGCGACTTCATCTGTGCCTGCATGGAAGAGGTTTTTTTCTCAATTCTTTTCTTTCAGAATTCTAAACATTGCACGACATGTGCCTCCTGCCTAGTTTAAGTCATATTTGCTATTAATTTAATACACATTTAACAAAATGGGCGTCTGCAGGGGTGTCACTGGGGGTGGGGTGGGCAAATGTCCCCCGCCCACCCAAAAACAAAATGATCAATTGAAAATATGCTAGAGAGAATACAAGGATTTTGGGGGACAATTAATTTGCTTTGCCCCACTACAAAAAAAATCCTGGGTGGGCCAAATGAGTGGCAAATTAAGTGCTTTGCCCAAGGGCACACGCACCACAACCCCAGGGCGAAATAACAAGAATTATTTTATTTCATACACTTCTCTTTTTTTCGCCATAACTGATTGCAATGGTACCTCACCAGTTTAGTTTCAACAGAACGTAATAAAAAATATGTATTTTTAGATGATAAGCATATGTTACATAAACTCCAGGGACTCAGAGGCTCTGTCAAATTCCAAATTGAAGTCTACCGACACTGCTTATGTTTTTGAGTAGTCATAATGTGAACCAAAAAAAAGTGGATCACGTCTCCCATATTAGGCAGCTTTTTTTCTGCTTCTATTACGTTGACTGGATGGCTGGCTTTAAAATAAATTGTCTTCACAAATTAATATTCATGAGTAGAAACGAGGAAGAACAAAAGACAAATGGACAATAATTGCAGCCTCTCGTTTCCAACAAGCCTCCTTCTACAGTATCAGATTTAGAGGGGGCGGTTGCAAATCCTCTCTGCCGTTCAGCAGCTGCCTAATTTGATAAACTATTAAAATGGGACCAAAAAATAACAGAGCAAACTTGTATTATGCCCTGCAAAAACCAAAAAGCCACAAAATCCTTTTTTTTCTTCTTTTTTTTAGAAAATATTGAGCATATTTTATTGCTTATGCAGAAAATTTGATTCGTACAGTCTAGCCACGAACCGTTCTTTCGATAATTCAGAATATAATTTTATTACGTCTGTGCAAAGACAAAACAGCCATAATTTTGTGTATTTTTAGATGACAGGCATGTGTTACAATAACTCCAAGGACTTTAGAGGATCCGTCAATCTCCAAATTGAAGTTTGACGTTTTTATTTTCGGGTAGCCATGTGCAGCACCAGAAATGCGCTTCAAAAGTTAGATTATGTCTTCCATATTATTTGCCGAGGCAGCAACCAACTTCCAATTGAGCAAGCAGTGATCAAACTCCTTTTTGTGCCGTAGTGTGGGTAGGGTTTGTGACTCATGATCAGAGGGTCAGGAGTTCGAATTCAGGTGCTGGCCATTATGTTGTGTGCTAGGGCAGACTTCATCCACGCTTGCCTCTCTCCAACCAGGAGTATAAATGGGTGCCGGTATTAGCTGTGGAGTAACCTGCGATGGACTAGCATCCCATCCAGGGGAAATAGAAATATTCTCTAAAACCGCAGATAAATGCCGGCGCTGCCCATGGCCCAATGGGCCACACTTGCTCCTGACAGACTTTACTATTTAATTACTACTTTTTATCATCAAAAGAGTGGTGGGTAAATGCCCCCATGCCCACCCTCGAAAAAAGATAAATTGAGAATATGCTGGAAAAAGTACAGGTATTTGTTTGTTGTTGTTTTTTTTTCGGGGGGGGGGGGCGAAATGTGCATTACCCACCTCTAGAAAAAATCCTGGCGACGCCCATGGCAATCGACGTGGCAGTCCCTGGCAGGTAGGTGTGTGTGTGCGTTCCATAATTATTTGAATAATAATCTAAAGTCTTTATTCCCGAACAACAAAGTTTTCCGTACAGAGGAGCCAGTTGATTGGCCAAGATCCATTGATCACGCCCTTTCGTTTTAGCGAGGAATGTGATTTGCCACGACGACCGTCATGACGAGCTGTCACGAACCGTCATGACTAACCGTCCAAAACGAAAGAACGCTTCTTACACCCACATCTGATGACCTCAAGTAGTGATGGTGGTGCTGGCGGTTTGTCCGTTCGTATGGGAAGATTATTATACGGCATTTGGCAAATTTGGGAAACATAGGGACCTAGAAAGGTACCCAGGACTAGCATAATGATGAAATCAATGTAAAAGGACAAATTGTTGTTTAAAGTACCCCAAAAAGCAATGTAGGACGAGAGTTATGGCAAAATCAATATGAAAACTAGAGGTTCGCAATGGTTGAGTTACAAACGCAGAGTGGTCGGGCTGGCATATTTTCTTGTGTTTACAGTGACTTAATCATAATTGAACTGCACATTACCCCTCCCTTTACCCTGCACCCATTACCCTGTGTTTTTCACAAAGAAAATCACACAACCTGCAGTTGAACTTGTTGCTACCTGGGCAAGACTTGTAGGCCTATCAGGAAGCGCACATCTGGTGCTGCATGGATGGCTACTCAAGCATACAACCAGTTGGGACTATTGGTTGAGTTAACGAAGCCTCTAACGTGGTTGGAGTTTATACAACAGAATTATGCTAATCTTAAAATAAAATGGCTGGTTTGTTTTTTTGTTTTTTTGTCTTTTGCATGGGCATAATAAAATTCTGCACTAAAGTTACGACATTGGTAGAATTGACAGAGCGTCTCACGTCGTTAAAGATTATGAAACATAATTATGCTAATTTTAAGGTAAAATTGCTTTTATTTTGTTTTTTTTCTTGGTCTTTTGCATGGGTATAATAAAATTCTGCGCTGAATTTACGACAACGGTAGACTTGACGGAGCCTCTAACGTCGTTGGATTTTATGCAACATATGCTAATTTCATCATAAAATGGCTTTTATGGGTTTTTTTCTTTTGCATGGGCATAATAAAGTTCTGCACTGAGTTTACGACAGAAAAGTTTGTGGCTACACGCTGTAGAAATCAACTGGCTCCTCTGTACGGTAAACTTTGTCATTCGTAATAAAGACTTTAGAATGCAACAACAATGCAAATTGAAATCGAATGCAACAACAATGAAAATTGAAAGCCAGCCCATGCAGTTGCTCACTTTGAATAGGATTAGTGCGGGAGTTTCAAAAGGGGTACAAGGCCATAGGCCCTACATTTATTTACCACGCGTTGTTCTTAAAGAAAAAGAGCAGGAAGAAATCTCTTTTTTTATGCAGGGACTGTCTTAGGGCGCCGATGAACTCGTACAAAAACATGATGGATTACAGGGTTCATTTGTTTATTGCGAGAATAAATTGGCAAACTTTCATCACTACATGTAGTTTTGAACCCAGTGCATGTGTTTATATATACTATGTACATGTGGATTCAAACACTAAAATGCCACTTTTGCAATATACCCCATAATCCTTCATTTTTCTGTGCGACTTCATCTGTGCCTGCATGGAAGAGGTTTTTTTCTCAATTCTTTTCTTTCAGAATTCTAAACATTGCACGACATGTGCCTCCTGCCTAGTTTAAGTCATATTTGCTATTAATTTAATACACATTTAACAAAATGGGCGTCTGCAGGGGTGTCACTGGGGGTGGGGTGGGCAAATGTCCCCCGCCCACCCAAAAACAAAATGATCAATTGAAAATATGCTAGAGAGAATACAAGGATTTTGGGGGACAATTAATTTGCTTTGCCCCACTACAAAAAAAAATCCTGGGTGGGCCAAATGAGTGGCAAATTAAGTGCTTTGCCCAAGGGCACACGCACCACAACCCCAGGGCGAAATAACAAGAATTATTTTATTTCATACACTTCTCTTTTTTTCGCCATAACTGATTGCAATGGTACCTCACCAGTTTAGTTTCAGCAGAACGTAATAAAAAACATGTATTTTTAGATGATAAGCATATGTTACATAAACTCCAGGGACTCAGAGGCTCTGTCAAATTCCAAATTGAAGTCTACCGACACTGCTTATGTTTTTGAGTAGTCATAATGTGAACCAAAAAAAGTGGATCACGTCTCCCATATTAGGTAGCTTTTTTTCTGCTTCTATTACGTTGACTGGATGGCTGGCTTTAAAATAAATTGTCTTCACAAATTAATATTCATGAGTAGAAACGAGGAAGAACAAAAGACAAATGGACAATAATTGCAGCCTCTCGTTTCCAACAAGCCTCCTTCTACAGTATCAGATTTAGAGGGGGCGGTTGCAAATCCTCTCTGCCGTTCAGCAGCTGCCTAATTTGATAAACTATTAAAATGGGACCAAAAAATAACAGAGCAAACTTGTATTATGCCCTGCAAAAACCAAAAAGCCACAAAATCCTTTTTTTTTTCTTCTTTTTTTTAGAAAATATTGAGCATATTTTATTGCTTATGCAGAAAATTATGATTCGTACAGTCTAGCCACGAACCGTTCTTTCGATAATTCAGAATATAATTTTATTACGTCTGTGCAAAGACAAAACAGCCATAATTTTGTGTATTTTTAGATGACAGGCATGTGTTACAATAACTCCAAGGACTTTAGAGGATCCGTCAATCTCCAAATTGAAGTTTGACGTTTTTATTTTCGGGTAGCCATGTGCAGCACCAGAAATGCGCTTCAAAAGTTAGATTATGTCTTCCATATTATTTGCCGAGGCAGCAACCAACTTCCAATTGAGCAAGCAGTGATCAAACTCCTTTTTGTGCCGTAGTGTGGTTAGGGTTTGTGACTCATGATCAGAGGGTCAGGAGTTCGAATTCAGGTGCTGGCCATTATGTTGTGTGCTAGGGCAGACTTCATCCACGCTTGCCTCTCTCCAACCAGGAGTATAAATGGGTGCCGGTATTAGCTGTGGAGTAACCTGCGATGGACTAGCATCCCATCCAGGGGAAATAGAAATATTCTCTAAAAACCGGAGATAAATGCCGGCGCTGCCCATGGCCCAATGGGCCACACTTGCTCCTGACAGACTTTACTATTTAATTACTACTTTTTATCATCAAAAGAGTGGTGGGTAAATGCCCCCATGCCCACCCTCGAAAAAAGATAAATTGAGAATATGCTGGAAAAAGTACAGGTATTTGTTTGTTGTTGTTTTTTTTTCGGGGGGGGGGCGAAATGTGCATTACCCACCTCTAGAAAAAATCCTGGCGACGCCCATGGCATTCGACGTGGCAGTCCCTGGCAGGTAGGTGTGTGTGTGCGTTCCATAATTATTTGAATAATAATCTAAAGTCTTTATTCCCGAACAACAAAGTTTACCGTACAGAGGAGCCAGTTGATTGGCCAAGATCCATTGATCACGCCCTTTCGTTTTAGTTGTTTAAAGTACCCCAAAAAGCAATGTAGGACGAGAGTTATGGCAAAATCAATATGAAAACTAGAGGTTCGCAATGGTTGAGTTACTAACGCAGAGTGGTCGGGCTGGCATATTTTCTTGTGTTTACAGTGACTTAATCATAATTGAACTGCACATTACCCCTCCCTTTACCCTGCACCCATTACCCTGTGTTTTTCACAAAGAAAATCACACAACCTGCAGTTGAACTTGTTGCTACCTGGGCAAGACTTGTAGGCCTATCAGGAAGCGCACATCTGGTGCTGCATGGATGGCTACTCAAGCATACAACCAGTTGGGACTATTGGTTGAGTTAACGAAGCCTCTAACGTGGTTGGAGTTTATACAACAGAATTATGCTAATCTTAAAATAAAATGGCTGGTTTGTTTTTTTGTTTTTTTGTCTTTTGCATGGGCATAATAAAATTCTGCACTAAAGTTACGACATTGGTAGAATTGACAGAGCGTCTCACGTCGTTAAAGATTATGAAACATAATTATGCTAACTGCGTTTACGACAGAAAAGTTTGTGGCTACACGCTGTAGAAATATTAATTTTCAGCATTCAGATATGAGAGGAAAACTGGCGAGGTGCGATTTCAATCGGTTATGGCTAAAAATATCAGAAAATGGACGAGAATATTAGAATTGAATTCATGGTCAGAATCGGAATCGGTAGACTTGAGGGAGCCTCTATGACGTGTTTGGAGCTTAATATATGCAACATTTGATTATCTCAATATCAAAAATAAAATGGCTTATGTCTTTTGCACGCATGGGCTTCCTAAATTTCTGCACTGAGATAACGAAAAAAAAAGTTTGTGGCTACACTGTCGAACTATTAAATTTCTGCATAAAGGTACGAATTAAAGAATCAGTGTTGATATGCGAGTTACGCCGAAAGAAATCAGAAAAAAGAATATTAGTTTTGAATGCTTTGTGTGATTTTGTACAAATTTCTGGATCCTCCCCTGGGTTTATTCTTATAAGAGCTGTGATTTTGCAGTCCCTGGTGAACAAATATGATGAAATTATGTGGTAGCAGTACTATTATTGTAAGCAGCCGCTTTCTTATTTGTTCCAACAAATATAGTAAAACGTAGTAAAATGTAGTAAAATACTTCCTCTTCCTAGTTATATTCAGTTTTTATTGCACTTCCGGTAACACCGGAAGTAAAGGTCAAGCGGTTTCGTGTCCGGGAACAAGAAATGTTACTCAAGGCATAGTCTACAACCTCAAGAAAAAACGAACACGATACTCTACTGAGTTCAAAAGTATAGCTCAAACTATTTTGTCAAAATTTGCCCTTCCATCACTTTGCCCTTACATTACGTCATGATGACGTAACCAAATTTATAACATCTTCGTAACATGGTACACATTCACACTAGGTTTTATGATCATCCCGTAAACCGTTCGGAAGAAATTTTGCTTTGTTTGAATTTCAGGCTTAAGTCTTCATTTTGAATTCACGTAACTTTGACCTTCCGGTAGACCCGGAAGTAAAGGTCAAGCGAGTTCACGTACACGACAAAAAATGTTTATCAACTAATGGTCTATCTGATTGCAAAGTTGAAACGTAATTGATCACTTAGTTTAAGAGTTAAAGGTGAAAGTATTTGGCCCATTTTTTCTCTAAAATCGCTTGTAATTTGACACCCAATGACGTCATCATGAAGTCAGAAAATATGCACCACTTGGGACGAGGGTCGATATATGTTGAAAGTTACAAGTTCATACCATATACTGTTTATGAGAAAATCCGCGGAAACTTATTGTCCGGAAAAAAGAAAGAAAGAAAGAAAGAACTAGAGATTCGCGTGTGTTGAGTTACAAACGCAGAGTGGTCCGGCTGGCATATTTTCTTGTGTTTACAGTGACTTAATCATAATTGAACTGCACAATACTCCTCCAATTACCCTGCATATCCATTACCCTGTGTTTTTCACATAGAAAATCACACAACCTGCAGTTGAACTTGTTGCTACC
Organism: Patiria miniata; assembly: GCF_015706575.1. Taxonomy (NCBI): domain Eukaryota; kingdom Metazoa; phylum Echinodermata; class Asteroidea; order Valvatida; family Asterinidae; genus Patiria; species Patiria miniata. The sequence continues at coordinate 14,093,208 of NW_024037051.1, forward strand.
TCGACAAGACTTGTAGGCCTATCAGGAAGCGCACATCTGGTGCTGCATGGATGGCTACTCAAGCATACAACCAGTTGGGACTATTGGTAGACTTGCCGGAGCCTCTTACGTCGTTGGAGTTTATGCAACATATGCTAATCACATAAAATGGCTTTTTAGTTGTTTTTTTTTCTTTTGCATGGGCATAATACAATTCTGCACTGACTTTACGACAGGAAAGGTTGTTGCTACATGCTGTGGAAATATTAATTTTCAGCATTCAGATATGAGAGGTAAACTGGTGAGGCGTGATTTCAATCGGTTATGGAAAGAAATCTTGTTTTCCTTTTATTTGAGGCTAATTTCTATATTTTGAATTCACCTAACTTTGACCTTCTGGCAGCCCCGGAAGGAAAGGTCAAACGACTTTGACTTCCGGATGATGACGCCATCACACTGTTTTTGTGTCTGGCATTCTTCACCAAAAACTTTTATAATATATGTGTCTGCAGTAAAATGCTTCCGCTTTTGAGCTATATTCAGGTAACACCGGAAGTAAAGGTCAAGCGGTTTTGTGTCTGGGGACAAGAAATGTTCCTCACGGCATAGTCTACAACCTCATGAAAAAACGAACACGATACTCTATTTAGTTCAAAAGATATGCGCAAACTATTTTGTCAAAATTTGCCCTTAAATCGCTTGTAATTTGATACCTGATGACGTCATGATGGCGTAACAAAAACTATAACATCTTCGTAACAAGGTACAAGTTCACACAAGGTTTTGTGATCATACCGTGAACCGTTCGGAAGAAATGTTGCTTTGTTTTGATTTCAGGCTCACGTCTTCATTTTGAATTCATTTAACTTTGACCTTCCGGTAGACCCGGAAGTAAATGTCAAGCGAGTTTACGTACACGGCAAAAAATAGTTAGCGATTAATGGTCTATCTGATTACAGAATACAAACATCAATGATTTAGTTCAAGAGTTATAAGTGAAAGTATTTGGTCACTTGTTCAGTTAAAATCACTTGTAATTTGACACCTGATGACATAATCATGACGTCAGAGTAATATGCACCACTTCGGATGAGGGTCGATATATATTGAAAGTTACAAGTTCATACCATATACCGTTTAAGAGAAAACCCGCGGAGAAGTATTGTCCGGAAAAAGAAAGAAAGAAAGAAAGAAAGATTAATCGCAACAAATCCAAAGAGTGGTCGGGTTGTGCCCGACCACTCAAAGAAGATTAATCGTAACAACTCCAATCAGTGGTCGGGTTGTGCCCGACCACTCAATCATGGTTTAAGTGGCCATTTTGAATTTATGCAAATTAGGCATATTTCCACCACTTGGATTTTTGGACCTTTTAGGGGCCTTATAGAAATGCACTGTGGTGTGATATTTAGTAAATAACTGAACTTGGATTATCAGGAAAATTCAATTGTGACATGTCCACACATGACAGCCATAATGTTAACTTTAATTTATGCAAATTAATATATTGCATTTATGAAAATTATTGTACGGCATATGGCAAATTTGGGAAACATGGGGATCTTGAAAGTTACGTAGGACTAGAATAATTATGAAATCAATGTAAACGGACTACAATTGTCGTTTTAAGTACCTGAAAAAGCTAACGAATATAAGAAATATGACCAAATCAATGTGAAAGTCCAAAAAATTTCGGCCATTTTGGATTTATGCAAATTAGGCATATTTCCACCACTTGGATTTTTTTGGACTTTTAGTATGTCATTTTAGGGACCTTATAGAAATGCACCGTGGTGAAAAAAATTCTGTTGCAATTTGTTTGAGGTTCACTCAAAAAATGAAGTATTTTGCCTGGACTATATTGCCCTGTCAGATCATGCCCATTCAGAGTTTTTCCTAAGTCCGATGCCTCATAGGTCCGACGCCTCATAGCTCCGACGCTTCGTAAGTCCGACAAATTAAACGCCTCGTTTTTCTGTTGTCGGACTTATGAGGCGTCGGACTTATGAGGCGTCGGACCTATGAGGCGGAATAAATAAATGTTATGCCTCATAACTCAGACGCCTCATAAGTCCGAAATTTCGGACTTATGAGGCGTCGGACCTATGAGGCGTCGGACTTATGATACGGCCCCTGCAAATACAGGGCGTCGCCTACCAATGTTAATTTTTATGGAGGGTGTTGACAGAAAATTGTCGACAGGCCGTCTGTACTGGAAGCTAGCCCGGGGTGGACACCATCCAACTTTTGGGGCATGTCGATCAGTGCCTCCAAAAGTTGGATGGCGTCTACCCCCGGGCCGCACTATTCAAAGCGAACGATCTTCAAACAATTATGGGAAGATAGGTTGCGCCACTCGTCAAAGCATATATTGGACAGGACGACAATTTTGCCAAAATGTATTTCACCCCAACCCTTTTCTAGTGGTACTCGTGTGTACTCAAACCAAAGTACAGTTACCGACAGGACGACAATTTTTCAGACAAAACCAATTGATGGGGGTTCTCACACCCCTTCACACACGCTCAAATTTGTATCCTTGTGGAGAAATTTCCTTGTTCTCGTGTAGTAAAGTTTTCGAGTTTGAAAGTGAAGTTCCAAAATGCTCTTATTTTAACCAGAATTAATTTCCTTAGCTGAAATTCGGACTTAATATCCCTTTTCTAAAACTCTTCCATTTGCGACAAATCAACCCACCTTGGAAATTCCTAGTTTTGGGGTAAAATCCATATATCTACTTCGTGAAAACCTTGTGGAGACCTATTCATCTATAGAAATTGCCCTGTGGAAACCTATACAATCTTTTGTTCCCTATTGTGGAAATGTCTCCACAAGGATGCAAATTTGCGCTCACTAGTGGCACTCGTGTATTATATACACAACCTAATAAACTAAAGTATATTTGCCGTCAGGACGACAGTTTTGCCGACAAACCGTTTGATTGGGTGGATGGACCCAACACCCCTTCTCTAGCGACATCCGTGTGTACAATTAAACCAAAGATGGGTGCTGGGACTTTTCACTTCCCATGGTCACTTCCACGGTGTATCAGTACAAACGTCTTTCCAACATGACTGCTCCATTTTTTTTTTCGTTAAAAAAGAACAGAAGAGACTTGAAATGAAGGGACACGCCTGTGTGATTCTCTTGATGTGCCTCAGCTGTGTATGCGCGACGGCACTTCAAGGTATGTACATGTTCATGTGATTGTAAGATAGACCCTATGTAAGACTTAAAGTGGGACAGATAGGGAAGTATTTGAGGGAATTGTGCCTTTGATGATACAAGCATGGCATTTGGCACACAGTCTTTTTGACCCCGTCTTTATCCTCTAACTGCGCTTTGTCTAGACGATTGGGAATTAAACTATTCGCAAACACATGCATTTCCTCGTATAACGGCAGAAATGAGAAATAATACCAGTCTTGGTTAAGATGTAAAGACTGGTAGAGGTAGCAAAAATTGTATTGTGTTGTAGCTTGTTTTAAGCATGCCATTACACAAAAACAGACGAATTATTTATACTTCTAAGCATCAAACACAGTAAATGAGTATTAATGGCTTACGAGTATAGAACAGCCATACCATAAATATTCAAAGGACGGAGACATATTAAGTATTATATTAAATAACATTAAAGGTACAATTCAAGTTTGCGATACAAAATATATGACGAACATCTTAGAGAAAACATAACAATAACATTACACAACTATAACATTTGTATGTCTATCCACTTTTTTGACTTGGTTTGGATTTCACTTTTTGTTTACTTTTCTCAGAGAAATCGGCCAAAGATGAGTTGCTTCTGGAATACCTGCGGCAATACATGACCGAGTGTAGGTTTGCGTGATTGTTTGTATCTGTCATCTTTACTAATCTCACTTATAAGCATAGAGCTATATTAAATTACTAGAGTGCTAACTCCTTATTCTTGCGCGTGTGAAGCCGCTCTGGGCGCAGACACTTTGAATTTATGTGCGTGTTTGTAGAACACAATCAAAATAGATGGATTGAATTTTAAATGTGTACTCTAAAAATGCAACGCGCAAGTAGAAGATACGCAAATATCTTAAGCGCGTCATGACGGTTCAACAAACGTCACGGCAAAAAGCATCTGCAGCGGAGGGACGAGCATACGTTGCGCTGTTTGCGTAGAGCAAAATGAAACGCTCATTTGCTGATCGTGCGTTTCGGTTTTGGGCGTATCGGTTTCGATGACGCACCGGTATGGAATACAAACGCATTAACGCCCTGGTTACCGTGCGCACGACGCTTGCGGTGTTAAAGTTATAGTCCATCATTTGTAATTTGTGCATTGTGTTCGTTTGAAGCAATAAAAGTGCTCAAAATCTGAAGAAGGGTGCTGAACAACTAACCTGATGAAGTTTCAGCTCAGTTTCAGCTGTATATTTGGAAAAAAACATCATGCTAGGATCTCGATTTCAAATCAAAAGTTGCTGAATCATGTTTTGAATTGCGCCTGAATTCAGCGTCCGAGACACATTCTCGCTAAGCCGAATGCAGCTACGCTATGTCGCGCACTGATCCGACGAATTATAGCAACCGGGGGTGCGTGTGCGTCGAGCCAGTTATTGCGCGCGCTTCGCTGCATAACAAAACGAACTACTAATTTAAATTGTCCTACCGTGCGTCTTAAGAAGCACCGTTGGAAAGGCCTTCTTTCGTTGATTACTTCAAACTGACAGCTTGCCAGAAAGAACAATTTCACAGTGAATTTAGTCCCTTTACTATCTTTCAACCAAGTATGTTTTTCAACAATAATTACGCTAGCTACTTTTTGGATAGCTGCAAATGATGGACTCGGGCTTTAATATGAAGGTCTTCCGAAAAAAAAGTACGAGTACAAACAAAAGAGGGACAACAGGACGTCCGAGGTGGGAGGTCGATGCTCGACTATCAGCCTGCACGTATGCAGTATACTGTTCCTCCCTGGGGATCTCAAAAGTGGTCAAAATGTGCCATCTACTGACATGTACAAAGCCCATTACCATTAGTGTTCTTTTGGCATTTGGTACTGCATCCCCAATACATTCTTTGGAGTTCAGGGTTAAAGAAGCATGTTTCCTGGCTCTTATTTTTTTTAATTTAGTGAAAATTGTACTTCATCCCATTTTTAGGCATTTTGCAACCCACTAAAAATGGGCGTGTTGCCTAAATTAAACACTCCCTGACATATTGTCTAGCAGCTAATAATTCAAGTTTTGTGAAAAAATAATTAAATAACTAAATGTCGCTTTTGGAGGAAATCTCATTCAAAAAAATGAGTAGGTTTTGCATTTAATTGTGACAAAATAAGCAAATAAAATTCTGCTGTAACTGTTTTATTACTGCTTTAACAAAAGGACATCTCTTCGTGGAGAGTGAGCGTGCGACTTTTAAGAGATTCACAACAGAAATATCAGATGAAGCCAAACTGTCAAACACACGGTAAAAAAATTGCCCGTAATTTTACGGTAAAAGCAGTGTCAAACGGGTTGCCAACAAAAGACCGTAAAATTACGGTCAGTTACGGGTTTCGAAAAATGACGGTGACCGTAATTTTAACGCGAATTCCCCGTAAATTTGACGGCAATTTGCCGTAAAGTAATGGAATACAAAGTGGGTGGCGTCAGAGCTGAGTGTAGGGGTATAGGGAGGGGGGTAGGTTCCAGTTACTGCAGCTGGGAGTGGGGTATGCATACGTTTTACAGCTTGTCTTTTACAGGCATAGTGGTTTTCAAATCACTTAATGTGAAATTATCTTTAAGTTGTAACATAACTTGCATCTGTAAGTTGTAATTTTCATTTACAACTTTTTACCAATCCCGCAGAAAGGGTCAACCTATTGCTGGTCAACACCGCAGAATTAGCTGTTTGGCTCTCCAAATTCCGCAATATTAAAGCATTACGGCTTTCACAGTACAATGATCAGCACGTAGCGAACCTTGCGTGAGTGCACACGAATCACAGCTTTAAAAACTAGGCGGTTGTGAGGGATTAAAAGGGGAGGGGTTTTGAAAAGTTACGAATACAAAGCATTGTGAATCCCAGCCTGCGTCAGGTCACCAAGTTTTACGGGAAATGCACGTAGCACGTTCTTTCTTGTGACGGTTCAAGCAATAACGGTAATAAACCATAAACAATGCGGGAAAAGGACAGTGTTTTTACGGGTTTTGTTTACAGTGCACACTAATGTGTCACATGGTCACACGGACCTACCTTGATTTGTCATGGCCACATTGCCAAACATGTGCAAATATTTGAAAATAGAGTAAACTTTTAAAATATGCAATTCTTTGCCATGCGGAGTTAGTGTGTGTTCTCGGTTAATTAAAGCACACCCTTAAATGTATCCTTAAGCAGTGTAAAGACGATGGACAACATTAAAAAAAGTTACAAAACAAAACAATCCTCCTTCCTTCCTGAAAGTCTGTGAAATGTTCACGAAAAATAGCACATACATTTGTATAATTTCAGGCAGTTGTAGTTGGAAGTAGTCTCTGCTATTTCAGACATTGACATTTGCTTGTAGTAATTTAAATCTTCGGAATAGTTTGGTACAGTCCAACTCTGAAACGCCATGTCTGGAAAAGGTACGTGTTAACCCATGCATCCCTGTACCGCGTCAGTCTGCAGAAAACAACTGCTACTCTTTGTAAGGTACTGCCCAAAACCACGGAAAGTTCTTTTTATTATCATTTTCAGCAGGGAATCTTCTTAAATGTAGTATAATGTAATACAAGCGTTAAAGTTAATTCTGTCTCTCCCTGTCGGAGTGCAGTAAAGAGGGGAGATGAACCAAAAGCCGTGCCAGCTCAGAGGGGTACTGAAGAGCTTACCCGCGACTACCCACCGCCCAAACAAATGGACTTGCAGACGCTTCAAGAACGTGACGCCGATGACGAAAGTCTGGTCAAGTACAAGGAAGCTCTACTGGGTAGCACTGCAGATGTTTTAGGTACTGTGCAAATACATTCAAACAAAAAAAAGAAGAACAAGACAAAGTCTATATCTGTCTAAGAACAGAATATATAGGACCTTTCAGCGTTATGATTTTGTTACTGGTTTATGCTTTTCTGTGGAAGTGTATATGCGTGTAAATGATCGAAATATAAAAAGAAAGTCATGTTTTGGATGACATTATAACGAGTCACAAGTTTCTAACACAATTGGGCTGATAGTTGTGACTATCAATTTTGAGTTGAGCATGTTGTGTTCGTGAGATATGATTATAATCTTCAAAATTTCAAAGATCTGAATAAAAATCACATTATGACGTCATAATAATCTCATTTAAATTTTCGTCTATAACACATCCCTGTCCATGTACCTTCAAGGTTTCAACCCAATCGAACTTGTAGTTCTCTAGATATAAAACTTAAAATCTTCTTTAAGATGACGTCACCTGTTTGGTTTATGTTAATTCGAAAGCGCCCGCCTATGTGCGGCTGTGCGCTATATCTCTGTTGTTGCTGGCACAAAATGGATAAGCCAGTTAAATACGTATACATGTACTTTAGATGACCTTTTTAATTTCTTAAATTTCAGATGAAGGCGGACAAAATGTACTATTGAAGGCCTTGGTATTTGCTCCAGTAGACCACGAGGAAACTGTTCTGGATCTGACAGGTAAACGCAAAAACAGGGCAGTTCCACAGTTATATTAAGAGGGGGTCTTTTGTAAACTCTGTGCTGTCATTCAAAGCATTTAGGGTAGATTTTTCGGGGACGTCTCTATAGTCCAAAGTCCCATTGGTCCGAAGTCCCATTGGTCCGAAGTCCCATTGGTCCGAAGTCCCATTGGTCTATACGTTCCATTGGTATAAACGTCCCATTGGTCCGACGTCCCATTGGTCCGACGTCCCATTGGCCCGACGTCCCATTGGTCCGAAGTCCCATTGGTCCGAAGTCCCATTGATCCGAAGTCCCATTGGTCCGGAGTCCCATTGATCCGAAGTCCTATTGGTCCGACGCCCCATAGGATTAGGGTTAGGGTTAGGGTCAGTCAACCTGAACAAGTGGAACTACACAGTATTGTGACGAAACAGGGGTACATGTATATGAAGACTTGTGTAGGAGTCTAAGTCCTAGGAATTATTTATGCGCGTGATCTGGGACATTTGGTGCGTGCTTATAATGCCAAAGTGCGCGTGGACCAATCAGCAATAAATTGTTCTGCGTGATCAGGAGATTAATAATTCATGGTGAACAGTGACCAATCAGCAACGCGTATTGTGAAGGCTGTGCGCGAATTAGCATGCTTTAGCGTGGGGTCCTGAGATCATCTCGTGAGTTCGCAAGATGACGTCAATGTAGTAGGAACGCGTTCTGGTGCTGTTGCCAAGTTGCAAGAAGCCAAGCTTCGGGGTTCAGGGACCAGTCAAGTCGCGGTGCCGTTTCTGGGGTCTTCGTTGCTGTTGCGTACTCCCCGGTCGGGAGTAGGAGCTCATCTCTGACGGTGGACGCTCTGGTGCGGCCGGGTTCGGGAGCTGTAGCTCCGGGTTAGGTAGCAGTAAGCTAAGTGTTATGTAATATATATTGAGTGAAGTTGTAGCTCAAGGTCTGTTATTCAGTGTCGAATGTCTAAGATAATTGGGGACAAAGATTTAGATGAAATCTAGTAGGGAAATTAAGACTGATTATTGTGTCTTGATGAATGCTAGAACAAAAGGGCAAGGAGTTGTAGAACTTGGTTTGAGAGGCTAGTGAGACTGTGATTCGGTGGTAGATTGCTTGTCGTGGGTTGGACACCATTCGGTGGGGTTTTACGACTGAAGCAATCATTGCCGTAATCATTGGATTAGCTTGCCTAACGAGTTTACTCTTTGCCGTGTTCTGAGCACTTGTGAAGGCTACCTGTTTCATTTGAGATTTATTGCACGTAAGGTTTATATTGTATAACTCACTGTGAGGGTTACTGGTTTCCTGAGAGGGTTTATTAGGACTGCTCAGATCGTGTGAGGGTTATTTGGATTACATAGTACAGCCTGCTCTGACGATAAATCGTGTTGAGGGTTACCTTTCTTGTGCGAGGGCTATATGTACATCGGGCTCATAGTGTAAATTGGGTTGAGGGTTACCTTTCCTCTGTGAGGGTTATTGGGACAGCTCAATCTGTGTGAGGGTTATTGGAACTGTGATAATAACAGGGATTATATTTGTATAAGTTTGTAATCATGTGGTGCAGTTGACCACGTGAGGGTTACCTAAGGCTAAGTTTACTACAAAGGGTGCAGTAACTGCAGTTGACCCTTGTTATAACTATTCTTGAATAAGTCCTATTGATAATCGTCTTTGGAATAACTGTCTATGTGAGGGTTACCCAGGCACACCTTGAGGGTTACTAGGTTCACTGTGATGGTTACCAAGTTCACTGAGGGTTACCTAGGTCTGTTGTGAGGGTTACCTGAGTTCACTTTGAGGCCTATCGTCGCTACTTGTCTTGCTCTAATTACATTCAATGAATTACTCAATCACAAAACGGTGGTAAATCTCCACCAAACGAACAGCCCCTAGGCTTAGTCCACCGTTCGTTAATTGTCCCCCCTTTCGTATGGGTAGCCGCTCACCCGTTCATTAGGCTAATATATATTTTTGTGGGATAATTGGTGTGGGTTGGAGTCCTGGGATAAAAAAGACCAGTCCCCTCGGGTTCCCACCAACACCCGCCGGTTCCGCTACAAATGGTGTCAGGATCGGTTCCGCCACAGTATTCTGTTTCGGACCAATGGGACTTCGGACCAATGGGACTTCGGACCCATGGTACTTCGGAATATTTTTCTCACAGAAAATCTTTTGAAATTAAGCGCACATTCTACAGAAAGAGCAACAAAACCAACTTCTGTTGGTCTGGCAATATTTTTTTATCATTAGTAGGCATAACTCACGCTACCAGAAAAGGACAAGGCAAAACAATTATGAAAGTTGCACCACACTGCCCCATGTACGGCGAAGTGGTTGTCGGCGAAGTGACCGACACCCGGGTGTCGGTCGGGTGTCGGGTGTCATGTGCAAGCTACCAGTTCAATTACCCCCCCCCCCAAAAAAAAAAGAGGGATATTAATATTGGTAACTCACGTTATGGTAGGTATCTTACAATGCAGTCTGTCCACGTTGGTAAATATATAATATTTTGTTTGTAACTATATTCCCAAAATTGGTATAGCGAGGACACGAACGACAAATGCATTACAATGCAACCTGAAAAAATGCTCCCCCACCACTTTCTGATATTACGGATGCCAAAAATGTCCGGGATAAAAAAGGGTCTACATTTCAGCATGGATGTGCGAGTGTCCCATGTTGCCCCCCGACATCAACAAAAACAATACTAAAAGCCAACCCCTAGGCTATTCGCATAACAAAATGAACCTTACTTCTCTGCCTTAAAAAAAGAAACTAACATTACATGTAACACTTTGTATGTGAAAAAGGTGCCTAAATAACTTCCTAACAGCCATAATTTTTTTAACAACCCTCCCCCTCCCCCAAAACAATTTTTAACAAAAAAGTAGTTAACCATATTCTTACTTCAGTCCCCCCTTAAAAAATTAGTGGACCCGCAGGTGCCTGCCTAGAGGTTTAACCCTATAGTTACGCCACTGGTTAGGACTTAGCCTTGGCATGATCGCAATAAACAATTTCTCGGGTACTCAGGCACTTCCTGTGACCTATGGGTTCTATGTACAACAAATTCTACGAGCTGCATTTTGCCGGTTGAAAATGTACAGTGGGTTTTGTTAGGGGATGGGTTGATCTGTTTTTTTGCAGCACGGTGTTCACAAAGGATTTGATAGCTCGGAATCGAACGATTTCTGCTATTAATTAACATCCTTTAAATTGGTCCATTTCATAAAATAACAACACATAATAGTGATGCTATGTGGCTTTAAACTCAAGGTTGTCTTCTTTTGAAATTGTTTTGGTTTCCAAATTTTCACTTGGATTGTCACACTTTTTTCATCCTCTTTGCTTTGTTCAAAGGTGATCTTTCTCAATTCAAGCGTAACCCATTTGTGGTTAAGGAAGGCGCCAAGTACAGGATTAAACTCATATTCAGGGTGAGTTGATTCTAATTTATATTGTCAGTGCCTGCCTTTCAAAAATTGCATCAATGGAAATGCAACAGCCACATTATGGATCGCGCTATTGTGCGTAGCATGAAGATTCAAATCAAATTTAGGATTAATAAAATCAAATTCAAGGTGAGTAGATTCTATCATTTCGGAGCCTGCGTTTGAAATATTGAATCATGGAAAACACACCAACCACAAATTTGGGGGATCATGTCCTTGCTAATGTGCACACCATGGGGCATGCTTGGAATTTTCTAAAAGGGAATATATAGACCTTAATCATTTGCAACATAAAACAATAATAATAATAATAGTCCATGGCCCATGCGTCATGTGAAATCATGGCAAGTGTGCTGTCATTTTCAAGAAAAGTGGGGTTTTTTTGTACTGACCATCATTGGAAAAAAAAATACTTTTTTGATTCAAATACTGCCCCCATTTTACCAAGTTTAATAAGTCCACATTTTGTTTGAAGTTACACATCCGTGAACGGGTGGAGACCAGCTGATTCAGTTCCCTGACCTGACAATTCCCCCTTTCGTAAGGTCAGGCAACTAGACTACAAGAACAGCTTTCGGTATTTTTCTTTCTTTCAGCATCAATGTATTAACACAAACTTTAACAGGTCAGTTCAATGACGATATTTGCTGCAATATACTCCGCCCAACTACATCCTTTCTGAAAAGTACAGCAAAAGAAAATGTTGTGTATTTCCTTTAACTCCCAATGCCGAGATAACGCCCTTTACCTTTCAGGCGGCTTGGCTGCACTTGCCATGAATTAGCTGCATTGCCATCGAACAGGCATCAAATGGTCATCAAAAAGGCATCACATTCTTTTAGGCATCATTGGACATCAAAAGAGTAGCAATTTGAGCAAAGTTTATAAAGAAAAACATTAAAGGCGTACATTCATCAGTCATCAAGAAACATATCATTGATGTAAAAATTATGACTGCTGATGTTCATCTGAAGCTCACGGCATTGTTTAGGCATCAATATAAGGTATTGGGAAGGCATCAAAAGTCATCACTGAGCATCAAGCATCACAGGCAGGTATCAAACAGGCATCAAACGGGCATCAAACAGGCATCAGAAGTCATCACTGACTGTCAGGCATCAAAGGGGCATCAAAGAGGCATCAGGGAGGGCATCATTAGTCATGACTGACCATCGAGCACTGAGGAATAAAGAGGCATCATAAAACCTGACTGGCCTTCGAGCATTGAGGCATCAACGAGGCAGCAGCAAGGCATCAAAATTATGTCATCACTAGCCATCAGGCATCAAAGGGGCATCAAAGAGGCATCCGGAAATCATTAAAAGTTATGACTGAACATCGAGGAATTGAGGCATTAAAGAGGCATCGATCAGCAAGGCATCAGAATTAAGTCATCACTTGCCATCAGGCATCAAAGGTGTATCAAAGAGGCACCAGGAAGGCAGCATAAAGGCAGCAGAAGTCATGACTAACCATCGAGCGTTGAGTCATCCAAGAGGCATCAGCAAGGCATCAGAAGTATGTCATCACTAGCTATCAGGCATCCAAGGGGCATCAATTAAAGAGGAACCAGGTATTAGATATTATGACTGACAATCTAGCATTGACGCATCAAAGAGGCATCAACAACACATTAGCGTTAAGTCATCACTAGCCATCAGGCATCAAAGTGGCATCAATGAGGCACCAGGAAGGCATTCGAGGTCATGACAGACCATCAGGCATCAGCAAGGCATCACGAAGGCATCACGAAGGCATCATAAGTTATGACTGACCATCGAGCATTGAGGCATCAAAGAGGCATCACCAAGGCATCAGAGTTAAGTCATCACTAGCCATCAGACCTCAAAGAAGCACCAGGAAGGCATTAGAAGCTACGACTGACCATCGAACATTGAGGCATCCAAGAGGCCTCAGCAAGGCAACGAAATTAGGTCATAACTAGCCATCAGGCATCAAAGGGGCATGGATGAGGCACCAGGAAGGCATTCGTGGTCATGGCAGACCATCAGGCATAAAAGTGGCATCAAAGATCACGAGGAAGGTATCAGAAGTCACGACTGACCAGCGAGCATTGAGGCATAAATGAGGCACCAGCAAGGCATCAGACTAAAGTCATCTCTAGCCATCAGGCATCAAAGGGGCATCAAAGAGGCACAAGTAAGGCAATAGAAGTCATGAATGACCATCGAGCATTGAGGCATCAAAGAGTCATCAGTATTAGGCATCAGATTTAAGTCATCACTAGCCATTGGGCATCAAAGTGACATCAAAGAGGCAACAGGAGGCATTAGAAGGCATTAGAATACATCAAAGTTATATACAGATTATTAAGAAAATCTATAGGGAATATCATCCAAAAGACTTTACACCGAAAGCGAAAAGATCAATATTCAAAAAGGAGTCAAATAAGACAATTGTGTACAATATTGCATAAACTCTTCAGTGCCGCAACGCCCTATTTCGGTAAATTGATGTATCTCACTTTATAAGGACATTTTGAGAAAAAGTAACTTAAATATTTAACCTATTATACCCAGTGGCGTAGCCATGGGGGGGGGGGGGGGGGGGGGGGGGGGGGACAGCCCCCCATGAAACCTTGTCGCCCCCCAGTCGCCCCCCACTGAGATTTTGAGTTTCTAAAAAACATTATCATTGATCTACATGACGCCCCCCATGAAATGTTCCAGCCCCCCCCCCCCCAGCCCCCCCCCCCCCCCACTGAAAAATTCCTGGCTATGCCACTGATTATACCCAAAAGTTGCGCATTTACCTGGCTCCAGATATCTTCGAGTAGTCTTCAAGTAGTGTTGCCAAACCTGAAGTACATGTTACAGACAGGACAGACAGGACAGACAGGACAGACGGGACAGACAGACAGACGGATAGATAGATAGATAGATAGATAGATAGATAGATAGATAGATAGATAGATAGATAGATAGATAGATAGATAGATAGATAGATAGATAGATAGATAGATAGATAGATAGATAGATAGATAGATAGATAGATAGATAGATAGATAGATAGATAGATAGATAGATAGATAGATAGATAGATAGATAGATAGATAGATAGATAGATAGATAGATAGATAGATAGATAGATAGATAGATAGATAGATAGATAGATATATAGATAGATAGATAGATAGATAGATAGATAGATAGATAAAAAATTAAGGGTGGCATCAACCTACATTTTCTTCTCCATCCCTTAACTAATTGATCTGACATGGTTGCCTGCTTTTACCACAAAATGCCGTCCAACGTGTAATATTCCACTTTGGCTGGTACATGGTCCATGCACTATACAGAGGTCGAGCGTGTGGCACAGGTTAAATGTCTGGGTTCCCTCAAGACAACGAACGGCGTCTGCTCAACAGACATCAAGAGCAGAATAACAATGGCAAAGAAGCGCACACTGGGTGAGGTGCCCATCTGGAAAGATAGAGGCGTCAGCAGGAAAGTCATACTCCATATAGTATGTGCCCTCATCTGGCATGTCCTGAACTATATATACGAGCTGCAGAGAAACGCGCTCTTAGGGCTGTTAAAATGTGGGTCTATCGCAGGATTCTCCGCTTTACCGGGAGAGACAAACGGACCAATGACAGCATCCTCTAGGAGCTCAGCACCACAAGAACCCTGCTCGCCAATATGAAAACCACGAAACAGCTTCTTTGGCCACGCACGAAGGACAGGTGGTTTGGCTTGGGACATAATTGCTGGATACCATCCAGGGAAGAGGCGGAGAGGCCGGCCATGGCGACAGTATATAGCTGACATCCGCAACTGGACAGGTCTGTCGCTTGGGGCTGCAGCCCGATCGGGCAAGGAGAAAACATCTCGGAGGAATCTGGTGCGGTTGGCTGCCAGAGACGGGGAAGGCTAATCTCCGTTAGCGGAGGCATACAGAAGATCAAGGATGAGAGCGGCACAGGCCCTCGCCAGCTTGGGAAGGCCTTCACCTTGCAGTGGGCAGATAACGGTTGAGAATGATAATGATGATGACTTCTGCACTCAGGCGTGTGGTCCGAACAGAATAGACTTAAAGTAAGGTTTTTCGTGATTCTTGAATAATTGTTGTCTTTATTTTTTTTGGTCGGTATCCAATAAAGGTCCAACGTGAGGGTGTCTCTGGACTGCGGTATTTTGAAGCTGTTTACAGAAAAGGCATCAGAGGTGAGTGAATGTACGGACATGCAATTTGTCGCTCACCCGGTGTTGCATTTTGATTTTAGTCACACAATGACCCACATATCGTCTTTTTATATATTGTCTTCGGATGTTTTCATTTCATATTATGCGTTGTTTTTGTGGCCCCTACACTTACACTTACACTTATAAAGTGTCGTCTTTTGTGATTATTTGTTTTATTTTGTATTTCGTAGCTTTCATACATTTTTGTTTAGTTTTTGTTTTTCATACCGTGTTTGTTCATTGTGTATTGTTTTGGTCGAATAAATCATAAAAATAATAATAATAATAATATCCAGTCCAGTCCCAAGGCCTTTCACAAGCTGTTGAAATGACCTCTGACTAATGCATTCTTTTGTTATTAGTCATCCTCTACAACGTATGACCAGATTTTTAAAATGTATATGTGATTTTTTGTGAATGGACTTGTAGTGTACTGAACTTGAATAGAACACTGCATGGGTGCGCCTTTTTGTGAGAAAACACCCGTAGTACAGGGCAACCATCTTTTTTTCTGGACCCCCCCCCTCCAAAAAAAGTCTCAATGTGACGCGACATGGTGCCCTAATTAATAGCTGCCTTTTCTTTGTTTGTGCTGAGGAACCATCGCAGTTAAGGGTATTGCTTAGGGATGCAAAATCCATGATCACTTGTAAATCTACTTTAATTAATGCTGAAAATGGATAGAACAAAATAGGGTGTAGGGAATTTCTAGAAATGCTTGAATTTTAAGTTCTAGCCTATTTTAAATAGGCTAGAAGGATGTTCTGGCAATATTTAACACCGTCCACATTGAAACACAAAATATCAAAAAAAACAATGTGCCCAACCTAAAAATTGATTGAAATTTTCATTACAAATTGCTGAGTCATGTACCCCCGAAACCCCACTTAGACCAAAAAGTAATACCTATGGCGATTTTAGAGACATTTTTACATTTTACCTTCCGGTCTATCGATGCGCATGTGTGCAAGAGTTTGAATTTGTTAGGAAACTGGTCTATTTCGAAGTCCCATACAAGGGCGGATCCAGAACAACTTTTTTTGGGAGGGGCAGGAAATCTTCTTCACCCAAAAACTGGGTCCAAAATTTTACGGCGTGGGTTTCGGTGCCCGCTTAAGGGCCCCGATTTTTTTAGGGGGGATTTTAGACGCTCTGTGTGTACTTTGTCCAATTTATTTTCGAGCAAAACGTGGTGGTGTACGCAGTGGATGCCTTTTTACGACTGCGCTTTAAAAAAATATGAGCACTTTTTTGGAGAAGGGGGGGGGGCAGGGAGCATGACCTCCGCCCCCCACGCCGTAATTGTTTGGACCCACTTTTTTGGGGACCAAAATTTTTTTGGCCCCCCAAAAAATTGTGTTCTGGATCCGCCCTTGGTCAGTCGGTCGGTCGGTTGGCTGGCTCCTCAAATCCAGGAAATGCAAATAACATGTACAGTTTGAGTAAAAAAAAAAGCGGAACGCCAGCCCCCAAAAACATATTTTATATTTTAAATAGTATGTAGCACCGAAACTAATAATGACTGTAAAGCTAATTTCATAGAACGCAATTTTAGATTTAAAAAAGTACTGAAATTGCTCGAACCTTTCAAAGAATATTACCATTTAAATACGGTGATCCTAAAACTTAAAATGCGATTTCAAGAATAGTCGTCACAATTGTCTTCAAACATCCTCAGCGATAAAACCTTAATTTAAAACTCAAAAATATTAAACAAAGCTCTTTTGAAGGCCCGTCTTCTTTGTTTTATTTTAAAGTGGATTGTAGAAGTGATATTGTTTGCCTAAGCAGGGTTGTTAGTAAAGATATTGTGTACTAAAGTTGTTGACAGTTGTTAAAACAGGTATTCCGTGTCATTATCTTTGTTGTTCCAAACAGGACACAATATATTGCTCTCTCTTTTTGGACGAAACGCTTTTTAGGGTCATTGCGTTTAAATGGTGATATAGGCCTATTCTACGAACGGATTATGCAATTTCATTTTTGTTTTTTATCTAAAAGCAGTTTCTGAAATTGGTTTTACAGTCATAATTATTGTCGGTGCTACAAATTTTTACTATTTTTTTTTTTGGGGGGGGGGGGTTGGATTCCGCTTTTTTTGACTCACCCTGCATAAGCCAGAGTTGTAATGAGTCACTGATTTTAGTGACTCGAGTCGAGTCGAGTCATTTTAAAGAAGTGACTCGAGTCGAGTCAAGTCATTAGGTCAAGACGGTCGAATTGAGTCGAGTCGAGTCACAGTGTGTGGACGAGTCGAGTCGAGTCGAGTCGAGTCAAGTATTTAGCTCTAGTTAATTCGAGTCACAGATATTTGAGCACTATACAATCAATAAACACAAGAGTGAAAGTCATTTTTTTTAGCCTTTTAAATTTTACATTCGGGCTACTGCTAAGGGGGTGCCAGCTGATCGTCATTCAACTAATGGGGACACTGATCAAACCACGTATGTAATATGTATACATTATTCGCGAACATTCTAACGTGACGTGAAAAAAACCGGCACCGGCGTAAGTCATTGCAAATATTTTTCGCAAAGTTTTGCTTATGTTTTTGGGATTCGAGTCTCAATAGCCTTCCTCGAGTCGAGTCATTCTGATGAGGGACTCAGTCGAGTCGAGTCATTTGCTCGCAGACACTCGAGTCGAGTCGAGTCATTTGCCCTTAGGGACTCGAGTCACCAAAAATTGTGACTTGAGTCGGACTCAAGTCGAGTCATTACAACTCTGGCATAACCCCAATCAACCACTTGTTCTTTGCAGTGGACAAGGCCAATTTTATGGTTGGGAGTTACAGACCCAAAACGGAGGAGCACATCTTCCAGAGTCCCGTGGATGAGTTACCCGCGGGTTTGTTAGGCCGTGGTGACTATATTGTCAAGAGTAAATTCACAGACGATGACAAGAATATCTACTTGGAGTGGGAGTGGAGTTTCTCCGTTAAGAGAGATTGGGAATAAGATTATAGTGATGATTTCCTACAAAGGAAATTGGTCTACTGGAAGTGCGGTTTACTTGTAGATGATGCTGTTGGTTTTTGAAGGGGTACATCATGAATGTGAAATTCTTAATTAAATTTATGTTATCATGGTTCAGCAAGTATAGGGATTATGTTAGTTAAATGTATGCCACAACATATACAATGAATATGTAATTGATTTTTTTCCCAAAGTGGCACTTTTTTTTTGAAGGAATTAATTGTGGCATTAGTCATCAGCATTGCCAATGATGACTTTTTTTTAGTCTCTCAGAAAAAGGAACTGCATGTTTCCCCCCCCCAAAAAAAAAAATGTGTACATGTATATGGATGCCATCATCTATGTACAGAACAAAACAAATGACGTATACTTGTTTTGTATGAACATTGCCTTTTCTCATTTTATCAGAGCAACTTGTACAACTCTTTCATTTTGTGGAAGTCTATAAAACAACGCATTTATTAGGAAATACATTTTGATGATGCTATTTGTTGTAATCGCTTATTAAGTTACTTTTGGGAATAAATGATACATGTTAGTTGTATAGCAGGCTTTATTTTATCTTTGCAGCCTGCCTCAGGCTGTAATTAGACTATTTTGCCATAGATATAGATATTTTCTGTTGTTATATTTTAATTGTTAAAGGTTTGGTTTAATATATGGTTTTGCTTTAGGTGCATAATATGATGTTATATTTCCGCAATGATGTATGGCTTGTTTGCCATAGTAGTGATCTGGTGTCTTCTATGTTGTCATCTAATTCATGGAGATTTTGACCAAGCGCTTTGGGAACCTGGTAACATAAAGCCACCAGTATTACAACAGTTGCATGCCTACCACCCGGCAAGCTTTTTTTGTCAGCACTAGAATGTAGTTTCTTTAACGAAAGCATGGAATACATTACCTCATCAAATAACGATCAGCCCATGTTGGCATAAATATCAAGATGAGGGCAACAAACGAGGACCAAAATGACACGTTATTTGAAAGCATCTGTGTACTTTAACAATGTAGTAGTTTCCATTTTGGATTGGCGAAGCCCCCTATACCTTGGAAGTGGGCCAGAGGCATGCGTATTGATTTTCCTGAAGCCCTTTCAAAGAAGTCTGTTAATGGTCATTGTCTATAAGCCATTTGCATTCTGCACACAAATGGTAATGTTATATATTTCACTAGGTTAGTTTTGAATCAATATCAGGTACAATGTAGAATCATTCCACATTGATACTTTGTCTACCATGTCTATATAGAAAGTAATCTTGATTCTATATAGTTTACCATACTCAGGAACTAGTCGGTTAGGGTCGGTAGTGAGTAGCAAATGAGTAGCACTTCAACTTTCATGGGTGTTTTGTTTGGTTTGTTTAAAGAAACCTCGTGCTTCCCGTCATTGAACTTTAACCAAGTTGAAAAAAAGTCGAACATTCCATTTTCAAAGTGCTGACTAAGTTCAGCACGAAATCCAATCAGCACCTGCAAGTTACCCAATGATATTTAAAACTACAAAAGCCTATGTTACACAAGGCTCTATACAGGGAAAATCACCATCGTGCGCTTGACAAAAACAACTTACAAAACTGTCATACTTTTTATATCAAGTTATCCATATTGGGCCTTTTAGTTTTGAAAATAATTTCAACTGGATTCAAGTTTTCTATGCCTCTTCTGTTAGATTAGCCTATATGACTTAATTGGATGCAGTCGCAAATGAAACGAAAGTCAATGTCTACCTTATACTCGTAATCATGTTTTAGTTTGGTACAGGAATGGATAGATAAATAAATAAATAATGCTTATATCTTTTTTGTGAAAGAGTCTTTTAATTTGTTCCATATAAGGTCTGCAAACATCTGTTTAAAATCTGTTAGTTGGGGACGCTAGTTTGGTGCACAAACAGCAACACCCCGCCCCTACATTATCGATGCTGATAGTGGCGGGTTTAATTATGGTCTACCCTACGAGAACTGACCCGCTTACCGTGGTCAACGTTGACCGTTGGCTTCGCGACTGTCAGACCGTTGGTCTGGCGAAATATTAAACGTTGGATATGTTGGTTCGGCAATTCTTCTGGACGTTGGGCCATCAACGTTGGATTAACAAAAAACAAGTTGGCGCAACATTATTTCGCCAACTTTAGGCGACGTATCCCCCCATCCTGCCAACTACGCTCATACATACGACGCATTGTAACGTCGGCCCGACCAATTTTTGACGTTTGGCCAACGTCGAATACATGCAACTGTTTCGTCTGAACAATGTTGACAGCCGACGTCAAATATTACTAATAACTTCTGAACAACAACGTTGGCAAATCAACCTCATAATAGTATACGAACCGATCGTCAACGATGGCATATTATAATAGCAGGCCGACGTCGAAAATTAGGCCTACAGACTTTTTACTAACTATATTGAACAACGTTGGCAGGCCAACCTCAAAATACAAACTGATCGTCAGTGTCGGCACAATTAACGTACGTTGGAAGGCTGTCCTCGAAACTGTTTACCGTCGTCACCGGCAGCTGTCGGCCGGCCAGCGTCATTACCGATCACCAAGTGTTAGCCAGAACGGGCAGGCCAGGCCGACGTCAGCAAAATGTTTGCATGCGACGTCTTTAATTAACGTAAGTACAACGTTGGCAGGCCGACATTAAAACATATATACACCCGACCGATCGTCGACATCAAAATATATACACACCCGACAGATCGTCAAAGTCGGCAATAATATACCGCGGAACTAAAAACAGATCAGGGGCGTCAATCGCTTCTTAAAAGTTGGGGATATACCTTGATCAGAACTAATGCGAGCGCGAAGCGCGAAGCCCCTACAGCGTGGGGGGGGGGGGTTCGGGGCCAAGTGCCGCGAAAAATTTGATTCTAGACACTCTCCGTGGTGCGATCTGAGGCAATTTCTGACCACTTTTTTTTTTTTTTGCAAAAGACAATCATTTAAACCACATTTTCGAGGTTGAAGTCATTGAATCAGCTATATTCTGAGCTATAGACGTGGGGTTCTGGGCAGGCGCTTAAGAGGGCCCTGTAGGTCCTGAAATCCCTGGAAAACTGTTTTGGGTCGTTTACTTATCCTAATTCGAACATCTTGTTCAAAAGAAACCAACCTAATGTCTTACCGTTAGCGAGAAAAGACGATAAAACCCCGGGTGTTTACAGCGCACCCTACGGAGTACACTCTAAAAAAGCATTAGTCAGTTTCGACTAGAAACCAGTGAAATTCGACTAGCTATTCAGGGTCAGCTGGGTGCAACTGAAAATCAGGCAATCTGACTAGATATTTCCAGTCAGTATTAATATGGGGAAAAATAGTTATGCAAATAACTGAATTTGGAGTCGAACCCAACTACTTTTCAGTATGAAACTTTGCATGTTTAATTAAATTCCTACAGTCAATTTTCAATAACTAGGAAAACCAGTCAATATTTTGACTAAGTAGTTTTAAGAGTGTAAAAATACACATTTCCTGTCGCTTGGTCAATGTACTTTGTACGATACATGTTGTGTGTGTCAATACAGCACCGTGCTCGCGAGCAGTGACCAATCACCAATGCTCAAAATGAGGGTTCTACGGTCTGCAAAAGGCGAACACTTGTTTCAAACATTTGATATTGTAAGTGGGGGATTGACGCCCATGATGCAGACTGTTGGCGTACCATTCCGATTGTAAGTTTACACAACGTTGGCAGGCCGGGAAAAAAAGTCGTCGATTATACACTTTTTACCAACGACAGAACAACGATGTCGGGTCGACTTTAATGGACCGCCAGCGTCGGCATATCCGCATACGTCTGCAAGCCGACTGCGACTGTTCCAACATTGACCGATGTTGGGCCAACGTATATTCACCTGACGTTGGTTAACATATTAAAGTATGGCATATTCGACATCGGTCCCTTTGAAACTAATCTGAGTATCACCCGTTATCCACGGAGCCAAATCCTGTACAACGTCTGACATCTCCTGACATTTAAATTTATGCAAGCCGTGCGCCAGCCAATCGGAGTCAACTTTACTAAATCGTGACGTCATTTCATTCCTAAATCAGGACTAAACGATTTGATTGGTCAATTCGAATGCAGTGTTTTGTAATGCAACAACTGCCGGGCACGATATCGCGTATTACTATACCTCATACATATTCATGATTGAGAGCCGAACTCTCACTGGTCAATTCATCAACACGTGCCAGATGTTATTTTTTGCTGTTTACCAAGTGCGCGCGAGGATTCACGCACAGGGTAAATGCGCATGCGTAGTAGACCGTCGCACGGGTTCGCTCGTACCCCCACCCTGCAAACAGGACGCCTCACAGAATCTTGTGAAGGAATTGGCCTATATATGACATATGTATCAAGCATCTGGCGGCAGCTGTTCAAAACCGCAGTTAGACAATGTGCGAAAATATTATCCGAAAACTACCCATAGAAATGCACACGTTCCATACCGGATGTGATTTCTGTTTCATTGCGGACCATGTGGACACAATTTTGAGCGTCGATTATTCGCTCGTACCCCCTGCCCTGAAAACAGGGCGCTGGGAAGGGCAGATGAGCTTCACAGAATGTTGTGAGGGAAGTGGGGATGGCATTCTGGGTAATTTATCATGACCTATGTATAAAGCATGTGGCTGCAGTTGTAGACCGCGGTTAGCCAATGCGTGCAAATGCTATCCGAAAAGTTTGCCATTGAAATGCATACACACAATACCGGATGTAATTTCTTTTTCATTGCGGACCATTTTGAGCGTCGAATGATATGCATTTCGATCCTTCGTACGTGAATTCGAAACGGAGCCTGATTTGAGCAACTGACGGGAGTTGAAAATTTACAAAACAGATACGTTTTACAGATTTTCCTACATTATACTACAACGGAAGATTGAGGGTTCGAGTCCCTTCGTGGTCGCCAAATGTTACCCCCCCCCCCCAACGGCCACGGGAGCAGCCGCTGCAGAGTGTTCATTAAAAAGACTGCAAAACTGCAAGAATAAAGACAAATGGACACTGGTTTAGCTTGGTGTGTGGTAAATGTTCCTGACTCATCGAAGTCTTAAATCAGAATCACAACACAATAGTAAAAACAAATGCAAAAAATAACTCAATAAGGCCAACAAAAAAAAGTCTCCGGTTTCTGGTATGGAGCTTGCCCAAAAAGTGGTGCGGCGACGCGGCTTTTTTTTTTTTTAACCTGACTTTTTTGCTTCAAATGTCGGCTGATGACTTCAAATGGTGCCCGAGTCCAGAGAGGCCACACAATGCTTATTCTCGATCATAACCCCATCTAAAATCACGTTTAAAGTGTGCAGCAGCAGGATTCCAGTCAAACCAGTGAGTTTGGCGGTTTTGAGACATCATCTTTCGTTGAAAAAAAAACTTTTTCATTTTGCCGACGCGCATGGCTACGGCGACGCGCGCGCATACCAGAAACCGGAGACTTTTTTTTTGGCCTAAGCATGATTCGAAAATCGACTCTGGTATCGATAATAATATCGATTCTGTCCTGTTTCTGAATAAACATAATCGATTCTATCACCTAAATCGATACTGACCATGTCTCAACCTCACTGTTTATCTCTAGTCCAGGACTGACTCACTACTAATTGTTATGCATGAGTGCTTCCCATGCTGTGCTCTAACTATCAAAGAACTCATGCACATGTACAATACATACATGTCATCTAGCAGTACAAAATGTCCTGAAGTACATGTATGGAATAAGCCAAAAAAGGGTAAAGTCTATCAGGCCAAAAAAAAGTCTCCGGTTTCTGGTATGGAGCTTGCCCAAAAAGTGGTGCGGCGACGCGGATTTATTATTTTTTTTACCTTTTTTTTTTTTTTGGCTTCAAATGTCGGCTGATGACGGCAAATGGTGCCCGACTAAACTTAGAGTGCAAATATATGGGTGTCCAGAGAGGCCACATAAAGCTTATTCTCGATCATAACCCCATCTAAAAACACATTAAAATTGTGCAGGAGCAGGATTCCAGTCAAACCAGTGAGTTTTGCGGTTTTGAGACATCATCTTATATTTAAAAAAAAAAAAAAAAAAAAAAACATTTTGCCGACGCGCATGGCTTCGGCGACGCGCGCGCATACCGGAAACCGGAGACTTTTTTGGGGCCTAATAGGGAAATCACTGTCGTCAATAAAATAAAATAAAAAGGAGTAAGCAAAGAAATTGTTCTTAATTATTCTGAACAATTTCAAGCGTGAAAGCTTGTCACAATGTCACTCTCCATAGAGTGGGACAATATAAAAGTTATAAATGGCACCGTCAAAACTAGCTCTGAAGAACCTGGCAACTTCAGTCTAGTATAAGCAAGTCAAAAGCTACTTAATATCTCTAGGAGCAATCTCGATTAAACCTGGGCGGAAAGTACTTTCTTGTAAGTACCAAGTTACAAAATAGTTGAAGGGAACGCCGTACCTTTCCAACTTATCTTTTCCATTAAAAGACAATCCAGAAATTAACAATGACTACACATAATTAGCAGGCAAAACAGGAAACATTTATGAAGGCAAAATTGAGTAAAGGCTAAAGTATTTGTCTATGTACTCTGGCACACTCTGACCGTGTGTTTTCTTAAAGACAAAGAAGCTAAGAGTTTAGCAGACTCTGGCATTACTTTTAACTAAACTTTACATTCTGACACAAAATGTACATGTTTCCTCTCTTCACTTCCATAATCTGTCATCAAGATAAAAATGAAAAAGAATACAACATACCTGCAAGAATACAGACGAATGGACACTGGTTTAGCTTGGTGTGGTGGTCAATGTTCCTCACTCATCGAAGTCTTAGATCAGAATGACCCAAGAACAAATTTAAAGACCATCACACAGCCCTCCAGTGCCCCACAGGAAGTGACATCATATCCTGCTACTTGTACCCATAGCTGTTTCCTGTGAAGGTAGGGTATCTCACATGAAACAGTAATTGGTACACTGATAAACATTAAAAGCAAATGTGGTTCCACGAAAAGTGGGGGAGGCGGTACATTAAAAAAATGGGGGGGGGTCCCAATACTACAACACTATACTGTATTAACCCAAAAAAAGGGCGCTGCATTTATGGATAGGCTTTAACGGCAATTTCAAATCTTGCAGGGTCGTGGTCGTGATGACTTGCAGGTCACAGGTCACGCAAAATCTGTCCAATCAGAGCGTTAATTCGTCAGCCCTTCCCAGCGTCCTTTTTGCAGGGTGGGGGATACGAACGAACGTCGCAAAATGCAATCCGACCGTTCGTGATTCGAAAAGGAGCCTTAACAAGTGACAGGAATTGTAAATTTAAAACACAGATAAGTTTTACAGAATTTCCTACATTATTACGCTTTTCAACGAAAAAAAAATCTCCAAACTGGCATACTGAATCAGAATGTGAGGGCGATAGCGTTGCTGCTGGCAGCAGAATTTTTGTGCAGTAAATCCCATAGCAAGGCCTGTCAGCGCCACTGCGACATGGCTCTCATGTATCGCGGTCTAAAAGTACCTTAACATGGATGGCTTTGGACAAACTATAGCTTGCTGGAAAGCAGATGAATAGGCAAACAAGCTGACAAATCGGCAAGGCTTCAGATTTGAGACCTTTGGAGTGAGCGTCAGATGTAGGTACATGATGCCACTATTTTCGTTTTTGTGCAGTAAATCTCATAGCAAGGCCTGTCAGCGCCAGCCGACATGGCTCTCATGTATCGCGGTCTAAAGGTACCTTAAAATAGATCGATTTGGACAATATAGCTTGTTGGAAAGTGGATATATAGGCCAACAAGCTTTCAAATCGGCAAGGCTTCGGACTTGAAAGTCTCGGAGGAGGCGTCAGAATTATGTACATGTTGCCACTAGTTTCGTTTTTGTGCAGTAAATCTCATAGCAAGGCCTGTCAGCGCAAGCCGACATGGCTCTCACGTATCGCAGTCTAAAGGTACCTTAACATGGATGGATTTGGACAAATATGGCTTGTTGGAAAGTAGATGAATACGCCAACAAGCTGTCAAATCGGCAAGGCTTCAGACTTGAAACTTTTGGAGTGAGCGTCAGATGTAGGTACATGATGCCACTAATTTCGTTTTTGTGCAGTGAATCCCAAAGCAAGGCCTTTCAGCGGCAGCCGACATAGCTCTAATTAATGTATCGCGGTCTAAAGGTACCTTAACATGGATGCATTTTTTAAAGCAAAATAGGACACAATCAGATGATTCTGGAAAATTGCAGATTGTTAGGGCAAAACCCTGTATTTCTAGCAAAATTGGGCAAAAAGAAATGTTTATGAAAAATTTTAAATTTTAAGAGGTGTACCTTGTATATTTAGTAAAATTTGGCAAAATCAGATTTGTATGAAAAATCTAAAATGGTAAGGGGTTAACCTTGCTTTTTTAGCAAAATTTGGATTCGCTGAAAGTCTCTATTTTTCTTTTTAAGAAAGTCGAAATAGCTGAAGAGGGAGGTGAGAATCCATATGTGCCCAGATACAAAGAGTAGAAATCTACGCGTCTGCCTTTTGAAAATACACAATTGCGGTGTTCATTGTTGCGTAATGATCCGCCTAGCACACGACTGTTTTGCAAATTAGGCTGTGTTATGCAGCTTCCTAACAAACCAAACACACTGGGCTCATTATATCGACTTGTTTTTACCCATTAAGGTAAAGCAAATGGACCCAGTAATCTTCCTGGCGCGTTTGCTCACCTATAAAGACAACTTTTCTCAGTTAAAGGAAAATTCTAAGGTAACGAAATGGCCGAGTGGTTACGATTCGTCGTCCACGGTTAGCGGGGTCCCTGGTTCGAATCCCGCTGGTGTCTTTTTGGTTTTTAACGAATGAGTTCAATTATTCACTATAAGAGATTTAATTTCCCGTCGAAAAGTACCAACAGTACCTTAGCTTAATCGGTAAGCACTGCTGCTGGTACTGTCCGCGAGTTCCAGGTTGGCGCCTTCGTACAGGTTCAGGGCATGTGGTCCACTCGGAGGATCAGGGCTTAGGGGCCGCCCTGTTCCTCCCTTAGCTCTTTGCTTTTACATGGTGCCTGGCCCTCCGGGGTTATATGGATGGATAGGGAAGGAAGTGTGTAATGGTCGGGGACGCCGAGACCCCGGAAGAGAACTAAGGGATCGGCTGGGGCATTGTTATGGCTCAGACCGATCCCTGAAAGCTTGACTAGCACATAACTTTTATTTTTTTTTACCCTCTATCTTTTATACTTTGGTTTAGTTTGATATCTACAGCTGCTCGGCAGGTCTACGGGTAGTATCAAAATTGAAACAAAGGTGTATGTCATAAATCAATGAATATTTCATAATTGACTATAATCAAAACGCAGTTTCGTTTAATCAATTTGACTATCATTATATAATGACGCGATTGCCAATTGACGTAAGAAACGCCATAAATTATACCGGGAAAGAATAAAGATGTACATTGTAGTATAAATATTATTTATACATCTTTCAAATAACGTGTCTTTAATTGTGAGCATTCCAAACAATACAGTAATTCGCAATAGTAATAGAATGGTATATGATAGCACGATCAATGCGTCTCTATTAAATTTAAAAAAAAATATAATTTAGGCCCCTGTGTGTGAACTTCTTTGATTGACTATGAGCATTCCATACGAATGAGTTAATTCGCAAAATATAGCAACAACAAAAGAGAAAGGAAAAAGAGAAAATTCCTTTACCCTAAAAACTGGAAAAATAATTTGTTTTGAAAAAGTCAAATGGGACACTTCATGTATTGATTTAACAGTTTGCAAGGGGTTAACCTTACATTTTAGCAAAATTGGGAAAAATCAGATGTTTCTGGAAAATTGCAGCTTGTAAGGGGTTAACCTTGCATTTTTAGTAAAAATGGGCAATATCAGATTTTTATGAAAAATCTCAAATTGTAAGGGGTGAACCTTGCATTTTTAGCAAAATTGGGCAAAATCAGATGTTTCTGGAAAATTTCAGATTGTAAGGGGTTAACCTTGCTTTTTTTAGTGATATTTGGCAAATAAGATGTGAATGAAACATTTCAAATTGTAAGGGATTAACCTTGCTTTTTTAGTAAAATTGGGCAAATTTAAATGTTTATGAAAAATCTCAAATTGTAAGGGGTGAACCTTGCATTTTTTAGCAAAATAGGGCAAAATCAGGTGTTTATGAAAAATGTCAGATTGTAAGGGGTTCACCTTGCATTTTTAGCAAAATTGTGAAAAATCAGATTTGTATGAAAAATTAAAAATTGTAAGAGGTTAACCTTTGCCCAATTAGGGCAAAATCAAATGTTTCTGGAAAATTGCAGATTGAAAGGGGTTAACCTTGCATTTTAAGCAAAATGTGGCAATATCAGATTTTTATGAAAAATCTCAAATTGTAAGGGGTAAACCTTGCATTTTTAGCAAAATTGGGCAAAATCAGATGTTAACCTTTGCCAAATTAGGGCACTAAAAAAGCAAGGTTAACCCCCTTACATCTGAAAATTTCAAATTGTTAGGGGTTAACCTTGCATTTTTTAGCAAAATGGGGCAAAACCAGGTGTTCATGAAAAAAATCAGATTGTAAAGGGTTCACTTTGCATTTTTAGCAAAATTGGGAAAAATCAGATTTGTATGAAAAATCAAAAATTGTAAGGGGTTAACCTTTGCCAAATTAGGGCAAAATCAAATGTTTCTTGAAAATTGCAGATTGAAAGGGGTTAACCTTGCATTATACTTGGACGCAAATGAGATAAAGGGGAAACAAATAATCTTCGCTCTTGGCTGCAGCCAAAAGCAGCCATTTATTAGACTAAAACGTCTTGAGATAACCAAACGATGGACCATCACTATGGTCCCTTAAACTTGTTAGTGGGCACACCTGACCCAAACCAATTGGACCTTTACCTTGGTCATCTTTTTGTGGGCACACCTGACCCGAACCAGTTGGACCTTTACCTTGGTCATCTTTTGCGGGCACACCTGACCCAAACCAATTGGACCTTAACCTTGGTCATCTTTTTTAGCGGGCACACCTGACCCAAAACCATGGACGTTACTTTTGGTCCTAATTTTATTGTGTTTTTAATTGTGATATTAACACAGATGTGCTGTTCAATCGTCGTACGGCTGGATCGAACAATATAATCTCTCGTGGAACAGCAGGAGAGATTGCAAGTCTGTGTAATTCATAAATCTCTAATTAACATAAAACGTTATTAAACACTACATTCTACAAAAACAGTTTTTCAAAACAAAATACCATGGCTGTCTGAATCCCGCAAATAAGGCCGATGCATTCATTAAGGCGGAATGAAGGGGAGGAGGCGGGATGACGAAAAATAGAAGTTTTGGTCAGGTTTCTTGCTGAAAAGCTGCAACGCAATGATGGCCGCCAAGCCTCGTGGTCTTGGCTAAATACCCAGGCCATTGGACAGACCTTTCATCTGATTGGTCAGGGTAAGATATCATGAATCTTCATTGGTCAATCTAAACCTCACAATCTGCATATCAGCAAAACAAGACCATATTTGGTAAGGAATTTGTTTCCTTCGGTTTCTTGCGCAATTGGTCAACGCAACTTCTTCAGATTTCGCAACCAACTCGAGACAAAGGCTGAACGTTGTTTGTTGCGCAGCTCAAAAACGACATAAAAACTTAAAGTGCACCAAGTATAACGCATTTTATCTTTTAGAGACAAAATCAGATGTTTCTGAAAAAAATTCCAATGTAAGGAATTAACCTTACTTTTTTTAGTGAAATTTTGTAAAAATTTGATGTTTATGGAAAATTTCAAATTGTAAGGTGTTAACCTTGCTTTTTTAGTAAAATTGGGAAAATATAAATGTTTATGAAAAATTTCAAATTGTCATTGGTTAACCTTGCATTTTTAGCAAAATAGGGCAAAATCAGGTGTTTATGGAAAATTTCAGATTGTAAGGGGTTAACTTTGCAGTTTTAGCAAAATTGGGCAAAATCAGATTTGTATGAAGAATCAAAAATTGTAAGGGGTTAACGTTGCCAAATTAGGGCAAAATCAGATGTTTCTGGAAAATTGCAGATTGAAAGGGGTTAACCTTGCTTTTTTAAGCGAAATTGGGGAAAAATCAGATGTTTCTTAAAAATTGAAGATTGTAAGGGGTTAACTTGGCATTTTTAGCATAACTGGGCAATATCAGATTTATATGAAAAAAAATCTCAAATTCTAGGGGGTGAACCTTGTATTTTTAGCGGAAACTTTACATCTGAATTTATAGAAGCATCTGATTCTGCCCAATTTTAGTAAAATATGCTCCAAATTTTGCTAAAAAGCAGGGGTTAACCCCTTACCATTTAAGATTTTCCATACAAATCTGATTTTGCCAAATTTTACTAAATATACAAGGTACACTTCTTACAGTTTAAAATTTTTAATAAACATTTCTTTTTGCCCAATTTTGCTAGAAATACAAGGTTAAGCCCTAACAATCTGCAATTTTCCAGAATCATCTGATTGTGTCCTATTTTGCTAAAAAAATGCAAGGTTAACCCCTTACAATTTGAATTTTTTTCATGAACATCTAATTTTTCCCAATCTTATTCAAAAAGCAAGGTTAACCCCTTACAATCTGCAATTTTCCAGAAACATTAGATTTTTTCCCAAATTTCATCCGATTGTGTCCTATTTTGCTAAAAAAAATGCAGGTTAACCCCTTACAATTTGAATTTTTTTTCATGAACATCTAATTTTTCCCAATCTTATTCAAAAAGCAAGGTTTACCCCTTAGAATCTGCAATTTTCCAGAAACATCAGATTTTTTCCCCAATTTCGCTTACAAAATGCTAGGTTAACCCTTTATAATTTGAAATTTTCCATAAACATCTAACTTTACCAAATTTCACTAAAAAAGCAAGGATAATCCCTTACATCTGAAATTTTCCATAAACATCTGATTTTGCCCAATTTTGCTAAAATGCAAGGTTAACCCCTAACAATTTGAAAT
Source organism: Patiria miniata (assembly GCF_015706575.1). Lineage (NCBI taxonomy): Eukaryota > Metazoa > Echinodermata > Asteroidea > Valvatida > Asterinidae > Patiria > Patiria miniata. Next base: position 14,124,405 of record NW_024037051.1, read on the forward strand.
TTTCCATAAACATCTGATTTTGCCCTGTTTTGCTAAAAAAAAATGCAATCTTAACCCCTTACAATTTGAAATTTTTCATAAACACCAAATTTTACCAAATTTCACTTAAGAAAAGGGTAAGGTTAATTCCTTACATCTGAAATTTTTTTTCAAAAACATCTGATTTTGCCCAATTTTGCTAATATATGCAAGGTTCACCCCTTACAATATGAGATTTTTCATAAAAATCTCATTTTGACCAATTTTGCTTAAAATGCAAGGTTAACCCCTTTCAATCTGCAATTTTCAAGAAACATCTGATTTTGCCCTAATTTGGCAAAGGTTAACCCCTTACAATTTTAGATTTTTCATACAAATCAGATTTTTCCCAATTTTGCTTAAAATGCAGGGTGAACCCTTTACAATCTGAAATTTTTCATGAACACCTGGTTTTGCCGTATTTTGCTAAAAATGCAAGGTTAACCCCTAACAATTTCAAATTTTTCATGCGCATTAAAGTTTGCCCAATTTTACTAAAAAAGCAAGGTTAACCCCCTTACAACTGAAAATTTCAGATGTAAGGGGGTTCACCTTGCTTTTTTAGTGCCCTAATTTGGCAAAGGTTAACCCCTTACAATTTTTGATTTTTCATACAAATCTGATTTTCCCAATTTTGCTAAAAAAGCAAGGTTAACTTCCTTACATCTGAAATTTTTCAGAATTATCTGATTTTGCCCAACTTTGCTAAAAATGCAAGGTTCCCTTACAATTTGAGATTTTTCATAAAAATCTGATTTTGCCCAGTTTTGCTAAAAATGCAAGGTTAACCCCTTTCAATCTGCAATTTTCAAGAAACATCTGATTTTGCCCTAATTGGGCAAAGGTTAACCCCTTACAATTTTTGATTTTTCATACAAATCTGATTTTCCCAATTTTGCTAAAAAAGCAAGGTTAACTTCCTTACATCTGAAATTTTTCAGAAACATCTGATTTTGCCCAACTTTGCTAAAAATGCAAGGTTCCCTTACAATTTGAGATTTTTCATAAAAATCTGATTTTGCCCAGTTTTGCTAAAAATGCAAGGTTAACCCCTTTCAATCTGCAATTTTCAAGATACATCTGATTTTGCCCTTATTGGGCAAAGGTTAACCCCTTACAATTTTTGATTTTTCATACAAATCTGATTTGTCCCAATTTTGCTAAAAATGCAAAGTGAACCCTTTACAATCTGACATTTTTCATGAACACCTGATTTTGCCCAATTTTACTAAAAAAGCAAGGTTAACCCCTTACAATTTGAAATGTTTCATTCACATCTTATTTTGCCAAATATCACTAAAAAAAGCAAGGTTAACCCCTTACAATCTGCAATTTTCCAGAAAGACCTGAATCTGCCCAATTTCGCTAAAAATACAAAGTTCACCCCTTACAATTTGAGATTTTTCATATAAATCTGATATTGCCCAGTTATGCTAAAAAAGCAAGGTTAACCCCTTTCAATCTGCAATTTTCCAGAAACATCTGATTTTGCCCTAATTTGGCAAGGTTAACCTCTTACAATTTTTGATTTTTCATACATATCCGATTTTGCCCAATTTTGCTTAAAATGCAAAATTAACCCCTCACAATCCTAAATTTCCATACACATCTTATTTTGCCAAATTTTACTACAAAAGCAAGGTTAACCCCTGAAATTTTCCAGAAAGATCTGATTTTGCCCAATTTCGCTAAAAAATGCAAGGTTCACCCCTTACTATTTGAAATGTTTCATAAACATCTAAATTTTACTAAAAATGCAAGGTTAACCCCTTACAAGCTGCAATTATCCAGAAACATCTGATTTTTCCCAATTTTGCTAAAATGTAAGGCTAACTCCTTGCAAACTGTTAAATCAACACATGAAGTTCCCAGTGACTTTTTTAAACAAATTATTTTTCCAGTTTTTAGGGTAAAGGAATTTTCTCTTTTTCCGTTCTCTTTTGTTGTTGCAATATTTTGCGAATTAACTCATTCGTATGGAATGCTCATAGTCAATCAAAGAATATTTCACACATAGGGGCCTAAATTATATATTTTTAAATTTAATAGAGACGCATTGATCGTGCTTTCATAAACTATTTTAATACCATTGCGAATTACTGTATTGTTTGGAATGCTCACAATTAAAGACACGTTATTTGAAAGATGTATAAATAATATTTATATTACAATGTACATCTTTAAAGATGTATAAATAATATTTATATTACAATGTACAAGATGTATAAATAATATTTATATTACAATGTACATCTTTATTCTTTCCCGGTATAATTTATGGCGTTTCTTACGTCAATTGGCAATCGCGTCATTATATAATGATAGTCAAATTGATCAAACGAAACTCCGTTTTGATTATAGTCAATTATGAAATAATCATTGATTAATGACATACACCTTTGTTTCAATTTTGATACTACCCGTAGACCTGCCGAGCAGCTGTAGATATCAAACTAAACCAAAGTATAAAAGATAGAGGGTAAAAAAATCAAAAAGTTATGTGCTAGTCAAGCTTTCAGGGATCGGTCTGAGCCATAACAATGCCCCAGCCGATCCCTTAGTTCTCTTCCGGGGTCTCGGCGTCCCCGACCAATACACACTTCCTTCCCTATCCATCCATATAACCCCGGAGGGCCAGGCACCATGTAAAAGCAAAGAGCTAAGGGAGGAACAGGGCGGCCCCTAAGCCCTGATCCTCCGAGTGGACCACATGCCCTGAACCTGTACGAAGGCGCCAACCTGGAACTCGCGGACAGTACCAGCAGCAGTGCTTACCGATTAAGCTAAGGTACTGTTGGTACTTTTCGACGGGAAATTAAATCTCTTATAGTGAATAATTGAACTCATTCGTTAAAAACCAAAAAGACACCAGCGGGATTCGAACCGGGACCCCGCTAACCCTGGACGACGAATCGTAACCACTCGGCCATTTCGTTACCTTAGAATTTTCCTTAAACTGAGAAAAGTTATCTTTATAGGTGAGCAAACGCGCCAGGAAGATTACTGGGTCCATTTGCTTTACCTTAATGGGTAAAAACAAGTCGATATAATGAGCCCAGTGTGTTTGGTTTGTTCGGAAGCTGCATAACACAGCCTAATGTGCAAAACAGTCGTGTGCTAGGCGGATCATTACGCAACAATGAACACCGCAATTGTGTATTTTCAAAAGGCAGACGCGTAGATTTCTACTCTTTGTATCTGGGCACATATAGATTCTCACCTCCCTCTTCAGCTATTTCGACTTTTATACGTTCGCCCAATCGGTTAATGTTGGAACGGTCGCAGTCGGCTTGCAAACGTAATATGCGCATATGCCGACGCTGGCGATCGGTGTACACCTGACGTTGGTAAACATATTAAAGAAGGCATATTCGACATATCGGTCCATTGAAGTCGACCCGACATCGTTGGTCCGTCGTTGGTAAACAGTGTATATTCGACGACAGCCTGCCAATGTTGTGCCGACGCGGCGTTGGTGACGGTATGGTTTGTTTGATTTTTCCCGGCCTGATAACGTTGTGTAAACTTACAAGTCGGAATGGTACGCCAACAGTCTGCATCATGGGCGTCAATCCTTGGGGGACAGGGGGACATGTCCTCCTACTTTTTGAAGAATGGGGGACACAATATTAAATGTTAAAAAAAAGTGTTCGCCTTTTGCGGACCATAGAAACCTCATTTTGTGCATTGGTGATTGGTCACTGCTCGCGAGCACGGTGCTGTATTGACACACACAACGTGTAACGTACTAAGTACATTGATCAAACGACAGGAAAAGCGTATTCTTACACTCTAAAAACTACCTAGTCAAAATAGTGACTGGTTTTCCTAGTTATTGAAAATTGACTAGGAATGTAATTAAACATGCAAAGTTTCATACTATGACTAGAAAAAGTAGGTTCGATTCCAATTTCAATTATTTGCATAACTATTTTTCCAAAGTCAATAATACTGACTGGAAGTATCTAGTTATACTGCCTGATTTTCAGTTGCACCCAGCTGACCCTGAATATCTAGTCAAATTTCACTGGTTTCTAGTCGAAACTGACTAATGCTTTTTTAGAGTGTACTCCGTAGGGTCCGCTGTAAACACCCGGGGTTTTATCGTCTTTTCTCGGGAACGGTAAGACATGAGGTTGTTTTCTTTTGAACAAGATGTTCGAATTAGGATGAGTAAACGACCCAAAACAGTTTTCCGGGGATTTCAGGACCTACAGGACCCTTTTAAGCGCTTGCCCCGAACCCCACGTCTATAGCACAGAATATAGCTGATTCAATGACTCCAAACTCGAAAATGTGGTTTAAACGATTATCTTTTGCAGACAAAAAAAATAAAGTTGTCAGAAATTGCCTCAGATCGCACAACGCAGAGTGTCAAGAACCAATTTTTTCGCGGCACTTGCCCCCCCCCCCACGCTGTAGGGGCTTCGCGCTTCGCGCTCGCATTAGTTCTGATCAAGGTATATCCCCAACTTTTGAGAAGCGATTGACACCCCTGGTCTGTTTTTAGTTCCGCGTAATATTATTGCCGACTTTGACGATCTGTCGGGTGTTAATATATTTTGATGTCGACGATCGGTCGGGTGTGTATATGTTTTGATGTCGGCCTGACAACGTTGTACTTACGTTAACTGAAGACGTCGCATGCAAACGTTTTGCCGACGTCGGCCTGGCCTGCCCGTTCTGGCTAACACTTGGTGATCGGTAATGACGCTGGCCGGCTGGCAGCTGCCGGTGACTACGGTAAACAGTTTCGAGGACAGCCTGCCAACGTACGTTAATTGTGCCGACACTGACGATCAGTTTGTATTTTGAGGTTTGCCTGCCAACGTTGTTCAATATAGTTAGTAAAAAGTCTGTAGGCCTAATATTCGACGTCGGCCTGCTATTATTATATGCCATCGTTGACGATCGGTTTACATACTAGTATAAAGTTGGTTTGCCAACGTTGTTGTTCAGAAGTTATTAGTAATATTTGACGTCGGCTTCCAACATTGTTCAGACGAAACAGTTTGCACGTATTCGAATTTGGCCTAACGTCAAAAATTGGTCGGGCCGACGTTACTCCAATGCGTCGTATATATGAGCGTAATTGGCAGGATGGGGGGATACGTCGCCCAAAGTTGGCGAAATAACGTTGCGCCAACTTGTTTTTTGTTAATCCAACGTTGATGGCCAAACGTCCAAAAGAATTGTCGAACCAACATATCCAACGTTTAATATTTCGCCAGACCAACGGTCCGACGGTCGCGAAGCCAACGGTCAACGTTGACCACGGTAAGCGGGTCAGTTCTCGAAGGGTAGACCGTAATTATACCCGCCACTATCAGCATCGATAATGTAGGGGCAGGAGGTGTTGCTGTTAGTGCACCAAACTAGCGTCCCCAAATAGCAGATTTTAAATAGATGTTTGCAGACCTTATATGGAACAAATTAAAACACTCTCTCACAAAAAGATATAAGCATTATTTATTTATTTACCTATCCATTCCTGTACCAAACTGAAACATGATTACGAGTATAAGGTAGACATTGACTTTCTTTTCAATTGCGACTGCATCCAATTAAGTCATATAGGCTAATCTAACAGAAGAGGCACAGAAAACTTGAATCCAGTTGAAATTATTTTCAAAACTAAAAGGCCCAATATGGATAACTTGATATAAAAAGTATGACAGTTTTGTAAGTTGTTTTTGTTAAGCGCACGATGGTGATATTTCCCTGTATAGAGCCTTGTGTAACATAGACTTTTGTACTTTTTAAATATCATTGGATAACGTTACATTTTGCAGGTGTTGATTGGATTTCGTACTGATACTGAGTCAGCACTTTGAAAATGGAATGTTCGACTTTTTTCAACTTGGTTAAAGTTCAATGACGTAGACGGGAAGCACAAGGTAAACAAACAAAACAAAACATCCCTGAAAGTTGAACTGCTACTCATTACCGACCCTAACCGACTTGTTCCTGAGTATGCTAAACTATAGAATCAAGATTGCTTTCTATATAGACATGGAAGACAAAGTATCAATGTGGAATGATTCTACATTGTACCTGATATTGATTCAAAACTAACCTAGTGAAATATATAACATTACCATTTGTGTGCAGAATGCAAATGGCTTATAGACAATTACCATTAACAAACGACTTCTTTGAAGGGGCTTCACAAAAATCAATACGCATGCCTCTGGCCCACTTCCAAGGTATAGGGGGCTTCGCCAATCCAAAATGGAAACTACTACATTGTTAAAGTACACAGATGCTTTCAAATAACGTGTCATTTTGGTCCTCGTTTTTTGCCTTCATCTTGAGATTTATGCCAACATGGGCTGATCGTTATTTGATGAGGTAATGTATTTCATTTTTTTCATTAAAGAAACTACATTCTAGTGCTGACAAAAATAGCTTGTCGGATGGTAGGCATGCAACTGTCGTAATACTGGTGGCTTTATGTTACCAAGTTCCCAAAGCGCTTGGTCAAAATCTCCATTAATTAGATGACAACATAGAAGACACCAGGTCACTACTATGGCAAACAAGCCATACATCATTGCGGAAATATAACATTATATTATGCACTTAAAGCAAAACCACATATTAAACCAAACCTTTAGCAATTAAAATATAACAAAAGAAAATATCTATATCTATGGCAGAATAGTCTAATTACAGCCTAAAATAAAGATAAAAATAAGATAAAACAAAGCCTGCTATACAACCAACATGTATCATTAATTCCCAAAAGTAATTTAATAAGCGATTACATTAAATAGCATCATCAAAATGTATTTTCTAATAAATGCGTTGTTTTATAGACTTCCACAAAGAGTTGTACAAGTTGCTCTGATAAACTTTGAGAAAAGGCAATGTTCATACAAAACAAGTATATACGTCATTTGTTTTGTTCTGTACATGGATGATGGATCCATAGGCCTATACATGTACACATTTTTTGTGGGAAAACATGCAGTTCCTTTTTCTGAGAGACTAAAAAAGGTCATCACTGGCAATGCTGATGACTTATGCCACAATTAATTCCTTCAAAAAAAAGTGCCACTTTGGGAAAAAAATCAATTACATGTTCATTGTATATGTTGTGGCATACATTTAACTAACATAATCCCTATACTTGCTGAACCATGATAACATAAATTCTATTAAGAATTTCACATTCATGATGTACCCCCTCAAAAACCAACAGCATCATCTACAAGTAAACCGCACTTCCAATATACCAATTTCCTTTGTAGGAAATCATCACTCTAATCTTATTCCCAATCTTTCTTAACGGAGTAACTCCACTCCCACTCCAAGTAGATATTCTTGTCATCGTCTAAGAATTTACCCTTGACAATGTAGACACCACGGCTTATCATACCCGCGGGTAACTCATCCACAGGAGTCTGGAAGATCTGCTCTTCCGTTTTGGGTCCGTAACTCCCAACCATAGCATTTGCGTTGTCCACTGCAAAGAACAAGTGGTTGATTGAGGTTATACCAGAGTTGTAATGACTCGAGTCAATGACTCGACTCGAGTCCGAATCGAGTCACATATTTTGGTGACCCGACTCAACTCGAGTCCCTAAGGGCAAATGACTCGACTCGACTCGAGTCCTTGCGAGCAAATTACTCGACTCGACTCGAGTCCCTCATCAGAATGACTCGACTCGACTCGAGGAAGGCTATTGAGACTCGAGTCCCAAAAATATAAGCAAAACTTTGCGAAAAATATTTGCAATGACGTTGGCGAATAATGTATACATATACATACGTGGTTCGATCAGTGTCCCCATTAGTTGAATGACGATCAGCTGGCACCCACTTAGTAGTAGCCCGAATGTAAAAATTAAAAAGCCAAAAATGACTTCTCTCTTGTGTTTATTTATTGTATAGTGTATGCAGTGCTCAAATATCTGTGACTCGAGCTAAATACTTTGACTCGACTCGACCACACACTGTGACTCGACTCGACTCAATTCGACCGTCTTGACCTAATGACTTGACTCGACTCGAGTCACTTCTTTCAAATGACTCGACTCGACTCGAGTCACTAAAATTAGTGACTCATTACAACTCTGGCTTATGCAGGGTGAGTCCAAAAAAGCGGAATCCAACCCCCCCAATATATATAGTAAAAATGTGTAGCACCGAAAATAATAATGACTGGAAAGCCAATTTCAGAAACTGCTTTTAGATAAAAAAAAAAAAAAATGAAATTGCATAATCCGTTCGAAGAATAGGCCTATATCACCATTTAAACGCAATGACCCTAAAAAGCGTTTCGTCCAAAAAAAGAGAGCAATATATTGTGTCCTGTTTGGAACAACAAAGATAATGACACGGAAAACTTGTTTTAACAACTGTCAACAACTTTAGTACATAATATCTTTACTAACAACCCTGCTTAGGCAAACAATATCACTTCTACAATCCACTTTAAAATAAAACAAAGAAGACGGGCCTTCAAAAGAACCTTGTGAAATATTTTAAAGTTTTAAAATTAGGTTTTATCGCTGATGATGTTTGTAGACAAATGTGACGACTATTCTTGAAATCGCATTTTAAGTTTTATGGTCACCGTATTTAAATGGTAATATTCTTTGAAAAATGTTTGAGCAATTTTTTTAAATCTAAAAGTGCCTTCTATGAAACAAGCTTTCCAGTCATTATTAGTTTCGGTGCTACATACTATTTAAAATATGAAATATGTTTTTGGGGGTTGGCGTTCCGCTTTTTTTTTGAGTCAAACTGTACATGTTATTTGCATTTCCTGGATTTGAAGAGCCAGCCAACCGACCGACCGACTGACCAGCTTTATTACCAGCTCGACTGAAAATGATTAATTGGACTGCCTGACTGCAATGTCCAACTGACCAGCCGTGAACCTTTCGAGCCCTGCTTAAGTATGCAAGCTCATAGGTTTGTTATTTTCCATTTGTCGATCACCTGTCGTGATGTGTTCTTGGGGATGGTCGTAAGTTCCTTGACAACGGCTTAAAACACGTCGCAAATTACGACGTGTCTAGTAGTCATCGCAAAATAAGAAGAGTCCTTTTTTTAGCCAGTTTTATGCCAAAACATTACATAAAGTAGATTATAATACTGAGGCAATGTGTGTAAAATTGTAAATAGAAAATTCATTGAATAAATATGAATTAGACTGGAATATTGATTTGAAATTCAAAGTAGCTATACAGTCCACTTACAGCTTGTTTTCCTTCAAAATTGCATCTCACGACCGCCATTTTGTTTTAAGCTTTAACAAATTTCGAGCTGAGATCCGACGACTCTTTGTTGAATATCAGACGACTATTTACTGTACGCTGACTACTGAATACATAAAACAGTCACCGAGTTGTGCTATAAATACACATGCGACGCGTCGCACTAACGACGTGTTTTGTGAAATGGATCGCAGGACGCGTCGTAGCTGCGATGCATCGTAGGGATACGACGCGTCGCAGCGCTCCGATGCATCGTAAGTTACGAAGAGTTTGATGAAATCAGGATCAATTGAACTATGTACACGGAACGCAGTGGCTGCGCTTTGCGGCAAAATTGCAGTCAGGCAAGATGGCGTCGGTTGGTCACCCCAAACTGTATGGTCTTTGCTGATGACGGGGTACTTGCGAACGGAGCGGATAATAAATTTCTCAACAAGTTTGAATTTGCAACATACTGACAAGGATAAAAGGATGTTCAGGCAATAACAAGGGTAATTGAGGTCATCCTTGCGCGAGGCCAATAAAAAATTTGGGGGGGATAATAGGTGTTGGTTGAGTCCTGGATAAATAATCCACCTGGGTTCCGCCAAGCCGCCGATTCCGCCACAAATGGTATTAGAAGTATAAGCGGGAACGGTTTCGCCACGCTATTTTCATCCTTAATCTAAATGCTACAGTCTCTCACTACATCCCGTTGATCTGCTGATGTTACTTTGTCTTAGTGCATCACTGACTGTAGCTATGTGTGAAAGCAATACTTTGGTATGATGATGAGTTTTATCTGTATTTGGGTTAAATTCTTCATTTCATAATTTGTTTTGATCAGTGGTGGTTCTGGCATCACTTCTTTTTTGCAGTCGGAGGGGGGGGGGGGGGGCGGAGGTCATGCCCCCTGCCCCCCCCCCCCCCCCGTCTCCAAAAAAAGTGCCCATATTCTAGCCTATTTAGAACTTAAAATTCAAGCATTTCTAGAAATTCCCTACACCCTATTTGTTCTGTCCATTTTCATCATTAATTAAAGTAGATTTACAAGTGATCATAGATTTTGCATCCCTAAACAATGTACCGCGATGGTTCCTCAGCACAAACAAAGAAAAGGCAGCTATTAATTAGGGCACCATGTCGCGTCACATTGAGACTTTTTTTGGAGGGGGGTCCAGAAAAATTGTGCCAGATGGTTACCTGTACTACGGGTGTTTTCTCACAAAAAGGCGCACCCATGCAGTGTTCTATTCAAGTTCAGTACATTACAAGTCCATTCACAAAAAATCACAAATACATTTTAAAAATCTGGTCATAAGTAGTAGAGGATGACTAATAACAAAAGAATGCATTATAGTCAGAGGTCATTTCAACAGCTTGTGAAAGGCCTTGGGACTGGACTGGATATTGTGTGACTAAAATCAAAATGCAACACCGTACATTCACTCACCTCTGATGCCCTTTCTGGAAACACGTAAAAAAACCGCAGTCCAGAGACAATCTGACGTTGGACCTTTATTGGATACAGACCAAAAAACCCAAAGACAACAATTCAAGAATCACGAAAAACCTTACTATTAAATCTATTCTGTTCGGACCGCACGCCTGAGTGCAGAAGTCATCATCATAACGACAGGTCCGATTGGTTGAAGCTTGGTGCGTACCTAAACCTGGATGTGTTATAGATGAAAATGTAAGTGACGTCATGATGACGTCATCACGTGACAAGTGACGTCATATGCTTTGAAGGCATATATCTACAGAACGACAGGTCCGATTGGGTTGAAAGTTGGTATGTACCTAGAACGGGATGTGTTATAGATGAAAAATGAAGTGGCATCATGATGACGTCATCATGGGTCACGTGACGTCACGTTTAAGATAAATAGATTTAATCTTTGAAAATAAATATAAAATCAACCGTGACAGACCTGAAGATGACTTTTTCGAGAATCGATAGTGAACTTGCTTTCAACGATGTATGCTCTGCCTTAATTGTCATTTACAAAACAATTAATATAGATGAAAATTGATGTGACGTCATCATGACGTCATCACGTGACATGTGTCATAATTCAAAGCCCTATGAGAATGTGATCACATATTATATGCAATGTAATCACGTATCATATGCAATTCAAAGCCCTATGAGAATGTAATCACATATTATATGCCACCATTTAGTATAAACAGAACTACACATCCTACCTGGATGGAACTTATACCTAAAACTTTACATGTCACATGTCACAAAAAGTTACCGAAACAGCCCTGTGTTTGTCCACAAACATAAGTCTAGTTATGACTTAATTTCGTTGCCTTGCTGATGCCTCTTGGATGTCTCAATGTTCGATGGTCAGTCGTAGCTTCTAATGCCTTCCTGGTGCTTCTTTGATGCCTGATGGCTAGTGATGACTTAATTCTGATGCCTTGGTGATGCCTCTTTGATGCCTCAATGCTCGATGGTCAGTCATAACTTATGATCCCTTCGTGATGCCTTCGTGATGCCTTTCTGATGCCTGAGTGTCCGTCATGACAACCAAATGCCTTCTGGTGCTTCATTGATGCCGCTTTGATGCCTGATGGCTAGTGATGACTTAATGCTATTGTGTTGCTGATGCCTCTTTGATGACTCAACGCTCGATGGTTAGTCATGACTTCTACTGCCTTTGTGCTGCCTTTCTGGTGCCTCGTTGATACACCTTTGATGCCTGATGGCAAGTGATGACTTAATTCTGATTCCTTGCTGATCGATGCCTCTTTGATGCCTTCAAATCCTCGATGTTCAGTCATAACTTTCAATGATTTCCTGATGCCTCTTTGATGCCCCTTTGATGCCTGATGGCTAGTGATGACTTAATTTTGATGCCTTGCTGCTGCCTCGTTGATGCCTCAATGCTCGAAGGCCAGTCATGTTTTATGATGCCTCTTTATTCCTCAGTGCTCGATGGTCAGTCATGACTAATGATGCCTTCCTGATGCCTCTTTGATGCCCCTTTGATGCCTGACAGTCAGTGATGACTTCTGATGCCTGTTTGATGCCCGTTTGATGCCTGTTTGATAACTGCCTGTGATGCCTGATGCTCAGTGATGACTTCTGATGCCTTCCCGATACCTTATATTGATGCCTAAACAATGCCGTGAGCTTCAGATGAACATCAGCAGTCATAATTTTTACATCCATTATATGTTTCTTGATGACTGATTAATGTACGCCTTTAATGTTTTTCTTTATAAACTTTGCTCAAATTGCTACTCTTTTGATGTCCAATGATGCCTAAAAGAATGTGATGCCTTTTTGATGACCATTTGATGCCTATTTGATGGCAAAGCAGCTAATTCATGGCAAGTGCAGCCAAGCCGCCTGAAAGGTAAAGGGCGTTATCTCGGCATTGGGAGTTAAAGGAAATACACAACTTTTGCTTTTGCTGTACTTTTCAGAAAGGATGTAGTTGGGCGGAGTATATTGCAGCAAATATCGTCATTGAACTGACCTGGCTCTTTCAG
>NW_024037051.1:14137638-14182447 GCF_015706575.1 Patiria miniata
ATGCCTTGTCGTCGTGTTGCTAATGTGTGCATGATGGCCAGCATTGGTAGGCTAATATACATTGACCCGTTCCTGAATCACACGTTAATTAAACTCCAAACTACAATGTAAAAATGTTTGGCAAATAATTCGTTGGGCGAAATATAAACAACGCAATATGGTATTAGGCAATGTTGCCCAATAGTTAAACGTGTTAACTATTCGCCAATCGTTGGTCGAATAATCAACCCTTTTGCCAGCTTTTTTTTTACAGAGCAAAAGCCACGACGTTCCGCCGCCCGCCGATATGGAAACGTTTCCCGGATTTGTCTCATAAAAGAAGTTGCCCACATGACCGCTGTGTGACCTCCACGGGAGCTATGTGTGCACAGGGTCACGCGCCGCTGACCTCCACTGCGGGTACTGCCATTGTGGAATGGGTAAATAAACAATGGCACAATATGAGGGGACTGGCATAGTCAATGTAAATACAACAACTTGTAGAGAAATAATTCTACTTTGCACGACGAGAAAATCCGTGTGTTGAAAATGGATGGACTCTCGATGCCATTGGCATGATTGTATCACATCTTCGTCACTTACGCCCAACGATATTCACGACAAATCTCGGTTTAATCTCTCAGTTTTAAGCATGTTTTCTAAACAATACATAGAAAAAAGACACTTACCTCATTTCTGATAATGTTTGTAATGACATTTACTGAAACAGAAGACAGGATATTCTTGAAATCAACGCGAGATTACTGACGTCCGGCGAAGGCTAAATTAAATTTGGCGCGGCCTGTCGGAATAATACTTAACCCCTACAACTTTAATGTACGATCCAGTCAAGACGACAGAAAAAAGGCTTTAATTTCAAAACAATACTTTAAATTAAACCTAAAACTTAACTGATAGATTGCAAAAATAGTCCTACATATTACTTATAAATAAAATCTATACCAAACGTCGTAGAATTGTAACATTTGACGATGAAAGACGATGAGTAATAATTGATGACGTCACAAATGCGGTTTTTGCGTGCTTGTGTCATCCGGGACCTGTAGATGAAAGGTCATTTCAGACGCTAGATGTGAATAGTCAATCCTCTCCAAAGCTTCGTTCCGACAAAATTATTCAACCAATCAAAACATGTTTTTATATCGCCAGAAAGCTAATATGGGTCATTCCATGTCAGACCAACGCACTTTTTTACCTCATGTCTTCCGATTTTAATAAAAATTGCTGTGCTTGTAGGTCCTAATGAGCAATGAATACACACCAATTTTTAGCCCGATCCGACCTACCATGTGTCAGGGCAGAAGCCACAAAAAAATGGCATTTTTAGAGTAAAATACCACCCTTTTGGTATAATATGTCAAAACTATGGCAATTTTCATCCAATATATGTGAATTTGGTTTTAAAATAATGAGGATTGCATGCTCAAATCACTCTTTTTGTCAAAATAAAATTTTGTGAAAAGTAGGTCACGTGACCTTTAATATGCTATCGTGACCTTGGACCCAATTTTTGTAATAATGTATCATTCCGAAAATCAACGAAATAAAAATAACTTGCTAGAGCATGTCTTCCTCTATCAGAATCTACTAAAAATCAGTTGGGGTCTTCAAAATTTACAACTTTATGACTACTTTTGTACAGTTAGTAGTTTACAAATGAGTCAATTTATAGACTTTACATAAGAAATTCACCAACACAACTTACTATTCTGTTTCTAAAGTAACTAAAATTAATCTAGATTTTTATGTATAAAGTACAAAGCCAGGAAAAACAAAATTCCACCTTCTGATTCCAAAGAAACTGTCTAATCAGAATATCTGGACTCAAAGTGTGCTAACCACTAACAGTAACCAGGCCTTCACCCAGTACAGCGGACTCACGTCCAGTGAAATTCACCTCAAAGGAACAAAATGCCAAGTCTGTGAGAGTCATTAAAGTTCAAGAAGCACAGTGATGAATGAGTAAAGGTAACTTTGATTGTAATATTAAGTATTATCTTCAAGCAAACTTGAATCCTAGACCCTGATTAGTCCATCTATAGCAACAACTGTGTGATTTTATATAATATTGCACAGCTATATTGGCACCCCAGATATTAAAAATGTACGTGTACATATGTTGTGTTATTTCCTGCAGAACGGACCAAAACACTACATGTATGCACGTACATCTTCACTGCGTGTACGCATTTGATATCAAGTTTGCTTGAAGATAAATTGGTTATAAATCCCACTTGCGCTCGTGGAACACGGAATTATGTAGTGCATCGAGTGGCATATGGGTCACAGCAGCATTGCATTATTTCATATTCCAAGCGCGCTCGTGGGATAACTAATTATCAGTGGCACCCAGGAGGGGGGGGGGGCCTTGAACCCACCCCAACATTGTCAATTTGTTTGTTTGATTTTATTCTAGTTTTTGTTGGTCCAATCTTTACAGAAATTTGAACAAAAAACGATTTATGACCCCCCCCCCCCACCAAAAGCCAAATCCTGGGTGCGCCACTGCTGATAATTTACACTATGAGTCTGGTTAGACCTCATCAGCCCTCAGAATGAGAAATTCACAAACCAAGATATATTTTAGTAACTTTAGAAACAGAATAGTAAGTTGTGTTGGTGAATTTCTTATGTAAAGTCTATAAATTGACTCATTTGTAACCCACCAACTGTACAAAAATAGTCATAAAGTTGTAAATTTGGAAGACCCCAACTTATTTTTAGTAGATTCTGATAGAGGAAGACATGCTCTAGCAAGTTATTTTTATTTCGTTGATTTTTGGAATGATACATTATTACAAAAAATGGGTCAAAGGTCACGATAGCATATTAAAGGTCATGTGACCTACCTTTCACAAAATTTAATTTTGACAAAAGAAGTGATTTGAGCATGCAATCCTCATTTTTTAATAACAATTTCACATATATTCGATGAAAATTGCCATAGTTTTGACATATTTATACCAAAAGGGTGGTATTTTACTCTAAAAATGCCAATTTTTTGTGGCTTCTGCCCTGACCACATGGTAGGTCGGATCGGGCTAAAAATTGGTGTGTATTCATTGCTCATTAGGACCTACAAGCACAGCAATTTTTATCAAAATCGGAAGACATGAGGTAAAAAAGTGCGTTGGTCTGACATGGAATGACCCATATACTGCATATTCATAAGCCGCTAGGCCCAAAGCAGCCTGATCACAATGAAACGAGTGAGGGCTCACGAAAGCGAGTAATGTGCAAGGAAACTCGCTGTTTTGCTAGCTCCCCCACGCAAAAACGACGACATTATGCAGGTTTACTATGTTTTTTCCAACGAAACTGAGGAACTTACTGGTATTATTTGTAGGTTTTGGATTTGATGAATAGTTATTCAAGTGACTCCCGAGCGGCCCAATGCTGGAAATGCAGCGCACTTTTTTTATAAAATCACTTTTTCATAAAAAATGCTCATTTGACCTATGTACGCAGGCCAGATTGAGCGGATGAGACAACGTTTCCATATAGTTCAGTTCAGTTCAGATACATATATTTACGTTTGAAAACCTGTGAACCGTTCGTTGTCAATGGAGCTGGAGGTCCGGTGGAAAAAAAGAAAAGAAAACCAGGTGAACTTACCACGATGTTACAAAAGTGAGTCACAATAATAAGGCGGCAACTTGCGCTTTACTAAACACCAACCGATCTCCACGAGGGCTCCAAGTAGCTGTCTTTTTTTTCTGCGGCTCTCTGTACGCTATCCAGTCACACCGATGCACTGAGAGAGTAGAGTGTTTTTATGGTGAGGACACGAATCAGTAAGTAGTGGCGATCGCGATATGGTCGCTTTCACCTCCGCCACGGTTGAACAGACTTGTTTTTTTCCACCCGTGAAAGCATTGGCTTTCGTCCTTGGGTTGTGTTTTTTCTATGCAAACAAACTAAATAAAATATGCACCAACGCACAAACTAATGGCACAATGAACCTTATGGCTTGCATAGAAGTAGAAATTTAACCTGCATTGAGGTTGAAATTCTACCTCCATTTGCACAACTAAATATCAAAGTGACCCTGCACAACACATATGATATACACGCACATCTGTATATAGGTACTGCGTACTGTATAGCGGACTGTGCACCGATCTCCTGTCTTGTTAATTATTGTCCAGGCAAAATACTTTTATTTTTAAAGTGAAACTCACACATACGAACTGCAACAGAATTTGGAATTCTACCTACATTTCCTTGTTTGAATAACATTTTCTAAGGGAAATCAATATCAGAGACCGGATAAGGACATAATAAAGATACAAAATGGCTATTATTAATACTTTAAGTTAAGTTGCGCGTAAATGCCTTTTACTCATACATTCTCAAAGGTCAGTATTGATGAGCTTCAAATTCACAAACTTCTATCTACTGGCACAAACTTCTATCTACTAACAAAAATAAACGGTGAATTATGTGAAAAAAATAAAAATTCTTGATCATATGCCAAAATACCGGGGGAGGGGGAAATGTGTGTTCATGGTAAATTGGGCTAAACAGTAGGCGACGGGTTGCCTAACGAACAAAATAAAGGATTATTGTTGCTTACAATAAAACTGTCAACGTCAAAATGTTTTCTTACCAGTAATTTTGGAATTTCCTTGAACTTTTAGGCACCCACCTGCTTTTTAGCCCAATTATACAGACGCCTCTTTCCCCGTTTTTTGTTTTCTGGGCTAAAACATCGAATTTTTATCATTCTTCAAATTTGCAGGAGCTAATTCACGTTGGGTCATTTTTGGAATTCAAATTCACCATTAAGCAAGATTTGTGAAATGTAAGCAAAAGAATTCGAAACTGGTTCATGTGATTACTTTGTTTGTCTGTTTCTTGTTCCAATTTGAAAATGCTTAATACTATTTCCCACAAGATACGGCTACATAGCAGCAGCCACAAATGACCATATTTTGATCATTTTTTTGCATAAAAACAAGCACATGTTACTGAAATAAAGAATGTTTAAGATCAACTTAGGGCCTCATTTAGAAAAAGGTCAGAGATATAAGAACCAAGATCGTCATTTAAATCTAGAAGATAGAAGGGCAAATGCACAGTAGTTTAAAACCATATATGACCCAGACATTATCAATATTCTTGAATTATCATCAAAAATATCATTGAAAACGAATTCAAATGCAATCATTTACCATGTAAAATATTGTCCAAATTCATTAGTACGTGCATCTTTGTCAAAACGATGCAGATTTTGCTATTCGGGAGTTTAACTCGCTGCTGTGGAGTAACGCCCTCTGTTGACCAATAGTGTACAGTGTGACAACTATTTTTTTTTCAGTTCAAAACTTCGCGGATCTAGGACGACGTACGTTCACTGCGCCATTTTGTGAGATCAAAAGTAAGACTTACCCATGCTTTTATTCAATCTACTCAAATGGGACTCATTAATTTACTGGAGAATTTTCATTTTCGAAGGAATGTAGTGTAATGTTTAATCATTGTTTTCCCTCGAAATTTGGGAAATAAAATTAATCATTGTGTGCAACGCAGGGGAATATGTATGTTTATGATGTTTCTCGCTTTTTTGAGTTTTGGGGGAGAGAGGGCAATCAGTAGAATGTTAGTAGGTTTTTTTATATTCTAAAAAGAAAAACAACCAAAACTACTTTGTAACTTACTCTTAGTAGAAAAGAAAAAAAACTAAAGTATTTTGAAAGTTACTCTATAAGCTTTATGCTGGGCTAAAGGTGTTCCATCTCACGATCTTCTTCGCTAATATGCGATCGCGAAATCTGCCTGATATACTGACAACAAATGCTTCACTATGATCGACCGAGAAACTCATCCATCACACTTTTTTTTTTGTCACTGTGCCGCGTTTTAATTGTCTTTGCTTCCATAGAGTCACTGTTTAATAATCTGATTCGACATAGGATTTTCTCAGTGTATTTATAATTTCCTAGGCAACATTGATGAAGCTGTTTAAAAATCCATGTTTTGTAGCTTTGGTCAATTTGTTTCTTGGAGAGAAAAAAACAGAGAAAAAAACCCTTAAAATTGAGATGAAAGGCTTTTACACTTAATGGACAGACCAGGTTTTGCTGTAAGTGAAAGTCATACAGAATCGTTCTAAACACCTTTTCCTAATTCATAATCAAACAGAAAGGGCCTATTCCGAAATAAACTGTGCTATAATTATTATAGTCCAAAATGGTACTTATACACATGGCATTTTGAATGTAAGTTACTGTCTGACACGAGCAGTTATATAGTTTACGAAAATATTATTTTCTTTCTTAACTTTACAAGAAATTAAGTTTCAGATATTAACTACTCTACATGACATCAAAACCCTAAAAAGAACCTGCCTGTGCGAAATGTGCACCTTTATTTCATGCCAAGGACACTTAGTAAACTGTGATATCGATGTACAAAAAAACCTGTACATGTAGTACGTGAGGTTGACTCACTACAGAACAATCGGATTGGAAAGGGATTTCCCCTCTTCATGGCTTGTCAACAGAGGGCGCTGTTTTTCTTACTCAGCCGCTGCGTTCCGATCACCTGGCCGGCGAAAATGAACACTATTGGTCAACAGAGGGCGCTACTCCCCAGCAGCGAGTAAAACCACTATGAGTAAAACTCCCGAATAGCAAATCTGCATCGTTTTGACAAAGATGCACGTACTAATGAATTTGGAAAATATTTTACATGGTAAATGATTGCATTTGAATTCGCTTTCAATGATATTTTTGATGGTAATTCAAGAGTATTGATGATGTCTGGGTCAAATATGGTAAAAAAACATTTGACGTAAAGGGCAAAACCTATAATTGGACAGTATTATTGTAAGCAACAATAATCCTTTATTGTGTTCGTTAGGCAACCCGTCGCCTACTGTTTAGCCAAATTTACCATGAACACCACACTAGTTTTCCCCTCCCCCCGGTATTTTGGCATATGATCAAGAATTTTTCATTTTTTCACATAATTCACCGTTTATTTTTGTTAGTAGATAGAAGGTTGTGCCAGTAGATAGAAGTTTGTAAATTTGAAGCTCATCAATACTGACCTTTGTCGAGAATGTATGAGTAAAAGGTATTTGCGCGCAACTTAATTTAAGGTATTAATAATAGCCATTTTGTATCTTTATTATGTCCTTATCCGGTCTCTGATAGTGATTTCCTTTAGAGAATGTTATTCAAACAAGGAAATGTAGGTAGAATTCCAAATTCTGTTGCAGTTTGTATGTGTGAGTTTCACTTTAAAAATAAAAGTATTTTGCCTGGACTATAATTAACGAGACTGGAGATCAGTGCACAGTCCGCTATACAGTACGCAGTACCTTTACAGATATGCGTGTATATCAAGTGTGTTTGTG
Organism: Patiria miniata; assembly: GCF_015706575.1. Taxonomy (NCBI): domain Eukaryota; kingdom Metazoa; phylum Echinodermata; class Asteroidea; order Valvatida; family Asterinidae; genus Patiria; species Patiria miniata. The sequence goes on from NW_024037051.1 coordinate 14,145,002, forward strand.
CAGGGTCACATTGATATTTAGTTATGCAAATGGAGGTAGAATTTCAACCTCAATTAATGCAGGTTACTTCTATGCAAGCCATCAGGTTCATTGTGCCATTTAGTTTGTGCGTTGGTGCATATTTTATTTAGTTTGTTTGCATAGAAAAAAAAGTCTGTTCAACCGTGGGCGGAGGTGAAAGCGACCATATCGCGATCGCCACTACTTATTCGTGTCCTCGCCATAAAAAAACACTCTACTCTCTCATCAGTGTGACTGGATAGCGTACAGAGAGCCGCAGAAAAAAAGACAGCTATTTGGAGCCCCTCGTGGAGATCGGTTGGTGTTTAGTAAAGCGCAAGTTGCCGCCTTATTATTGTGACTCACTTTTGTAACATCGTGGTAAGTTCACCTGGTTTTCTTTTTTTTTCCACCGGACCTCCAGCTCCATTGACCACGAACCGTTCAGAGGTTTTCAAACGTAAATATATGTATCTGAACTGAACTGAACGTCGTGGTTTTTGCAATGCCGTACAGTTTCAAACCTGCACTGTAATAAAAAGTTGGGCAAAAGGGTTGATTATTCGACCAACGATTGGCGAATAGTTAACATGTTTAACTATTGGGCAACATTGCCTAATACATATTGCGTTGTTTATATTTCGCCCAACGAATTATTTACCAAACATTTTTACATTGTAGTTTGGAGTTTAATTAACGTGTGATTCAGGAACGGGTCAATGTATATTCGCCTACCAATGCTGGCCAGCATGCACACATTATAGCAACACGACGACAAGGCCTAATGTCCTGCTAATCCCCAGAGCTTACGTCGACTTAAAGGACTGTACAGATAGGTTTCGGGGTGAGAAGAACATGTGTTTCAATGGATGACTTTCGTTTGGGCGTCCCTGTTCCAAATTAACCTTTCAAAACTCAGACGAGATTGAAAATATGAACTCGTTCCCATTACTTCAGTCAGGTTGGCGTAGCAGTACTGTCCTCGCCTTCCACCGCTGTGACCCGGGTCCGAGTTCCACATGGGCCAACATACACGTGGCCGAGCTTCTCCCTGCCTCATTCGGTTGCTTTTCCCTTTGAAATATTCTGTCTTCTCCTCTAAAACTGTAATTACTACTCACTATTATCCTTTATACAGGTTTCTTAACGCTTGCAAGCTACAGTACCTTTAGGGCGGTCTTTGGGAATCTTTTGTATACTAATTATAATAACTATTATTATAATAAGGTATAATAAAAAAAAACAAGGCCGAATCCCTTATCCTATAGTGTTTATATCAACACAGGCAATCATATGTGACCAGTAATCCTCTAATCCATAATTCTACAGCGCCAACCACAAACGTAGTTTTTATGCGCCAAAGTAGTGCCCCATCCAACCTGCCTCTTTTGTTTGTTAGACCCTAACATATTCAAGAACCGGTCGTAAAACTTTTGCAAAGAAGTAAGGTGAGGCATTTAACCCAAATGGAAGTCTGGTCCAGCAAAAACAATTATGATTCCATTTAAACCCTAGGAAGGTTTGATGAGATGCACAAACAGGCACATGATAAAACCCATCCTTAACTGGTCCTCACTCTAAACTAATGAATAAACATCAATTTTCTCGTTGGAAAACTTGGGAGCGTCAATGTAAGAATTAACAACAAGAAGATCAATAATAAGTCTCCACTTATTTTTGCCCTTCTTCGGTACCACATTCAGTGGAGAGACAACTCTAGTTTAAAAGCACATTTGGCAATAATACCTTTCTGAAGCAAGTTCTAATCTCACTATTCAAAAGTTGTTTGATCACTTGAAAAATTTCTGTCAGGCAATTCAATCACGGTGGGTCAGTGGTAAACGGTAGTGTAACACCACATTGAAGCCAACTAATAACAATAGGAGACGCACCTATTACTTGCCATTTGGAATAGTTAGAGAGTGGCATGATTGAGAACTAGATTTTGAGATAGGGAAAATATTTGAGGGAATTGTGCCTTTGATGACACGAGCCTGGCATTTGACACACAGTCTTTTTGACCCTGCCTTTATCCTCTAACTGCGCTTTGTCTATACGATTGGGAATTAAACTATTCGCAAACACATGTATTTCCTCGTATAACGGCAGAAATGAGGAATAATACTAGTCTTGGTTAAGATGTAAAGACTGGTAGAGGTAGCAAAATTGTATTGTGTTGTAGCTTGTTTTAAGCATGCCATTACACAAAAACAGACGAATTGTTTATACTTCTAAGCATCAAACACAGTAAATGAGTAATTGCTTACGAGTATAGAACAGCCATACCATAAATATTCAAAGGACGGAGACATATTAAGTATTATATTAAATAACATTAAAGGTACAATTCAAGTTTGCGTTTACAAAATATATGACGAAAATCTTAGAGGAAACATAACAATAACATTACACAACTATAACATTTGTATGTCTATCCACTTTTTGACTTGGTTTGATTTCACTTGTTGTTTACTTTTCTCAGAGAAATCGGCCAATGATAAGTTGCTTCTGGAATACCTGCGGGAATACCTGACCGAGTGTAGGTTTGCGTGATTGTATCTGTCATCTTTACTAATCTCACTTATAAGCATAGAGCTATATTAAGTTACTAGAGTGCTAACTCCTTATTCTTGCGCGCGTGAAGCCGCTCTGGGCGCAGACATTTTGAATTTATGTGCGTGTTTGTAGAACACAATCAAAGAAGATGGATTGAATTTTAAATGTGTACTCTAAAAGTGCAACGCGCAAGTAGAAGATACGCAAATAACCTAAGCGCGTCATGACGTTTCAAAAAACGTCACGGCAAAAAGCATCTGCAGCGGAGGGACGAGCATACGTTGCGCTGTTTGCGTAGAGCAAAATGAAACGCTCATTTGCTGATCGTGCGTTTCGGTTTTGGGCGTATCGGCTTCGATGACACACCGGTATGGAATACAAACGCATTAACGCCCTGGTTACCGTGCGCACGACGCTTGCGGTGTTAATATGGAGGTCTTCTGAAAAAAAGTTCGACTACAAACAGAAGAGGGACAAACAGGACGTTCAAGGTGGGAGGTCGATGCTCGACTATCAGCCTGCACGTATGCAGTATACTGTTCCTCCCTGGGGATCTCGAAAGTGGTCAAAATGTGCCATCTACTGACATGTACAAAGCCCATTACCATTAGTGTTTCTTTAGCATTTGGTACTGCATCCCCAATACATTCTTTGGAGTTCAGGGTTAAAGAAGCATGTTTCCTTGCTCTTATTTTTTTAATTTAGTGAAAATTGTACTTCATCCCATTGTTAGGCATTTTGCAACCCACTAGAAAAGGGCGTTTTGCCTAAATTAAACACTCCCTGACAAATTGTCTAGCAGCTAATAATTCAAGTTTTGTGAAGAAATAATAAAAATAACTAAATGTCGCTTTTTGACGAAATCTCATTCAAAAAAATGATTAGGTTTTGCATTTAATTTTGACAAAATAAGCAAATAAATTCTACTATACCTGTTTTATTACTGCTTTAACAAAAGGACATCTCTTCGTGGAGAGTGAGCGTGCGACTTTTAAGAGATTCACAACAGAAATATCAGATGAAGCCAAACTGCCAAACACACTAATGTGTCACATGGTCACACGGACCTACCTTGATTTGTCATGGCCAAATTGCCAAACTTGTGCAAATACTTGAAAATAGAGTAAACTTTTAAAATATGAAATTCTTTGCCGTGCGGAGTTAGTGTGTGTTCTTGGTTAATTAAGCACAACCTTAAAGGTATCCTTAAGCAGTGTAAAGACGATGGACAACATTAAACAAAAGTTACAAACAAAACAATCCCCCTTCCTTCCTGAAAGTCTGTGAAATGTTCACGAAAAATAGCACATTCATTTGTATAATTTCAGGCAGTTGTAGTTGGAAGTAGTCTCTGCTATTTCAGACATTGACATTTGCTTGTAGTAATTTAAATCTTCGGAATAGTTTGGTACAGTCCAACTCTGAAACGCCATGTCTGGAAAAGGTACGTGTTAACCCATGCATCCCTGTACCGCGTCAGTCTGCAGAAAACAACTGCTACTCTATGTAAGGTACTGCCCCAAACCACGGAAAGTACTTTTTTATTATCATTTTCAGCAGGGAATCCTCTTAAATGTAGTAAAATGTAATACAAGCGTTAAAGTTAATTCTGTCTCTCCCTGTCGGAGTGCAGTAAAGAGGGGAGATGAACCAGAAGCCGTGCCAGCTCAGAGGGGTACTGAAGACCTTACCCGCGACTACCCACCGCCCCAACAAATGGACTTGCAGACGCTTCAAGAACTTGACGCCGATGATGAAAGTCTGGTCAAGTACAAGCAAACTCTACTGGGTAGCACTGCAGATTTTTTAGGTACTGTGCAAATACATTCAAACAAAAAAAGAAGAACAAGACAAAGTCTATATCTGTCTAAGAACAGAATATATAGGACCTTTCAGTGTTATGATTTTGTTACTGGTTTATGCTTTTCTGTGGAAGTGTATATGCGTGTAATTATAACGAGTCACAACTTTCTAACACAATTGGGCTGATAGTTGTGACTATCAATTTTGAGTTGAGCATGTTGTGTTCGTGAGATATGAATATAATCTTCAAAATTTCAAAGATCTGAATAAAATCACATTATGACGTCATAATAATCTCATTTAAATTTTCGTCTATAACACATTCCTGTCCATGTACCTTCAAGGTTTCAACCCAATCGAACTTGTAGTTCTCTAGATATAAAACTTAAAATCTTCTTTAAGATGACGTCACCTGTTTGGTTTATGTTAATTCGAAAGCGCCCGCCTATGTGCGGCTGTGCGCTATATCTCTTTTGTTGCTGGCACAAAATGGATAAGCCAGTTAAATACGTATACATGTGCTTTAGATGACCTTTTTAATTCCTTAAATTTCAGATGAAGGCGGACAAAATGTACTATTGAAGGCCATGGTATTTGCTCCAGTAGACCACGAGGAAACTGTTCTGAATCTGACAGGTAAACGAAAACACAGGGCAGTTCCACAGTTATATTTAGAGGGGGTCTTTCGTAAACTCTGTGCTGTCATTCTATAAATTCAAAGCATTTAGGGTTGATTTTTCGGGGACGTCTCTACAGTCCGAAGTCCCATTGGTCCGAAGTCCTATTGGTCCGAAGTCCCATTGGTCCGAAGTCCCATTGGTCCGAAGTCCCATTGGTCTATACGTTCCATTGGTATAAACGTCCCATTGGTATAAACGTCCCATTGGTCCAACGTCCCATTGGTCCGAAGTACCATTGGTCCGAAGTCCCATTGGTCCGAAGTCCTATTGGTCCGACGCCCCATAGGATTAGGGTTAGGGTTAGAGTCAGTCAACCTGAACAAGTGGAACTACACAGTATTGTGACGAAACAGGCCCAGGGGTACATGTATATGAAGACTTGTGTAGGAGTCTAAGTCCTAGGAATTATTTATGCGTGTGATCTAGGACATTTGGTGCGTGCTTATAATGCCAAAGTGCGCGTGGACCAATCAGCAATAAATTGGTCTGCGTGATCAGGAGATTAATAATTCATGGTGTACAGTGACTAATCAGCAACGCGTATTGTGAAGGCTGTTCGCGAATTAGCATGCTTTAGCGTGGGGTCTTGAGATCATCTCGTGAGTTCGCAAGATGGCGTCAATGCAGTAGGAACGCGTTCTGAGGCTGTTGCCAAGTTGCAAGAAGCCAAGCTTCGGGGTTCAGGGACGAGTCAAGTTAGCAGTAAGCTAAGTGTTATCTAATATATCATTGAGTGAAGTTGTAGCTCAAGGTCTGTTATTCAGTGTCGACTGTCTAAGATAATTGGGGACAAAGATTTAGATGGAATCTAGTAGGGAAATTAAGACTGATTATTGTGTCTTGATTAAATGCTAGAAAAAAAGGACTAGGAGTTGTAGAACTTGGTTTGAGAGGCTAGTGAGACTGAGATTCGGTGGTAGATTGCTTGTCGTGGGTTGGACACCATTCGGTGGGGTTTTACGACTGAGGCAATCAGTGCCGTAATCATTGGATTAGCTTGCCTAACGAGTTTACTCTTTGCCGTGTTCTGAGCACTTGTGAGGGTTACCTGTTTCATGTGAGATTTACTGCACGTAAGGTTTATATTGTATAACTCACTGTGAGGGTTACTGGTTTTCTGTGAGGGTTAATTATTAGGACCGCTCAGATCGTGTGAGGGTTATTTGGATTACATAGTACAGCCTGCTCTGACGATAAATCGTGTTGAGGGTTACCTTTCTTGTGCGAGGGCTATATGTTCATCGGGCTCATAGTGTAAATTGGTTTGAGGGTTACCTTTCCTCTGTGAGGGTTATTGGGACAACTCAATCTGTGTGAGGTATTGGAACTGTAATAATAACAGGGATTATACTTGTATAAGTTTATAATCATGTGGTGCAGTTGACCACGTGAGGGTTACCTAAGGCTAAGTTTACTACAAAGGGTGCAGTAACTGCAGTTGACCCTTGTTATAACTATTCTTGAATAAATCCTATTGATAATCGTCTTTGGAATAACTCGTCTATTTGAGGTTTACTCAGGTTCACCTTGAGGGTTACTAGGTTCACTGTGATGGTTACTTGAGTTAACTTTGAGGCCTATCGTCGCTACTTGTCTTGCTCTAATTACATTCAATGAATTACTCAATCACTAAACGGTGGTAAATTTCCACCAAACGAACAACTCCTAGGCTTAGTCCACCGTTCGTTAATTGTCCCCCCCCCCCTTTCGTATGGGTAGCCGCTCACACGTTCGTTAGGCTAATAGATATTTTTGTGGGATAATTGGTGTGGGTTGGAGTCGTGGGATAAAAAAGACCAGTCCCCTCGGGTTCCCGTCAACACCCGCCGGTTCCGTTACAAATGGTGTCAGGATCGGTTCCGCCACAGTATTCTGTTTCGGACCAATGGGACTTCGGACCAATGGGACTTCGGACCAATGGGACTTCGGACCAATGGGACTTCGGACCAATGGGACTTCGGACCAATGGGACTTCGGACCAATGGGACTTCGGACCAATGGGACTTCGGACCAATGGGACTTCGGACCCATGGTACTTCGGAATATTTTTCTCACAGAAAATCTTTTGAAATTAGGCGCACATTCTACAGAAAGGGCAACAAAACCAACTTCTGTTGGTCTGGCAATATTTTTTGTCATTAGTAGGCATAACTCACGCTACCAGGAAAGGACAAGGCAAAACAATTATGAAAGTTGCACCACACTGCCCCATGAACGGCGAAGTGGTTGTCGACTAAGTGGTTGTCGGCGAAGTGACCGACACCCGGGTGTCGATCGGGTGTCGGGTGTCATGTGCAAGCTACCAGTTCAATTATCCCCCCCCCCCAAAAAAAAAAAAAAAACTATCGTAAAGTTTCTAGAGGGATATTAATATTGGTAATTCACGTTATGGTAGGTATCTCACAATGCAGTCTGTCCACGTTGGTAAATATATAATATTTTGTTTGTAACTATATTCCCAAAATTGGTATAGCGAGGACACGAACGACAAATGCATTACAATGCGCCCTGAAAATCGCCACGTTTGCATAATCGTCAGTTTTGAAGACCGCCCCCATTGGAAGATGGTATACCAGCCCCCTCCCCCACCATTTTCTGATATTACGGATGCCAAAAAATGTCCGGAAAAAAGTGTCTACATTTCAGCATGGATGTGCGAGTGTCCCGTGTTGCCCCCCCCCCCCCGACATCAACAAAAACAATACTAAAAGCCAACCCCCCAAAAGGCTATTCGCATTAAAAAAATGAACCTTACTTCTTTGCCTTAAAAAAAGAAACTCACATTACATTGACACTTTGTATGTGAAAAAGGTGCCTAAATAACTTCCTAACAGCCATCATTTTTTTAACAACCCTCCCCCTCCCCCTAAAAAATATTTAACAAAAATGCACTTAACCATATTCTCACTTCAGTCCCCCCTTAAAAAATAGTTGACCCGCAGGTGCCTGCCTAGACGTTTAACCCTAGTTACGCCACTGGTTAGGACTAAGCCTTGGCATGATCGCAACAAACAATTTTCTCGGATACTCGGGCACTCCCTGTGACCTATGGGTTCTATGTACAACAAATTCTAAGAGCTGCATTTTGATGGTTGAAAATATACAGTGTTTTTTGGGGGGTGATGGGTTGATTTTTTTTATGATTTTTTTGCAGCAAAGTGTTCACAAAGGATTTGATAGCTCAGAATCGAACGATGTCTGCTATTAATTAACAGACTTTAAATTGGTCCATTTCATAAACAACAACAAATGCATGTGATCCTATGTGGCTTTAAACTGAAGGTTGTCTTCTTTTGAAATTGTTTTGTTTTCCCAATTTTCACTTGCATTGTCACACTTTTTTCATCCTCTTTGCTTTGTTCAAAGGTGATCTTTCTCAATTGAAACATCAACCAATTGTGGTTAAGGAAGGCACCGAGTACAGGATTAAACTCAAATTCAGGGTGAGTTGATTCTAATTTATATTGTCAGTGCCTGCCTTTCAAGAATTGCATCATTGGAAATGCAACAGCCACATTATGGATCTCGCTATTGTGCGTAGCATGAAGATTAAAATCAAATTTAGGATTAATAAAATCCAATTCAAGGTGAGTAGATTCTATTATATCGGAGCTTGCGTTTGAAATATTGAATCATGGAAAACACACCAACCAGAAAATTTTGGGGATCTTGTTCTTGCTAATGTGCACACCATGGGGCATGCTTGGAATTTTCTAAAAGGGAATATATACACCTTAATCATTTGCAACATAAACAAAATAAAAATAATAGTCCAGGGCCCATGCGTCATGTGAAATCATTGCACCTGGTGTGCTGTCATTTTCAAGAAAAGTGGATTATTTTGTACTGCCCATCAGTGGAAAAAAATACTATTTTGGTTCAAATACTGCCCCAATTTTAACAGGTTTAATAAGTCCACATTTTGTTTGAAGTTACACATCCGTGAACGGGTGGAGACCAGTTATTCAGTTCCCTGACCTGACAATTCCCCGTCCTCTATAATTTGGTCTGTTTCGTCTGAAGTAAGGACAGGCAACTAGACTACAAGAACAGCTTTCGGTTTTTTTTTCTTTCAGCATCTGCATGTATAAACACAAACTTTAACAGGTCAGTTCAATGACGATATTTGCTGCAATATACTCCGCAAAACTACATCCTTTCTGAAAAGTACAGCAAAAGCAAAAGTTGTGTATTTCCTTTAACTCCCAATGCCGAGATAACGCCCTTTACCTTTCAGGCGGCTTGGCTGCACTTGCCATGAATTAGCTGCTTTGCCATCAAATAGGCATCAAATGGTCATCAAAAGGCATCACATTCTTTTAGGCATCATTGGACATCAAAAGAGTAGCAATTTGAGCAAAGTTTATAAAGAAAAACATTGAAGGCGTACATTAATCAGTCATCAAGAAACATATAATTGATGTAAACATTATGACTGCTGATATTAATCTGAAGCTCATGGCATTGTTTAGGCATCAATAGGAGGTATCGGGAAGGCATCAGAAGTCATCACTGAGCATCAGGCATCACAGGCAGGCATCAAACGGGCATCAAACGAGCATCAAACGGGCATCAAACAGACATCGATCAGAAGTCATCACTGACTGTCAGGCATCAAAGGGCATCAAAGAGGCATCAGGGAGGGCATCATTAGTCATGACTGACCATCGAGCACTGAGGAATAAAGAGGCATCATAAAACATGACTGGCCTTCGAGCATTGAGGCATCAACGAGGCAGCAGCAAGGCATCAAAATTAAGTCATCACTAGCCATCAGGCACCAAAGGGGCATCAAAGAGGCTTCAGGAAATCATTGAAAGTTATGACTGAACATCGAGGATTTAAGGCATCAAAGAGGCATCGATCAGCAAGGAATCAGAATTAAGTCATCACTTGCCATCAGGCATCAAAGGTGTATCAACGAGGCACCAGAAAGGCAGCACAAAGGCAGTAGAAGTCATTACTAACCATCGAGCGTTGAGTCATCAATGAGGCATCAGCAAGGCATCAGAAGTATGTCATCACTAACAATCAGGCATCCAAGGGGCATCAATTAAAGAGGAACCAGGTATTAGAAGTTATGACTGACAATCGAGCATTGACGCATCAAAGAGGCATCAGCAACACAATAGCATTAAGTCATCACTAGCCATCAGGCATCGAAGCGGCATCAATGAAGCACCAGGAAGGCATTCGGTGGTCATGACAGACCACTCAGGCATCAGAAAGGCATCACGAAGGCATCACGAAGGCATCATAAGTTATGACTGACCATCGAGCATTGAGGCATCAAAGAGGCATCACCAAGGCATCAGAATTAAGTCATCACTAGCCATCAGGCATCAAAGAAGCACCAGGAAGGCATTAGAAGCTACGACTGACCATCGAACATTGAGACATCCAAGAGGCATCAGCAAGGCAACGAAATTAAGTCATAACTAGACTTATGTTTGTGGACAAACACAGGGCTGTTTCGGTAACTTTTTGTGACATGTGACATGTAAAGTAAAGTTCCATCCAGGTAGGATGTGTAGTTCTGTTTATACTAAATGGTGGCATATAATATGTGATTACATTCTCATAGGGCTTTGAATTGCATATGATACTTGATTACATTGCATATAATATGTGATCACATTCTCATAGGGCTTTGAATTATGACACATGTCACGTGATGACGTCATGATGACGTCACATCAATTTTCATCTATATTAATTGTTCTGTAAATAATAATTAAGGCAGAGCATACATCGTTGAAAGCAAGTTCACTATCGATTCTCGAAAAAGTCATCTTCAGGTTTGTCACGGTTTATTTCAGATTTATTTTCAAAGATTAAATCTATTTATCTTAAACGTGACGTCACGTGACCCATGATGACGTCATCATGATGCCACTTCATTTTTCATCTATAACACATCCCGTTCTAGGCACATACCAACTTTCAACCCAATCGGACCTGTCGTTCTGTAGATATATGCCTTCAAAGCATATGACGTCACTTGTCACGTGATGACGTCATCATGACGTCACTTACATTTTCATCTATAACACATCCAGGTTTAGGTACGCACCAAGCTTCAACCCAATCAGACCTGTCGTTATGATGATGACTTCTGCACTCAGGCGTGCGGTCCGAACAGAATAGATTTAATAGTAAGGTTTTTCGTGATTCTTGAATTGTTGTCTTTGTTTTTTTTTGGGTCTGTATCCAATAAAGGTCCAACGTCAGATTGTCTCTGGACTGCGGTTTGTTTACGCTGTTTCCAGAAAGGGCATCAGAGGTGAGTGAATGTACGGTGTTGCATTTTGATTTTAGTCACACAATATCCAATCCAGTCCCAAGTCCTTTCACAAGCTGTTGAAATGACCTCTGACTAATGCATTCTTTTGTTATTAGTCATCCTCTACTACTTATGACCAGATTTTTAAAATGTATTTGTGATTTTTTGTGAATGGACTTGTAATGTACTGAACTTGAATAGAACACTGCATGGATGCGCCTTTTTGTGAGAAAACACCCGTAGTACAGGTTAACCATCTGGCACAATTTTTCTGGACCCCCCTCCAAAAAAAGTCTCAATGTGACGCGACATGGTGCCCTAATTAATAGCTGCCTTTTCTTTGTTTGTGCTGAGGAACCATCGCGGTTAAGGGTATTGCTTAGGGATGCAAAATCTATGATCACTTGTAAATCTACTTTAATTAATGATGAAAATGGACAGAACAATAAAGGGGGGAAGGAAATTTCTAGAAATGATTGAATTTTAAGTTCTAAATAGGCTAGAATATGGGCACTTTTTTGGAGACGGGGGGGGGGGGGCTGGGGGCATGACCTCCGCCCCCCCCCTTCCGACTGCAAAAAAGAAGTGATGCCAGAACCACCACTGATCAAAACAAATTATGAAATGAAGAATTTAACCCAAATACAGATAAAACTCATCATCATACCAAAGTATTGCTTTCACACATAGCTACAGTCAGTGATGCACTAAGACAAAGTAACGCCAGGCAGAGTGCTCAGCAGATCAACGGGATGTAGTGAGAGACTGTAGCATTTAGATTAAGGATGAAAATAGCGTGGCGAAACCGTTCCCGCTTACACTTCTAATACCATTTGTGGCGGAACCGGCGGCTTGGCGGAACCCAGGTGGACTGGTCTTATTTATTTCAGGACTCAACCAACACCTATTATCCCATAAAAAAATATTTATTGGCCTCGCGCAAGGATGACCTCAATTACCCTTGTTATTGCCTGAACATCCTTTTATCCTTGTCAGTATGTTGCAAATTCAAACTTGTTGAGAAATTTATTATCCGCTCCGTTCGCAAGTACCCCGTCATCAGCAAAGACCATACAGTTTGGGGTGACCAACCGACGCCATCTTGCCTGACTGCAATTTTGCCGCAAAGCGCAACCACTGCGTTCCGTGTACATAGTTCAATTGATCCTGATTTCATCAAACTCTTCGTAACTTACGATGCATCGGAGCGCTGCGACGCGTCGTATCCCTACGATGCATCGCAGCTACGACGCGTCCTGCGATCCATTTCACAAAACACGTCGTTAGTGCGACGCGTCGCATGTGTATTTATAGCACAACTCGGTGACTGTTTTATGTATTCAGTAGTCAGCGTACAGTAAATAGTCGTCTGATATTCAACAAAGAGTCGTCGGATCTCAGCTCGAAATTTGTTAAAGCTTAAAACAAAATGGCGGTCGTGAGATGCTATTTTGAAGGAAAACAAGCTGTAAGTGGACTGTATAGCTACTTTGAAATTTCAAATCAATATTCCAGTCTAATTCATATTTATTCAATGAATTTTCTATTTACAATTTTACACACATTGCCTCAGTATTATAATCTACTTTATGTAATGTTTTTGGCATAAAACTGGCTAAAAAAGGACTCTTCTTATTTTGCGATGACTACTAGACACGTCGTAATTTGCGACGTGTTTTAAGCTGTTGTCAAGGAACTTACGACCATCCCCAAGAACACATCACGACAGGTGATCGACAAATGGAAAATAACAAACCTATGAGCTTGCATACTTAAGCAGGGCTCGAAAGGTTCACGGCTGGTCAGTTGGACATTGCAGTCAGGCAGTCCAATTAATCATTTTCAGTCGAGCTGGTAATAAAGCTGGTCAGTCGGTCGGTCGGTTGGCTGGCTCTTCAAATCCAGGAAATGCAAATAACATGTACAGTTTGACTCAAAAAAAAAGCGGAACGCCAACCCCCAAAAACATATTTCATATTTTAAATAGTATGTAGCACCGAAACTAATAATGACTGGAAAGCTTGTTTCATAGAAGGCACTTTTAGATTTAAAAAAATTGCTCAAACATTTTTCAAAGAATATTACCATTTAAATACGGTGACCATAAAACTTAAAATGCGATTTCAAGAATAGTCGTCACATTTGTCTACAAACATCATCAGCGATAAAACCTAATTTTAAAACTTTAAAATATTTCACAAGGTTCTTTTGAAGGCCCGTCTTCTTTGTTTTATTTTAAAGTGGATTGTAGAAGTGATATTGTTTGCCTAAGCAGGGTTGTTAGTAAAGATATTATGTACTAAAATTGTTGACAGTTGTTAAAATAAGTTTTCCGTGTCATTATCTTTGTTGTTCCAAACAGGACACAATATATTGCTTTCTTTTTTTGGACGAAACGCTTTTTAGGGTCATTGCGTTTAAATGGTGATATAGGCCTATTCTTCGAACGGATTATGCAATTTCATTTTTTTTTTTTTATCTAAAAGCAGTTTCTGAAATTGGCTTTCCAGTCATTATTATTTTCGGTGCTACACATTTTTACTATATATATTGGGGGGGGGGGTTGGGTTCCGCTTTTTTGGACTCACCCTGCATAAGCCAGAGTTGTAATGAGTCACTAATTTTAGTGACTCGAGTCGAGTCGAGTTATTTGAAAGAAGTGACTCGAGTCGAGTCAAGTCATTAGGTCAAGACGGTCGAATTGAGTCGAGTCGAGTCACAGTGTGTGGTCGAGTCGAGTCAAAGTATTTAGCTCGAGTCACAGATATTTGAGCACTGCATACACTATACAATAAATAAACACAAGAGAGAAGTCATTTTTTGGCTTTTTAATTTTTACATTCGGGCTACTACTAAGTGGGTGCCAGCTGATCGTCATTCAACTAATGGGGACACTGATCGAACCACGTATGTATATGTATACATTATTCGCCAACGTCATGGCAAATATTTTTCGCAAAGTTTTGCTTATATTTTTGGGACTCGAGTCTCAATAGCCTTCCTCGAGTCGAGTCGAGTCATTCTGATGAGGGACTCGAGTCGAGTCGAGTAATTTGCTCGCAAGGACTCGAGTCGAGTCGAGTCATTTGCCCTTAGGGACTCGAGTTGAGTCGGGTCACCAAAATATGTGACTCGATTCGGACTCGAGTCGAGTCATTGACTCGAGTCATTACAACTCTGGTATAACCTCAATCAACCACTTGTTCTTTGCAGTGGACAACGCAAATTCTATGGTTGGGAGTTACGGACCCAAAACGGAAGAGCAGATCTTCCAGACTCCTGTGGATGAGTTACCCGCGGGTATGATAAGCCGTGGTGTCTACATTGTCAAGGGTAAATTCTTAGACGATGACAAGAATATCTACTTGGAGTGGGAGTGGAGTTACTCCGTTAAGAAAGATTGGGAATAAGATTAGAGTGATGATTTCCTACAAAGGAAATTGGTATATTGGAAGTGCGGTTTACTTGTAGATGATGCTGTTGGTTTTTGAGGGGGTACATCATGAATGTGAAATTCTTAATAGAATTTATGTTATCATGGTTCAGCAAGTATAGGGATTATGTTAGTTAAATGTATGCCACAACATATACAATGAACATGTAATTGATTTTTTTCCCAAAGTGGCACTTTTTTTTGAAGGAATTAATTGTGGCATAAGTCATCAGCATTGCCAGTGATGACCTTTTTTAGTCTCTCAGAAAAAGGAACTGCATGTTTTCCCCAAAAAATGTGTACATGTATAGGCCTATGGATCCATCATCCATGTACAGAACAAAACAAATGACGTATATACTTGTTTTGTATGAACATTGCCTTTTCTCAAAGTTTATCAGAGCAACTTGTACAACTCTTTGTTGAAGTCTATAAAACAACGCATTTATTAGAAAATACATTTTGATGATGCTATTTAATGTAATCGCTTATTAAATTACTTTTGGGAATTAATGATACATGTTGGTTGTATAGCAGGCTTTGTTTTATCTTATTTTTATCTTTATTTTAGGCTGTAATTAGACTATTCTGCCATAGATATAGATATTTTCTTTTGTTATATTTTAATTGCTAAAGGTTTGGTTTAATATGTGGTTTTGCTTTAAGTGCATAATATAATGTTATATTTCCGCAATGATGTATGGCTTGTTTGCCATAGTAGTGACCTGGTGTCTTTTATGTTGTCATCTAATTAATGGAGATTTTGACCAAGCGCTTTGGGAACTTGGTAACATAAAGCCACCAGTATTACGACAGTTGCATGCCTACCATCCGACAAGCTATTTTTGTCAGCACTAGAATGTAGTTTCTTTAATGACAAAATGAAATACATTACCTCATCAAATAACGATCAGCCCATGTTGGCATAAATCTCAAGATGAAGGCAAAAAACGAGGACCAAAATGACACGTTATTTGAAAGCATCTGTGTACTTTAACAATGTAGTAGTTTCCATTTTGGATTGGCGAAGCCCCCTATACCTTGGAAGTGGGCCAGAGGCATGCGTATTGATTTTTGTGAAGCCCCTTCAAAGAAGTCGTTTGTTAATGGTAATTGTCTATAAGCCATTTGCATTCTGCACACAAATGGTAATGTTATATATTTCACTAGGTTAGTTTTGAATCAATATCAGATACAATGTAGAATCATTCCACATTGATACTTTGTCTTCCATGTCTATATAGAAAGCAATCTTGATTCTATAGTTTAGCATACTCAGGAACAAGTCGGTTAGGGTCGGTAATGAGTAGCAGTTCAACTTTCAGGGATGTTTTGTTTTGTTTGTTTACCTTGTGCTTCCCGTCTACGTCATTGAACTTTAACCAAGTTGAAAAAAGTCGAACATTCCATTTTCAAAGTGCTGACTCAGTATCAGTACGAAATCCAAACAACACCTGCAAAATGTAACGTTATCCAATGATATTTAAAAAGTACAAAAGTCTATGTTACACAAGGCTCTATACAGGGAAATATCACCATCGTGCGCTTAACAAAAACAATTTACAAAACTGTCATACTTTTTATATCAAGTTATCCATATTGGGCCTTTTAGTTTTGAAAATAATTTCAACTGGATTCAAGTTTTCTGTGCCTCTTCTGTTAGATTAGCCTATATAACTTAATTGGATGCAGTCGCAATTGAAAAGAAAGTCAATGTCTACCTTATACTCGTAATCATGTTTCAGTTTGGTACAGGAATGGATAGGTAAATAAATAAATAATGCTTATATCTTTTTGTGAGAGAGTGTTTTAATTTGTTCCATATAAGGTCTGCAAACATCTGTTTAAAATCTGCTATTTGGGGACGCTAGTTTGGTGCACTAACAGCAACACCTCCTGCCCCTACATTATCGATGCTGATAGTGGCGGGTATAATTACGGTCTACCCTTCGAGAACTGACCCGCTTACCGTGGTCAACGTTGACCGTTGGCTTCGCGACCGTCGGACCGTTGGTCTGGCGAAATATTAAACGTTGGATATGTTGGTTCGACAATTCTTTTGGACGTTTGGCCATCAACGTTGGATTAACAAAAAACAAGTTGGCGCAACGTTATTTCGCCAACTTTGGGCGACGTATCCCCCCATCCTGCCAATTACGCTCATATATACGACGCATTGGAGTAACGTCGGCCCGACCAATTTTTGACGTTAGGCCAAATTCGAATACGTGCAAACTGTTTCGTCTGAACAATGTTGGAAGCCGACGTCAAATATTACTAATAACTTCTGAACAACAACGTTGGCAAACCAACTTTATACTAGTATGTAAACCGATCGTCAACGATGGCATATAATAATAGCAGGCCGACGTCGAATATTAGGCCTACAGACTTTTTACTAACTATATTGAACAACGTTGGCAGGCAAACCTCAAAATACAAACTGATCGTCAGTGTCGGCACAATTAACGTACGTTGGCAGGCTGTCCTCGAAACTGTTTACCGTAGTCCACGGCAGCTGCCAGCCGGCCAGCGTCATTACCGATCACCAAGTGTTAGCCAGAACGGGCAGGCCAGGCCGACGTCGGCAAAATGTTTGCATGCGACGTCTTCAGTTAACGTAAGTACAACGTTGTCAGGCCGACATCAAAACATATACACACCCGACCGATCGTCGACATCAAAATATATACACACCCGACAGATCGTCAAAGTCGGCAATAATATTACGCGGAACTAAAAACAGACATACCTTGATCAGAACTAATGCGAGTGCGAAGCGCGAAGCCCCTACAGCGTGGGGGGGGGGGCAAGTGCCGCGAAAAATTTGGTTCTTGACACTCTGCGTTGTGCGATCTGAGGCAATTTCTGACAACTTTATTTTTTTTGTCTGCAAAAGATAATCGTTTAAACCACATTTTCGAGTTTGGAGTCATTGACTCAGCTATATTCTGTGCTATAGACGTGGGGTTCGGGGCAAGCGCTTAAAAGGGCCCTGTAGGTCCTGAAATCCCCGGAAAACTGTTTTGGGTCGTTTACTCATCCTAATTCGAACATCTTGTTTAAAAGAAAACAACCTCATGTCTTACCGTTCCCGAGAAAAGACGATAAAACCCCGGGTGTTTACAGCGGACCCTACGGAGTACACTCTAAAAAAGCATTAGTCAGTTTCGACTAGAAACCAGTGAAATTTGACTAGATATTCAGGGTCAGCTGGGTGCAACTGAAAATCAGGCAGTATAACTAGATACTTCCAGTCAGTATTATTGACTTTGGAAAAATAGTTATGCAAATAATTGAAATTGGAATCGAACCTACTTTTTCTAGTCATAGTATGAAACTTTGCATGTTTAATTACATTCCTAGTCAATTTTCAATAACTAGGAAAACCAGTCACTATTTTGACTAGGTAGTTTTTAGAGTGTAAGAATACGCTTTTCCTGTCGTTTGATCAATGTACTTAGTACGTTACACGTTGTGTGTGTCAATACAGCACCGTGCTCGCGAGCAGTGACCAATCACCAATGCACAAAATGAGGTTTCTATGGTCCGCAAAAGGCGAACACTTTTTTTTAACATTTAATATTGTGTCCCCCATCCTTCAAAAAGTAGGAGGACATGTCCCCCTGTCCCCCAAGGATTGACGCCCATGATGCAGACTGTTGGCGTACCATTCCGACTTGTAAGTTTACACAACGTTGTCAGGCCGGGAAAAATCAAACAAACCATACCGTCACCAACGCCGCGTCGGCACAACATTGGCAGGCTGTCGTCGAATATACACTGTTTACCAACGACGGACCAACGATGTCGGGTCGACTTCAATGGACCGATATGTCGAATATGCCTTCTTTAATATGTTTACCAACGTCAGGTGTACACCGATCGCCAGCGTCGGCATATGCGCATATTACGTTTGCAAGCCGACTGCGACCGTTCCAACATTAACCGATTGGGCGAACGTATAAAAGTCGAAATAGCTGAAGAGGGAGGTGAGAATCTATATGTGCCCAGATACAAAGAGTAGAAATCTACGCGTCTGCCTTTTGAAAATACACAATTGCGGTGTTCATTGTTGCATAATGATCCGCCTAGCACACGACTGTTTTGCACATTAGGCTGTGTTATGCAGCTTCCGAACAAACCAAACACACTGGGCTCATTATATCGACTTGTTTTTACCCATTAAGGTAAAGCAAATGGACCCAGTAATCTTCCTGGCGCGTTTGCTCACCTATAAAGATAACTTTTCTCAGTTTAAGGAAAATTCTAAGGTAACGAAATGGCCGAGTGGTTACGATTCGTCGTCCAGGGTTAGCGGGGTCCCTGGTTCGAATCCCGCTGGTGTCTTTTTGGTTTTTAACGAATGAGTTCAATTATTCACTATAAGAGATTTAATTTCCCGTCGAAAAGTACCAACAGTACCTTAGCTTAATCGGTAAGCACTGCTGCTGGTACTGTCCGCGAGTTCCAGGTTGGCGCCTTCGTACAGGTTCAGGGCATGTGGTCCACTCGGAGGATCAGGGCTTAGGGGCCGCCCTGTTCCTCCCTTAGCTCTTTGCTTTTACATGGTGCCTGGCCCTCCGGGGTTATATGGATGGATAGGGAAGGAAGTGTGTATTGGTCGGGGACGCCGAGACCCCGGAAGAGAACTAAGGGTTCGGCTGGGGCATTGTTATGGCTCAGACCGATCCCTGAAAGCTTGACTAGCACATAACTTTTTGATTTGTTTACCCTCTATCTTTTATACTTTGGTTTAGTTTGATATCTACAGCTGCTCGGCAGGTCTACGGGTAGTATCAAAATTGAAACAAAGGTGTATGTCATTAATCAATGATTATTTCATAATTGACTATAATCAAAACGGAGTTTCGTTTGATCAATTTGACTATCATTATATAATGACGCGATTGCCAATTGACGTAAGAAACGCCATAAATTATACCGGGAAAGAATAAAGATGTACATTGTAATATAAATATTATTTATACATCTTTCAAATAACGTGTCTTTAATTGTGAGCATTCCAAACAATACAGTAATTCGCAATGGTATTAAAATAGTTTATGAAAGCACGATCAATGCGTCTCTATTAAATTTAAAAATATATAATTTAGGCCCCTATGTGTGAAATATTCTTTGATTGACTATGAGCATTCCATACGAATGAGTTAATTCGCAAAATATTGCAACAACAAAAGAGAACAGAAAAAGAGAAAATTCCTTTACCCTGAAAACTGGAAAAATAATTTGTTTAAAAAAGTCAAATGGGACACTTCATGTGTTGATTTAACAGTTTGCAAGGAGTTAGCCTTACATTTTAGCAAAATTGGGAAACATCAGATGTTTCTGGATAATTGCAGCTTGTAAGGGGTTAACCTTGCATTTTTAGTAAAATTTAGATGTTTATGAAACATTTCAAATGGTAAGGGGTGAACCTTGCATTTTTTAGCAAAATTGGGCAAAATCAGATCTTTCTGGAAAATTTCAGGGGTTAACCTTGCTTTTGTAGTAAAATTTGGCAAAATAAGATGTGTATGAAAAATTTCAAATTGTAAGGGGTTAGCCTTGAATTTTTTAGCAAAATAGGGCAAAATCAGGTGTTTATGGAAAACTTAGGATTGTGAGGGGTTAATTTTGCATTTTTAGCAAAATTGGGCAAAATCGGATATGTATGAAAAATCAAAAATTGTAAGAGGTTAACCTTGCCAAATTAGGGCAAAATCAGATGTTTCTGGAAAATTGCAGATTGAAAGGGGTTAACCTTGCTTTTTTAGCATAACTGGGCAATATCAGATTTATATGAAAAATCTCAAATTGTAAGGGGTGAACTTTGTATTTTTAGCGAAATTGGGCAGATTCAGGTCTTTCTGGAAAATTGCAGATTGTAAGGGGATAACCTTGCTTTTTTTAGTAATATTTGGCAAAATAAGATGTGAATGAAAAATTTCAAATTGTAAGGGGTTAACCTTGCTTTTTTAGTAAAATTGGGCAAAATCAGGTGTTCATGAAAAATGTCAGATTGTAAAGGGTTCACTTTGCATTTTTAGCAAAATTGGGAAAAATCAGATTTGTATGAAAAATCAAAAATTGCCCAATTAGGGCAAAATCAGATGTATCTTGAAAATTGCAGATTGAAAGGGGTTAACCTTGCATTTTTTGAAAAACTGGGCAAAATCAGATTTTTATGAAAAATCTCAAATTGTAAGGGAACCTTGCATTTTTAGCAAAGTTGGGCAAAATCAGATGTTTCTGAAAAATTTCAGATGTAAGGAAGTTAACCTTGCTTTTTTAGCAAAATTGGGAAAATCAGATTCGTATGAAAAATCAAAAATTGTAAGGGGTTAACCTTTGCCCAATTAGGGCAAAATCAGATGTTTCTTGAAAATTGCAGATTGAAAGGGGTTAACCTTGCATTTTTAGCAAAACTGGGCAAAATCAGATTTTTATGAAAAATCTCAAATTGTAAGGGAACCTTGCATTTTTAGCAAAGTTGGGCAAAATCAGATGTTTCTGAAAAATTTCAGATGTAAGGAAGTTAACCTTGCTTTTTTAGCAAAATTGGGAAAATCAGATTCGTATGAAAAATCAAAAATTGTAAGGGGTTAACCTTTGCCCAATTAGGGCAAAATCAGATGTTTCTTGAAAATTGCAGATTGAAAGGGGTTAACCTTGCATTTTTAGCAAAACTGGGCAAAATCAGATTTTTATGAAAAATCTCAAATTGTAAGGGAACCTTGCATTTTTAGCAAAGTTGGGCAAAATCAGATGTTTCTGAAAAATTTCAGATGTAAGGAAGTTAACCTTGCTTTTTTAGCAAAATTGGGAAAATCAGATTCGTATGAAAAATCAAAAATTGTAAGGGGTTAACCTTTGCCCAATTAGGGCAAAATCAGATGTTTCTTGAAAATTGCAGATTGAAAGGGGTTAACCTTGCATTTTTAGCAAAACTGGGCAAAATCAGATTTTTATGAAAAATCTCAAATTGTAAGGGAACCTTGCATTTTTAGCAAAGTTGGGCAAAATCAGATGTTTCTGAAAAATTTCAGATGTAAGGAAGTTAACCTTGCTTTTTTAGCAAAATTGGGAAAATCAGATTTGTATGAAAAATCAAAAATTGTAAGGGGTTAACCTTTGCCAAATTAGGGCACTAAAAAAGCAAGGTGAACCCCCTTACATCTGAAATTTTCAGTTGTAAGGGGGTTAACCTTGCTTTTTTAGTAAAATTGGGCAAACTTTAATGTGCATGAAAAATTTGAAATTGTTAGGGGTTAACCTTGCATTTTTAGCAAAATACGGCAAAACCAGGTGTTCATGAAAAATTTCAGATTGTAAAGGGTTCACCCTGCATTTTAAACAAAATTGGGAAAAATCTAATTTGTATGAAAAATCTAAAATTGTAAGGGTTTAACCTTTGCCCAATTAGGGCAAAATCAGATGTTTCTTGAAAATTGCAGATTGAAAGGGGTTAACCTTGCATTTTTAGCAAAACTGGGCAAAATCAGATTTTTATGAAAAATCTCAAATTGTAAGGGAACCTTGCATTTTTAGCAAAGTTGGGCAAAATCAGATGTTTCTGAAAAATTTCAGATGTAAGGAAGTTAACCTTGCTTTTTTAGCAAAATTGGGAAAATCAGATTTGTATGAAAAATCAAAAATTGTAAGGGGTTAACCTTTGCCAAATTAGGGCACTAAAAAAGCAAGGTGAACCCCCTTACATCTGAAATTTTCAGTTGTAAGGGGGTTAACCTTGCTTTTTTAGTAAAATTGGGCAAACTTTAATGTGCATGAAAAATTTGAAATTGTTAGGGGTTAACCTTGCATTTTTAGCAAAATACGGCAAAACCAGGTGTTCATGAAAAATTTCAGATTGTAAAGGGTTCACCCTGCATTTTAAACAAAATTGGGAAAAATCTAATTTGTATGAAAAATCTAAAATTGTAAGGGTTTAACCTTTGCCAAATTAGGGCAAAATCAGATGTTTCTTGAAAATTGCAGATTGAAAGGGGTTAACCTTGCATTTTAAGCAAAATTGGTCAAAATGAGATTTTTATGAAAAATCTCATATTGTAAGGGGTGAACCTTGCATATATTAGCAAAATTGGGCAAAATCAGATGTTTTTGAAAAAAATTTCAGATGTAAGGAATTAACCTTACCCTTTTCTTAAGTGAAATTTGGTAAAATTTGGTTTTTATGAAAAATTTCAAATTGTAAGGGGTTAAGATTGCATTTTTTGTTAGCAAAACAGGGCAAAATCAGATGTTTATGGAAAATTTCAAATTGTTAGGGGTTAACCTTGCATTTTAGCAAAATTGGGCAAAATCAAATGTTTCTGGAAAATTTCAGATGTAAGGGATTATCCTTGCTTTTTTAGTGAAATTTGGTAAAATTAGATGTTTATGGAAAATTTCAAATTATAAAGGGTTAACCTAGCATTTTTTAAGCGAAATTGGGGAAAAAATCTGATGTTTCTGGAAAATTGCAGATTCTAAGGGGTAAACCTTGCTTTTTGAATAAGATTGGGAAAAATTAGATGTTCATGAAAAAAAATTCAAATTGTAAGGGGTTAACCTTGCATTTTTTTAGCAAAATAGGACACAATCGGATGAAATTTGGGAAAAAAATCTGATGTTTCTGGAAAATTGCAGATTGTAAGGGGTTAACCTTGCTTTTTGAATAAGATTGGGAAACATTAGATGTTCATGAAAAAAAATTCAAATTGTAAGGGGTTAACCTTGCATTTTTTTAGCAAAATAGGACACAATCAGATGATTCTGGAAAATTGCAGATTGTTAGGGCATAACCTTGTATTTCTAGCAAAATTGGGCAAAAAAGAAATGTTTATTAAAAATTTTAAACTGTAAGAAGTGTACCTTGTATATTTAGTAAAATTTGGCAAAATCAGATTTGTATGAAAAATCTTAAATGGTAAGGGGTTAACCCCTGCTTTTTAGCAAAATTTGGAGCATATTTTACTAAAATTGGGCAGAATCAGATGCTTCTATAAATTCAGATGTAAAGTTTCCGCTAAAAATACAAGGTTCACCCCCTAGAATTTGAGATTTTTTTTCATATAAATCTGATATTGCCCAGTTATGCTAAAAATGCCAAGTTAACCCCTTACAATCTTCAATTTTCAAGAAACATCTGATTTTGCCCTAATTTGGCAACGTTAACCCCTTACAATTTTTGATTCTTCATACAAATCTGATTTTGCCCAATTTTGCTAAAACTGCAAAGTTAACCCCTTACAATCTGAAATTTTCCATAAACACCTGATTTTGCCCTATTTTGCTAAAAATGCAAGGTTAACCAATGACAATTTGAAATTTTTCATAAACATTTAAATTTTCCCAATTTTACTAAAAAAGCAAGGTTAACACCTTACAATTTGAAATTTTCCATCAACATCAAATTTTTACAAAATTTCACTAAAAAAATTAAGGTTAATTCCTTACATTGGAATTTTTTTCAGAAACATCTGATTTTGTCTCTAAAAGATAAAATGCGTTATACTTGGTGCACTTTAAGTTTTTATGTCGTTTTTGAGTTGCGCAACAAACAACGTTCAGCCTTTGTCTCGAGTTGGTTGCGAAATCTGAAGAAGTTGCGTTGACCAATTGCGCAAGAAACCGAAGGAAACAAATTCCTTACCAAATATGGTCTTGTTTTGCTGATATGCAGATTGTGAGGTTTAGATTGACCAATGAAGATTCATGATATCTTACCCTGACCAATCAGATGAAAGGTCTGTCCAATGGCCTGGGTATTTAGCCAAGACCACGAGGCTTGGCGGCCCTCATTGCGTTGCAGCTTTTCAGCAAGAAACCTGACCAAAACTTCTATTTTTCGTCATCCCGCCTCCTCCCCTTCATTCCGCCTTAATGAATGCATCGGCCTTATTTGCGGGATTCAGACAGCCATGGTATTTTGTTTTGAAAAACTGTTTTTGTAGAATGTAGTGTTTAATAACGTTTTATGTTAATTAGAGATTTATGAATTACACAGACTTGCAATCTCTCCTGCTGTTCCACGAGAGATAATATTGTTCGATCCAGCCGTACGACGATTGAACAGCACATCTGTGTTAATATCACAATTAAAAACACAATAAAATTAGGACCAAAAGTAACGTCCATGGTTTTGGGTCAGGTGTGCCCGCTAAAAAAGATGACCAAGGTTAAGGTCCAATTGGTTTGGGTCAGGTGTGCCCGCAAAAGATGACCAAGGTAAAGGTCCAACTGGTTCGGGTCAGGTGTGCCCACAAAAAGATGACCAAGGTAAAGGTCCAATTGGTTTGGGTCAGGTGTGCCCACTAACAAGTTTAAGGGACCATAGTGATGGTCCATCGTTTGGTTATCTCAAGGCGTTTTAGTCTAATAAATGGCTGCTTTTGGCTGCAGCAAAGAGCCAAGATTATTTGTTTCCCCTTTATCTCATTTGCGTCCAAGTATAATGCAAGGTTAACCCCTTTCAATCTGCAATTTTCAAGAAACATTTGATTTTGCCCTAATTTGGCAAAGGTTAACCCCTTACAATTTTTGATTTTTCATACAAATCTGATTTTTCCCAATTTTGCTAAAAATGCAAGGTGAACCCTTTACAATCTGATTTTTTTCAGGAACACCTGGTTTTGCCCTATTTTGCTAAAAAATGCAAGGTTAACCCCTAACAATTTGAAATTTTCAGATGTAAGGGGGTTAACCTTGCTTTTTTAGTGCCCTAATTTGGCAAAGGTTAACATCTGATTTTGCCCAATTTTGCTAAAAATGCAAGGTTTACCCCTTACAATTTGAGACTTTTCATAAAAATCTGATATTGCCAAATTTTGCTTAAAATGCAAGGTTAACCCCTTTCAATCTGCAATTTTCCAGAAACATCTGATTTTGCCCTAATTGGGCAAAGGTTAACCTCTTACAATTTTTAATTTTTCATACAAATCTGATTTTTCACAATTTTGCTAAAAATGCAAGGTGAACCCCTTACAATCTGACATTTTTCATAAACACCTGATTTTGCCCTATTTTGCTAAAAAATGCAAGGTTCACCCCTTACAATTTGAGATTTTTCATAAACATTTAAATTTGCCCAATTTTACTAAAAAAGCAAGGTTAATCCCTTACAATTTGAAATGTTTCATTCACATCTTATTTGCCGTATATCACTAAAAAAAAGCAATGTTAACCCCTTACAATCTGAAATTTTCCAGAAACATCTGATTTTGCCCAATTTTGCTAAAAATGCAAGGTTCACCCCTTACAATTTGAAATTTTTCATAAAAATCTGATATTGCCCATTTTTACTAAAAATGCAAGGTTAACCCCTTACAAGCTGCAATTTTCCAGAAACATCTGATTTTTCCCAATTTTGCTAAAATCTAAGGTTAACCCCTTGCAAACTGTTAAATCAATACATGAAGTGTCCCATTTGACTTTTTCAAAACAAATTATTTTTCCAGTTTTTAGGGTAAAGGAATTTTCTCTTTTTCCTTTCTCTTTTGTTGTTGCTATATTTTGCGAATTAACTCATTCGTATGGAATGCTCATAGTCAATCAAAGAAGTTCACACACAGGGGCCTAAATTATATTTTTTTTTAATTTAATAGAGACGCATTGATCGTGCTATCATATACCATTCTATTACTATTGCGAATTACTGTATTGTTTGGAATGCTCACAATTAAAGACACGTTATTTGAAAGATGTATAAATAATATTTATACTACAATGTACATCTTTATTCTTTCCCGGTATAATTTATGGCGTTTCTTACGTCAATTGGCAATCGCGTCATTATATAATGATAGTCAAATTGATTAAACGAAACTGCGTTTTGATTATAGTCAATTATGAAATATTCATTGATTTATGACATACACCTTTGTTTCAATTTTGATACTACCCGTAGACCTGCCGAGCAGCTGTAGATATCAAACTAAACCAAAGTATAAAAGATAGAGGGTAAAAAAAAATAAAAAGTTATGTGCTAGTCAAGCTTTCAGGGATCGGTCTGAGCCATAACAATGCCCCAGCCGATCCCTTAGTTCTCTTCCGGGGTCTCGGCGTCCCCGACCAATACACACTTCCTTCCCTATCCATCCATATAACCCCGGAGGGCCAGGCACCATGTAAAAGCAAAGAGCTAAGGGAGGAACAGGGCGGCCCCTAAGCCCTGATCCTCCGAGTGGACCACATGCCCTGAACCTGTACGAAGGCGCCAACCTGGAACTCGCGGACAGTACCAGCAGCAGTGCTTACCGATTAAGCTAAGGTAATGTTGGTACTTTACGACGGGAAATTAAATCTCTTATAGTGAATAATTGAACTTATTCGTTAAAAACCAAAAAGACACCAGCGGGATTCGAACCAGGGACCCCGCTAACCGTGGACGACGAATCGTAACCACTTGGCCATTTCGTTACCTTAGAATTTTCCTTAAACTGAGAAAAGTTGTCTTTATAGGTGAGCAAACGCGCCAGGAAGATTACTGGGTCCATTTGCTTTACCTTAATGGGTAAAAACAAGTCGATATAATGAGCCCAGTGCACTGTAAAACGCGAGAACATGTGACACGTTTATAAAATAAACGCAGTGTTTTAGATTTAAACACTATGTGACAAAATTAAACACATCATGTGTTTTTAAACAAAACAGTTAGCGTTTAATGTCAACAGTGCTATAGGGTGTTTATTATGAGATCGGTTTTAGAAAATGGTTTAACTGTTCAATTTCACTAGTTAGCATTTTGTTTATTCCCAAAGAATAACACTTTGTTTAAAAAAGGCTTATTAACTAATTAGGACACTAATAATAACTCAAGTTATTAATTTAGCTGTTTGTGTTCAACACCTAATAAACACGGTACACGTCACGATGTTTAAATGTGACCACGTGATGTTAGGTCTTAACCAATAGGATTAAATCTGATTGCGTGCTGGCGCGGCATAATCGGGCCAGTTAATTACGCGGCACAAAGACAACCGCCATTTTTGTGACAATAATCTGGGCACACTAATAGAATAATGTAATGGCGAGAATTATTATCGTCATTCGTGGTAACAAAATTTGCACGGGTAATGAAACAATATACATGTATGATGTAGTCTCACAGAAGGCACTAACAGTTGGTCATGACCTAGGCTAGAGGTCAAGTTTGGTATGCATATTGCCAAGAGTACTCAAATGCAACGTATTCTGTGCATGCAGTACGACGGTTGTAGTTTGAACCAGTTCTGGAAGCTCCCACACAGGTGGTAAGTTTTGTCTTTTGTGTTGTTTGATTTAATTAATCCCGATATACAATATGAAAGATTTAGAAATACGAGATGAGATGAATTAGTGGGAGCAATTATTGGCCAAAGGATCGTGTGATAAAACATGAATATGAAGGGGAAAAAACAACCCTGATTTTGATTTCCTCATATTATTTTTCTTGGATGACGATGCTGTTATACAGTATAACTGCTGTGCAGCTCACAATATTATGAAGGAAGTTCTGTATTTGAGCCACATTATGGGGTGGTCTATGTTGAGTGTATACTTAATATGAGGCTTTAAGCCTATGGGGCGAATTACAATTGCAAACACGCAGTGTCAAAATGTTTGTAATCTTGGAAAATTCAGTGAAGTGGATTTTTTTTTGAAATCGTGATTTAACTATTCAATAAAAGCATGCTAGTGTTATCACCACTGCCTAAGTTATGTAAGCTGAAGGGGACCAGCATGAATGATTTTGAAAAGAAAATTCTAGTATTTGTAAGGTCAGGTACAAATTGTTTAACCATAATTTCCATTTCACATGATGTTATGGGCGTATATTGTTTTGATATTTTCTTTCTGTATATTTTCAGGGTGTGTCTTATCCCTTGCAGATGAAGGAAGCTATTGACTTTTAAATAAGGTAAGTGTCTTTTGGCATTGATCGTCATTTGGCAGTGCAGTGTGTGATTGTAAAGATCAGCTGTGTATAAAACTTTTGAAAAACCCGCAGTGCGTGTACATAAAAGATGATCCCCCAATTTTTGGTACAATGCAGTATTTCACAGGGATTCAAAACCATTCGTTTTACAGAACATGTGTTATGTTTTGAATATAGGGTCCTCTGTAGACGCTCGATGTAATTGCATACATGAACGTTCAGCAGAACACCAAGTTTGAACGTGGCGAGGGTACGAAGACGAGGAGAGTGCTAACTATTCATGAGGTAATTTTGTATTGTAAAATATATTATTCAAATCTTCAATTTCATTGAATGATGATGTTTGGCTGAGATTCTATCTTGCATAAGAACCTTTCAACTTCCACTGTAAATTTACTCTGGCGGTAAAACATCATGAAATGAAAAAGTATAACATTCTAGGTGAATACAATTTTGAAATACAATTTTAAATAGAAAGTCTCCGTAAATACCTACATGACTGCAAAGTTATTGGTACGAAACTGTGAAAAGCTTGCCTATTTTCTTCAGATTTTATTTTTAATATTTGATCCACGATCAAGCTCAAGCTGTAACTTTACAGTCTTTGTGCACATTATCTCTGATAACAAAGGTTAATATTGACGTGGGTCCCAAAAAGGCCGACAATTGTGCAATTTACTTTTGAACCCAATTTTGTAATCAGTTTTCATATTCTTCCTGGAGTAAACTTTATTAATGACTTGTCATTTTAGGGTCTCCATTATTTTTTTTTTACTGTGAGTTTGGTTTCACTTTCAAAGTTGATCAGTTTATGTATGGCTCACTCAGAAATCTTGTTTATGTCCACAGAATGCTGCTGAACCAGACAGAGTATCTGCATCAAAACTACAGTTTACATTACATGTGGAGACACCATCAAGAAAGTCTCAAACTACAACACGTACAATGATGCGCTTCTTCTCCAGCTTGGGGAACTATGCCTTTGATTTGGATTATCCAAAGTATTTTCACGTGCTTTGAGTTCTTTTCAAAAAATCATAATTAGAGAAAAGTTTTCCTGGCAGATTCCAGCAAATTGATGCAGTTCACTACAAGGTATTTGTGTATAAATTAATTAGATATATTGTTGAAATCTCAGCTAAAGATCAATACTTCAAACTGTAACGCAAACCTTCATAGGTTTTAAAAAACAAGTATAATTCATTGAATTGGAAAATAATTGATTTTAGCCCTATATACAGATATATTCATTTACTTCAAATTCACCCTTTTTGTGTTTGTTTATGTTTTTGTTTCTTTGTTTTGATACTTGTGAAAAATGTAATTGGTCTTAATGTTGGGGTCTTAAAAAAAGGATTGTTGGAAACATACTGATAGGCATGTGGCATATTCACATAAATGTCACATTATTTTTGCTGTCGTGATGTACAATATTCTCTAGGGGTGACCATAAAAATACATTTGTATTTTATTGTGTCCATTTTCATGATTCGATAGAACTGAATAGGCCTTTCACCACAATCCTATAGGTGAAAATGAAGACAGCTTTGTGAAGTGCCCTAAATGCGTTTATTTCAATGTTGTTAATATTGTGACTGAAGTTTTACTTGCAATTTTGAATACTGTTCGAAAACTAAACACACACTGTGAATATAAACACTTGAAAATAATAATAAATGGCGTCACATGTTTAAAATCTGTCACAGGCAATAAACGTGTCACATGTTTAAAATTACAACAGATTGACGTGTTTTCTTTTTGACTGTGTGTTTACTTTTTAAACGTTAGTAGTATTTAAATGTTAAACGCCTTTGATGTATATATTTTAAACACTGTTCCGTTTAAAGATTAAACACCGTCAGTGTGCTGATTTTAAACACCAAATATGTTTTCAAATTAAACATGTTCATTGGATAAACTGCGTCACATGTTTAAAAACTGTCACAGATTAGTGTTTATTTAGGTGTTCTAAACCTAAACACATGGTTTACAGTGTGTGTTTGGTTTGTTAGGAAGCTGCATAACACAGCCTAATTTGCAAAACAGTCGTGTGCTAGGCGGATCATTACGCAACAATGAACACCGCAATTGTGTATTTTCAAAAGGCAGACGCGTAGATTTCTACTCTTTGTATCTGGGCACATATGGATTCTCACCTCCCTCTTCAGCTATTTCGACTTTCTTAAAAAGAAAAATAGAGACTTTCAGCGAATCCAAATTTTGCTAAAAAAGCAAGGTTAACCCCTTACCATTTCAGATTTTTCATACAAATCTGATTTTGCCAAATTTTACTAAATATACAAGGTACACCTCTTAAAATTTAAAATTTTTCATAAACATTTCTTTTTGCCCAATTTTGCTAGAAATACAGGGTTTTGCCCTAACAATCTGCAATTTTCCAGAATCATCTGATTGTGTCCTATTTTGCTTTAAAAAATGCATCCATGTTAAGGTACCTTTAGACCGCGATACATTAATTAGAGCTATGTCGGCTGCCGCTGAAAGGCCTTGCTTTGGGATTCACTGCACAAAAACGAAATTAGTGGCATCATGTACCTACATCTGACGCTCACTCCAAAAGTTTCAAGTCTGAAGCCTTGCCGATTTGACAGCTTGTTGGCGTATTCATCTACTTTCCAACAAGCCATATTTGTCCAAATCCATCCATGTTAAGGTACCTTTAGACTGCGATACGTGAGAGCCATGTCGGCTTGCGCTGACAGGCCTTGCTATGAGATTTACTGCACAAAAACGAAACTAGTGGCAACATGTACATAATTCTGACGCCTCCTCCGAGACTTTCAAGTCCGAAGCCTTGCCGATTTGAAAGCTTGTTGGCCTATATATCCACTTTCCAACAAGCTATATTGTCCAAATCGATCTATTTTAAGGTACCTTTAGACCGCGATACATGAGAGCCATGTCGGCTGGCGCTGACAGGCCTTGCTATGAGATTTACTGCACAAAAACGAAAATAGTGGCATCATGTACCTACATCTGACGCTCACTCCAAAGGTCTCAAATCTGAAGCCTTGCCGATTTGTCAGCTTGTTTGCCTATTCATCTGCTTTCCAGCAAGCTACAGTTTGTCCAAATCCATCCATGTTAAGGTACTTTTAGACCGCGATACATGAGAGCCATGTCGCACTGGCGCTGACAGGCCTTGCTATGTGATTTACTGCACAAAAATTCTGCTGCCAGCAGCAACGCTATCGCCCTCACATTCTGATTCAGTATGCCAGTTTGGAGATTTTTTTTTCGTTGAAAAGCGTAATAATGTAGGAAATTCTGTAAAACTTATCTGTGTTTTAAATTTACAATTCCTGTCACTTGTTTAGGCTCCTTTTCGAATCACGAACGGTCGGATTGCATTTTGCGACGTTCGTTCGTATCCCCCGCCCTGCAAAAAGGACGCTGGGAAAGGCTGACGAATTAACGCTCTGATTGGATAGATTTTGCGTGACCTGTGACCTGCAAGTCATCACGACCACGACCCTGCAAGATTTGAAATTGCCGTTAAAAGCCTATTCATAAATGCAGCGCCCTTTTTTTTTTGGTTAATACAGTATAGTGTTGTAGTATTGGGACCCCCCCCCCATTTTTTTAATGTACCGCCTCCCCCACTTTTCGTGGAACCACATTTGCTTTTAATGTTTATCAGTGTACCAATTACTGTTTCATGTGAGATACCCTACCTTCACAGGAAACAGCTATGGGTACATGTAGCAGGATATGATGTCACTTCCTGTGGGGCACTGGAGGGCTGTGTGATGGTCTTTAAATTTGTTCTTGGGTCATTCTGATCTAAGACTTCGATGAGTGAGGAACATTGACCACCACACCAAGCTAAACCAGTGTCCATTCGTCTGTATTCTTGCAGGTATGTTGTATTCTTTTTCATTTTTATCTTGATGACAGATTATGGAAGTGAAGAGAGGAAACATGTACATTTTGTGTCAGAATGTAAAGTTTAGTTAAAAGTAATGCCAGAGTCTGCTAAACTCTTAGCTTCTTTGTCTTTAAGAAAACACACGGTCAGAGTGTGCCAGAGTACATAGACAAATACTTTAGCCTTTACTCAATTTTGCCTTCATAAATGTTTCCTGTTTTGCCTGCTAATTATGTGTAGTCATTGTTAATTTCTGGATTGTCTTTTAATGGAAAAGATAAGTTGGAAAGGTACGGCGTTCCCTTCAACTATTTTGTAACTTGGTACTTACAAGAAAGTACTTTCCGCCCAGGTTTAATCGAGATTGCTCCTAGAGATATTAAGTAGCTTTTGACTTGCTTATACTAGACTGAAGTTGCCAGGTTCTTCAGAGCTAGTTTTGACGGTGCCATTTATAACTTTTATATTGTCCCACTCTATGGAGAGTGACATTGTGACAAGCTTTCACGCTTGAAATTGTTCAGAATAATTAAGAACAATTTCTTTGCTTACTCCTTTTTATTTTATTTTATTGACGACAGTGATTTCCCTATTAGGCCCCAAACAAGTCTCCGGGTTCCGGTATGCGCGCGCGTCGCCGTAGCCATGCGCGTCGGCAAAATGATTTTTTTTTTTTTTTTTTTTTTTTAATATAAGATGATGTCTCAAAACCGCAAAACTCACTGGTTTGACTGGAATCCTGCTCCTGCACAATTTTAATGTGTTTTTAGATGGGGTTATGATCGAGAATAAGCTTTATGTGGCCTCTCTGGACACCCATATATTTGCACTCTAAGTTTAGTCGGGCACCATTTGCCGTCATCAGCCGACATTTGAAGCCAAAAAAAAAAACAGGTAAAAAAAATAATAAATCCGCGTCGCCGCACCACTTTTTGGGCAAGCTCCATACCAGAAACGGAGACTTTTTTTGGCCTGATAGACTTTACCTTTTTTGGCTTATTCCATACATGTACTTCAGGACATTTTGTACTGCTAGATGACATGTATGTATTGTACATGTGCATGAGTTCTTTGATAGTTAGTGCACAGCATGGGAAGCACTCATGCATAACAATTAGTAGTGAGTCAGTCCTGGACTAGAGATAAAAAGTGAGGTTGAGACATGGTCAGTATCGATTTAGGTGATAGAATCGATTATGTTTATTCAGAAACAGGACAGAATCGATATTATTATCGATACCAGAGTCGATTTTCGAATCATGCTTAGGCCCCCAAAAAAATCTCCGGTTTCTGGTATGCGCGCGCGTCGCCGTAGCCATGCGCGTCGGCAAAATGAAAAAGTTTTTTTTTCAATGAAAGATGATGTCTCAAAACCGCCAAACTCACTGGTTTGACTGGAATCCTGCTGCTGCACACTTTAAACGTGATTTTAGATGGGGTTATGATCGAGAATAAGCATTGTGTGGCCTCTCTGGACTCGGGCACCATTTGAAGTCATCAGCCGACATTTGAAGCAAAAAAGTCAGGTTAAAAAAAAAAAAAGCCGCGTCGCCGCATCACTTTTTGGGCAAGCTCCATACCAGAAACCGGAGACTTTTTTTTGTTGGCCTTATTGAGTTATTTTTTGCATTTGTTTTTACTATTGTGTTGTGATTCTGATTTAAGACTTCGATGAGTCAGGAACATTTACCACACACCAAGCTAAACCAGTGTCCATTTGTCTTTATTCTTGCAGTTTTGCAGTCTTTTTAATGAACACTCTGCAGCGGCTGCTCCCGTGGCCGTTGGGGGGGGGGGGGTAACATTTGGCGACCACGAGGGGACTCGAACCCTCAATCTTCCGTTGTAGTATAATGTAGGAAAATCTGTAAAACGTATCTGTTTTGTAAATTTTCAACTCCCGTCAGTTGCTCAAATCAGGCTCCGTTTCGAATTCACGTACGAAGGATCGAAATGCATATCATTCGACGCTCAAAATGGTCCGCAATGAAAAAGAAATTACATCCGGTATTGTGTGTATGCATTTCAATGGCAAACTTTTCGGATAGCATTTGCACGCATTGGCTAACCGCGGTCTACAACTGCAGCCACATGCTTTATACATAGGTCATGATAAATTACCCAGAATGCCATCCCCACTTCCCTCACAACATTCTGTGAAGCTCATCTGCCCTTCCCAGCGCCCTGTTTTCAGGGCAGGGGGTACGAGCGAATATTCGACGCTCAAAATTGTGTCCACATGGTCCGCAATGAAACAGAAATCACATCCGGTATGGAACGTGTGCATTTCTATGGGTAGTTTTCGGATAATATTTTCGCACATTGTCTAACTGCGGTTTTGAACAGCTGCCGCCAGATGCTTGATACATATGTCATATATAGGCCAATTCCTTCACAAGATTCTGTGAGGCGTCCTGTTTGCAGGGTGGGGGTACGAGCGAACCCGTGCGACGGTCTACTACGCATGCGCATTTACCCTGTGCGTGAATCCTCGCGCGCACTTGGTAAACAGCAAAAAATAACATCTGGCACGTGTTGATGAATTGACCAGTGAGAGTTCGGCTCTCAATCATGAATATGTATGAGGTATAGTAATACGCGATATCGTGCCCGGCAGTTGTTGCATTACAAAACACTGCATTCGAATTGACCAATCAAATCGTTTAGTCCTGATTTAGGAATGAAATGACGTCACGATTTAGTAAAGTTGACTCCGATTGGCTGGCGCACGGCTTGCATAAATTTAAATGTCAGGAGATGTCAGACGTTGTACAGGATTTGGCTCCGTGGATAACGGGTGATACTCAGATTAGTTTCAAAGGGACCGATGTCGAATATGCCATACTTTAATATGTTAACCAACGTCAGGTGAATATACGTTGGCCCAACATCGGTCAATGTTGGAACAGTCGCAGTCGGCTTGCAGACGTATGCGGATATGCCGACGCTGGCGGTCCATTAAAGTCGACCCGATATCGTTGTTCTGTCGTTGGTAAAAAGTGTATATTCGACGACAGCCTGCCAACGTTGTGCCGACGCGGCGTTGGTGACGGTATTTTTTTTCCCGGCCTGCCAACGTTGTGTAAACTTACAATCGGAATGGTACGCCAACAGTCTGCATCATGGGCGTCAATCCCCCACTTACAATATCAAATGTTTGAAACAAGTGTTCGCCTTTTGCAGACCGTAGAACCCTCATTTTGAGCATTGGTGATTGGTCACTGCTCGCGAGCACGGTGCTGTATTGACACACACAACATGTATCGTACAAAGTACATTGACCAAGCGACAGGAAATGTGTATTTTTACACTCTTAAAACTACTTAGTCAAAATATTGACTGGTTTTCCTAGTTATTGAAAATTGACTGTAGGAATTTAATTAAACATGCAAAGTTTCATACTGAAAAGTAGTTGGGTTCGACTCCAAATTCAGTTATTTGCATAACTATTTCCCCATATTAATACTGACTGGAAATATCTAGTCAGATTGCCTGATTTTCAGTTGCACCCAGCTGACCTGAATAGCTAGTCGAATTTCACTGGTTTCTAGTCGAAACTGACTAATGCTTTTTTAGAGTGTACTCCGTAGGGTGCGCTGTAACACCCGGGGGTTTATCGTCTTTTCTCGCTAACGGTAAGACATTAGGTTGGTTTCTTTTGAACAAGATGTTCGAATTAGGATAAGTAAACGACCCAAAACAGTTTTTCAGGGATTTCAGGACCTACAGGGCCCTCTTAAGCGCCTGCCCCGAACCCCACGTCTATAGCTCAGAATATAGCTGATTCAATGACTTCAACCTCGAAAATGTGGTTTAAATGATTGTCTTTTGCTAACAAAAAAAAATAAAGTGGTCAGAAATTGCCTCAGATCGCACCACGAGAGAGTGTCTAGAATCAATTTTTCGCGGCACTTGGCCCCGAAACCCCCCCCCACGCTGTAGGGGCTTCGCGCTTCGCGCTCGCATTATAGTTCTGATCAAGGTATATCCCCACTTTTAAGAAGCGATTGACGCCCCTGATCTGTTTTTAGTTCCGCGGTATATTATGCCGACTTTGACGATCTGTCGGGTGTGTATATATATTTGATGTCGACGATCGGTCGGGTGTATATATGTTTTAATGTCGGTCTGCCAACGTTGACTTACGTTAATTAAAGACGTCGCATGCAAACATTTTGCTGACGTCGGCCTGGCCTGCCCGTTCTGGCTAACACTTGGTGATCGGTAATGACGCTGGCCGGCCGACAGCTGCCGGTGACGACGGTAAACAGTTTCGAGGACAGCCTTCCAACGGTACGTTAATTGTGCCGACACTGACGATCAGTTTGTATTTTGAGGTTGGCCTGCCAACGTTGTTCAATATAGTTAGTAAAAAGTCTGTAGGCCTAATTTTTGACGTCGGCCTGCTATTATAATATGCCATCGGTGACGATCGGTTCGTATACTATTATGAGGTTGATTTGCCAACGTTGTTGTTCAGAAGTTATTAAGCAATATTTGACGTCGGCTGTCAACATTGTTCAGACGAAAACAGTTGCATGTATTCGACGTTGGCCAAACGTCAAAAATTGTCGGGCCGACGTTACAATGCGTCGTATGTATGAGCGTAGTTGGCAGGATGGGGGGATACGTCGCCTAAAGTTGGCGAAATAATGTTGCGCCAACTTGTTTTTTTTAATCCAACGTGTTGATGGCCCAAACGTCCAGAAGAATTGCCGAACCAACATATCCAACGTTTAATATTTCGCCAGACCACGGTCTGACAGTCGCGAAGCCAACGGTTGACACGGTAAGCGGGTCAGTTGCTCGTAGGGTAGACCATAATAAACCCGCACTATCAGCATCGATAAGTAGGGGGCGGGGTGTTGCTGTTTGTGCACCAAA